>NC_136274.1:71287282-71479782 GCF_964187855.1 Myxine glutinosa | reverse complement strand
TTTTAGTCCGAATGCATCCACAATTTTTTGAGATATCCTGTTCACAGACAGACAAACAGACAGACAGACAGACAGACAGGGGTGAAAACACAACCTCCACCCACCTTCGGTGGCGGAGGTAATAACCTGGAAGATCCAGAGGAAGACTGAATATTCAATGGAAAAACAAAAATTGGAAACCTCACAAAAGTGATGTCACGACCCCAAAATGTAGAGAAGAGATAATAATCTACTAAATTGAGGTAGGCCTCTGCCCTGAGACAGGCAAGCCAAGTCAAGTCATTGTCTGTAATTAAGAGATTTTGAATGATAGAATGTACATTTGATTAAAAGGTAAAGGTCTGATTTGTTCACGAAGCTTTATCACTGATAGTCAGACAAGTGGATTTCTAAGTCACAACTCACATTGTTGTTGCTTCGGACCTCAGAGTGGTGTTATGATTAAATTTGTGGATCGCAAAATTAGTGGAACGTTTTCGGTGAAAGTATGTTCACAATTCCCGTCGCCATGTTATGGGAAATATTGTGGGAAACACTGGGAAAATTTAAGGAATTTTCCTGCCCCCACACCTTCCCTCGCACCGTAACCATCACATCCATACTCTCAATACATTTTCCTTCCATTCTCTTCCACAATCTCGTCCAAACACTTCTTCATTCCACTTTTTCTGCTCCTCATATGCTCCCTCCCCTCTACATTCTTCTCTTTACTCAATCTCTGAATTTCCCCCTCTACTTTACACCCCTCCTTCCACATTTACATCCATAATAGGTGCTGGGTAGGCCCACCATGCCTCACCCAGTTGGCTGGGAGTGCAACAGGCCGTCTGAACTTCTCATGGATATTTGTTAACTTTTTTTAATTCCACCATGACCAACAGACTGGCATAAATCCCATCTCAACATTTCGACAAGGTTATCGAGTACTTTAAACGAACCTAAATTTTGTTTTGAAGTTATAAAAATTCTACTTTAAGTACAATTTCCTCCACACATAATCAGCAGAGGCCTCCATGCCTAATGCCTTAGGCCCACCAGAAAACCAAGATGGCGGCCATATTATTTTTGTCTGGGTGCCATGGTGGGTGGAGTCAAGTGACAAGTGTGGGTGGGGTCTGGCAGCTTCTCGACCAATTGTTGCACATTGTAAAAATCGCCCCCAGCAAGAACCACAACACCATCACCACCACCAACAACAACAACAACAACAACAACAACAACAACAACAACCATGCCATACGTCAGAGATAAAAACATCTCTGATATGTCACATCACATTCGGTCTATTTTTATAGGATTAATGAATCATGGAGTTTTGATCTGCTGCTTGCATCATTAAGCCGCTGTCACACCTTGACGTTTTAGCCAGCGTATGCCGACGTATGAAAAATTTGGCTACGTTAAGAGCACGCTGAAGCACGCTGGCATACGTCGTAGTACGCCGAGCTCGTCGACAAATTTCGTGCATGCACAAAATTTGTCGACGTATGCCAGCGTATGACTCACACCAGCACTCAATTTTGATACGTCGGCATACGCTGGCTAAATCGTCAAGGTGTGACAGGGGCTTTTAGTGAAGCGTGGCTGTGCCACCCATGTATGCTAGGGCCTTGTAGGGAAGGGTGGGAATTTTGGAATTGCCCAAGGTACCAAGGTACACAATGGCTTAAGATTTTCGAAAGGTGCTTTGGGATGTTGAACATCCACCAGCGAATGCTCACATGGGGCAAGCGAGCTCAATGTCTCTTCCAAAGAACGCCATGCCCAATGACGCAATGCCCTGGCCATGTGGCACCATGATGGCAGTTTATAGTCAGCACGGTAATATAGCCCACACTCGACAGGTTAAATGTGAGTAAACTACCTCTGTCTGATCTTGTGAGCACAATATGGTCAGAGTTCAACATTCTGAAGAAACTAGACCGATCAATGAAGACGAGCCATCCGCATGGGCAGGCCACACCATTTACCTAGGTAGACCGAATACATGAGCATGTTCGCGAAACTGACGGCGATCACGTTCTTGATGACACCCAAGCGTTTGCGTCGAAAATATTTCCTTTCTTCCTCCTCTTCATTATAATTTGGGTCAATGTTGTTGAGGAGGTCTTCTCCACCCTGGTATGGGGAAGATAAGGGAAGGGGAGGTGGGGGTAGACATGAAGGTGCATTATTACAAATGCCACAAGTAAAACATGATACAAGTGTTACTGTCCAGAAAAATCACAACCTACCGGTACCAACTAACAGGTCTTCATATTCCGTTAACTTTACGGAGAGACACGAATTGCCAGCTGCTCCGAGCACTTGCTCTAGATTAACAATATCAATAATTATGTCACTGTTTGCCTGTTTCGGACTAAATTCAAATTTATCTCTGCCTGTGAGTGCTCCTCCTCCTCTTCTTCTTCTTCTTCCCCCATTTTGCTGCACTTTTTTTTCTTTTCTTTTTTTGTATACAAGATCGAGGCTCGTGAAAGAGCTAACATTAATCACACAAAAAGACAAACCGACACACAAAACACAAAAAACAAGGGGAGCGGCAGACAAGATGGGGAGAGAGGGGGAAGGACACAAACACAACATTTGAGAGCAGGGACATCGGGAGGACTTGGGGGGAGGTGGGAGAGGAATAAAACATATGAACACTGCAAGGACTATGGGGTGAATTACCGGGGGTAGAAAAGATCAAGGTTTTCGATGGGGGAAGATAAGAGATGGTGGTGAACAGCTGTTTTAAAGACCTGGAGGGAGGAGTGGGATTGAAGGGAGTGGGGGACTTTGTTCCAGATGCGGGAGAAAAGGGGAATGAAAGAGTGAAGGTGAGCAGAGAGCCTAGACTTTGGCAGTTTAACCATAAGAGGGTTGCAGGCAGATCTTGTGCGACCTGAAGGAATATTGGGGGGACAGAGCACAGAGAGAGCTGGGGGAGCAAGGCCGGAGAGGAGTCGGTAGAAGACAGAAAGACCACCAACCTGCCTGCGGTGAGTGAGTGAAAGGCCCTCGGAGTTGACGATATCGCAGGAGATTCCAATGATTCTGAAAGCTTTGGCCTCAACAGCGTGAAGCCGAGCAAGGTGTGAGGCAGGAGCACCAGCCCAGAGGGGGGAACAGTATTCCATTGAGCTGCGGATGAAAGCCTTGTATGTGGTGAGGAGCTCAGGTGTGCCAAGGAAGGACTTCGCACGACGGAGGATGCCCAGTCGGCGACTGGCTTTGGAGGCCAGCTTGGAAATGTGGTTTTCCCAAGAAAGATCATGGCAGATAGTGAGACCCAAAAGCTTGAGCGACAGAACTTCTTGGAGAGGATTGTTGAGAAAGTAGATGGGAGGGTTGTCCAGTCGGTCCTTTCGGAGAGACATTGTAAGAGTGTGAGATTTGTCAGGATGGAAAGACATGTTCCACTTGTTTGACCAGTCTGTGATTTTGTCCAGGTCTGCAGAGAGTGAGGAGGCTGCAGACTGCCGATCTGAGGGATGAGGAATGGAGCGGCAGATAGTGGAGTCATCAGCAAATAGATAGAGAGGATTTTCCAGAGAGTCGGAGAGGTCATTGATGAAGACCAGAAATAGCACAGGGCCCAGAACACTACCTTGGGGAACTCCAGCTAGAACAGGAAGGGAAGATGAGAGAAATCCATTCAGGGCCACACGTTGCCTACGACCAGAGAAGAAATCCGCAAGCCATGAGTGGAAATTTCCCTGGATACCATAGGAGGTGAGTTTGGTGAGCAGAGCTGGGTGCCAGACCGTATCGAAGGCACGTGATATGTCAAGTGAGACAGCTCTGATTTCCTGTTTGGCATTGAGGACCTCCATCCATTGTTGAGACAGCAGAAGAAACATGTCCAAAGTAGAATGACCTGGTCTGAATCCAAATTGATGATCAGAGATCAAGCCATTGGAGAAGAGGAAGGATTTGATATCCGAAGCAATGATGGATTCCATGACTTTGCTGATAATTGGGAGCAGGCTGATTGGTCTGTAGTTGCAAGGATCTGTTTTTGCACCTTTTTGTGTAAAGCGGTAATGTTTGCTGATTTCCAAGATGCTGGCAGATGACCTTGAGCAAAAGATAGGGTGAAAAGAACAGAGAGAGGGTGAGATAGAGCGGCAGAGCAGGATTTTAGGATCCGTGGGCTGATGCCGTCTGGTCCAGTTGCAGAATCAGAGTCGAGGGTTGACAAAAACTCCTCCACCTTGTCAGGAGAGAAGGACACAGAGTCCATGAGCAGTTGGGTTCGACTGGGAAAGGTGGGAACAGAGAGAGATGGGTTTGGGACACAAGAGTTTGAGGCAAACACAGAGTTGAGGCATTCGGCTTTGTCACGTGCGGTGTCAACTGTGTAGCCATTTGAGGTAAGGGAGGGGATGGAGGGGCAACAACCACCAGAAACGGATTTGACCAGACGCCACCAGGATTTGGAGGAAGGAGACAGGTTTGCCTGTGTCTGACTAAATTCAAATTTATCTCTGTCTGTGAGTGCTCCTCCTCCTCTTCTTCTTCCCCCATTTTGCTGCACTTTTTGCCTGTATCTGACTAAATTCAAATTTATCTCTGTCTGTGAGTGCTCCTCCTCCTCCTCTTCTTCTTCCTCCATTTTGCTGCACTTTTTGCTTGTATCTGACTAAATTCAAATTTATCTCTGTCTGTGAGTGCTCGTCCTCCTCCTCTTCTTCTTCCTCCATTTTGCTGCACTTTTTGCTTGTATCTGACTATATTCAAATTTATCTCTGTCTGTGAGTGCTCCTCCTCCTCTTCTTCTTCCCCCATTTTGCTGCACTTTTTGCCTGTATCTGACTAAATTCAAATTTATCTCTGTCTGTGAGTGCTCCTCCTCCTCTTCTTCCTCCCCCATTTTGCTGCACCTTTTGCCTGTATCTGACTAAATTCAAATTTATCTCTGTCTGTGAGTGCTCCTCCTCCTCCTCCTCCTCCTCTTCTTCTTCTTCTTCCCCCATTTTGCTGCACTTTTTGCCTGTATCTGACTAAATTCAAATTTATCTCTGTCTGTGAGTGCTCCGCCTCCTCTTCTTCTTCTTCTTCCCCCATTTTGCTGCACTTTTTGCGTGTATCTAACTAAATTCAAATTTATCTCTGTCTGTGAGTGCTCCTCCTCCTCTTCTTCTTCTTCTTCCCCCATTTTGCTGCACTTTTTGCCTGTATCTGACTAAATTCAAATTTATCTCTGTCTGTGAGTGCTCCTCCTCCTCTTCTTCTTCTTCTTCCCCCATTTTGCTGCACTTTTTGCCTGTATCTGACTAAATTCAAATTTATCTCTGTCTGTGAGTGCTCCTCCTCCTCCTCTTCTTCTTCTTCCTCCTACATTTTGCTTCACTTTTTGCCTGTATCTGACTAAATTCAAATTTATCTCTGTCTGTGAGTGCTCCTCCTCCTCCTCCTCCTCCTCTTCTTCTTCTTCTACCTCCATTTTGCTGCACTTTTTGCCTGTATCTGACTAAATTTAAATTTCTCTCTGTCTGTGAGTGCTCCTCCTCCTCCTCCTCTTCTTCTTCTTCCTCCATTTTGCTTCACTTTACAAAGACCGAAGAGGATATTTTGGCAAATTCTCCACACTGCACATGAAGAGAAATGGAGATGTAGGCCTAAGTACAAAGACAGGGACACATGCTTCAGCTGAGAGCGTTGATTCGATGGTTTGTTGTGGACAATGTTGTTGATTCGATGGTTTGTTGTGGACAATGTTGTTGATTCGATGGTTTGTTGTGGACAATGTTTGTTTGTAATGAAACCATAAATAGGGGAGGGGTTCAGAATAATGGACTTCCTCGTCCAAATAAATGCCAAGCGACTTGGAATATGGCTAAAGTGAGGTCGATGTTTCTTTTAGCGTTAGAGCGTTTCACATGGAGTTGTTACCTCCCCCACCAAATGTGGCTGGAGGTTATGTTTTCACACTTGTCAGTCCGTTTGTTTTGTTTGTGAACAAAATATCTCACAAAGTGTTGGACGGATTTGGTCGACATTTGGCAGCGAGGTAGCGTCCGCGACAAGGCCAAAATGAGTAGATTTTGGTGAAGATCTGGATGTGGTTTATAGATCTGATAATTTTAAAGTGATTCTTCACTATTGAGTGATTGGATGGCCTAGAGCTGCGCACAGTCTCCTCTAAGCTGGGATGGCCGAGAGCTGTGCACAGTCTCCTCTAAGCTGGGATGGCCTAGAGCTGCGCACAGTCTCCTCTAAGCTGGGATGGCCGAGAGCTGTGCACAGTCTCCTCTAAGCTGGGATGGCCTAGAGCTGTGCACAGTCTCCTCTAAGCTGGGATGGCCTAGAGCTGTGCACAGTCTCCTCTAAGCTGGGATGGCCTAGAGCTGTGCACAGTCTCCTCTAAGCTGGGATGGCCGAGAGCTGCGCACAGTCTCCTCTAAGCTGGGATGGCCTAGAGCTGCACACAGTCTCCTCTAAGCTGGGATGGCCTAGAGCTGCGCACAGTCTCCTCTAAGCTGGGATGGCCTAGAGCTGCACACAGTCTCCTCGAAGCTGGGATGGCCTAGAGCTGTGCACAGTCTCATCTAAGCTGGGATGGCCGAGAGCTGCACACAGTCTCCTCTAAGCTGGGATGGCCTAGAGCTGCACACAGTCTCCTCTAAGCTGGGATGGCCTAGAGCTGTGCACAGTCTCCTCTAAGCTGGGATGGCCTAGAGCTGCACACAGTCTCCTCGAAGCTGGGATGGCCTAGAGCTGTGCACAGTCTCCTCTAAGCTGGGATGGCCTAGAGCTGCACACAGTCTCCTCTAAGCTGGGATGGCCTAGAGCTGCACACAGTCTCCTCTAAGCTGGGATGGCCTAGAGCTGCACACAGTCTCCTCTAAGCTGGGATGGCCTAGAGCTGCACACAGTCTCCTCTAAGCTGGGATGGCCTAGAGCTGCGCACAGTCTCCTCTAAGCTGGGATGGCCTAGAGCTGCACACAGTCTCCTCTAAGCTGGGATGGCCTAGAGCTGCGCACAGTCTCCTCTAAGCTGGGATGGCCTAGAGCTGCACACAGTCTCCTCTAAGCTGGGATGGCCTAGAGCTGCACACAGTCTCCTCTAAGCTGGGATGGCCTAGAGCTGCACACAGTCTCCTCTAAGCTGGGATGGCCTAGAGCTGCGCACAGTCTCCTCTAAGCTGGGATGGCCTAGAGCTGCGCACAGTCTCCTCTAAGCTGGGATGGCCTAGAGCTGCGCACAGTCTCCTCTCAGCTGTCTCGCCTGGGTTCGAATCCCGTTCCAGTTATGAACTGTCAGTTCGGTGATTCCTCAATGTGTCTCCTAGCGTCTCGTTTTGTGTTCTACACACATCGGGGCTGTTTTTCGTCCAAATCCGTCCACAACTTTTTGAGATATTTCGTTCACAAACAAACAAACAAATGGACAAACAAACGGACAAACAGGAGTGAAAACCAAAGGTGGATGGAGGTAATAAAGCACGATATCTCAAAAAGTTATGGACCGATACGGACAAAACCTGGTGGACAGGTTGGGTTTGTGACAAGGACGAATTGATTCGATTTTGAAGATTCGAATGCAGATCAAAGAATTCAAAAATTTTTTTTAACGATTCTTCACCATTCAGTGATAGGACCAAAAACGATATATAACAAAAGGTTGTTGACGGATTATGACAAAACTTGGTGGATGAGTTTGGGTAAGTGACAATAACAAACTGATGAGATTTCGGTTCAGGTCCGAATCCAGATCCGACCTATCAATGGGATACAAAACGTAAACTGTTCACCTGGCGGAGGTATGCTCTCTACCGAGTGCCATTGTAGTTGTGAAATGGTTTCCATAAACGTATTCTACTTCTTCTTCAACGGCCACAATTATCCCCACGTTCTGGTGGGGTTGGCCAGGGCAAACCTGGCCGTTGTCCTTCACGAACCAGCTGGCCAGGCCTGCCGTTCAACTGAGGTTTGGCCAAGGTGTCGGAGTACTCTTCGCGAGGAGCAACGTGGGATCTTTAACGTCCGCCAATTGATGCCAGTAGACGGTATGCCCAGTTTAACGTGTCCATCCGAGGGACAACCTGTGCAGCACCAGGGCGGCAGTTTATAGCTGCGTCGACATTCGAACCCAGGCTAGACAGCTTAGAGGCGAGTGTGCGTACCTCTAAGTACCTCTAAGTACGTCTAAGCCATCCTGCAGCCCCCAAAATGTTTTCCATAAACTGGAAAACCTGGAAAACCTGGAAAACCTGGAAAACAAGCAGCTCGGCCAAATATGAACGAGTTTGTATAATGAAGTGTTCATTGTAATTTCACGTTTCACGAACAAAACATGACTCCTCGGACCATTCGTCACTCTCAAGGGCCAAATCGACATGAAAGTTTTGCAAAACTTAATCCATTAGGAGTAGCGTGAACTTACCTGGGACCCCACCCTGCGGGGCTCGGGGTCACGTTCCAGCTCAGGCTCCTCCTGGCTGTGATCGATCAGCTCGTTATGTTCAGCCATGACGAACGAGAGTACGGAGATTTGACGGCGAGGGCGGTCGGGACCTCGTGCATACTTTCCTGCAAAGAGGGGGCTCGCCTGAGGGTTTGGCGTCATACGAGTGACGTCATACGGAAAGCCACGTGCGCTGCTGTACTCGCGGAGACAGATAATAACGCGGGTTTCCTTCCTTTACAAGCAACTTCGATGGAGGTCCATTAAGGTCGGTCGTAATGATTGCCAACCTATGGTTGTATTTATTGCTTTTTGGAGTTGAGCGTCAATCTTGGCAACAGACGAAACATTTTTAAAGACTTTGATACGAGCGCAAGGGGGATCGAACCACTCACTGTCTGTCTTGGGGAAACTCGAAACAGACCAAACGTACGTTCTACCGTTACACTACCGAGCTATCTACCTGCGATACTCTTCAGCACAAAGCACTTTGGCTTGAAAAATTTTTCCCAATGCACCTGTCTGTCTGTCTGTCGGTCTGTGAACAAGACATCTGGAAAGGTTTTTTGTTTTTCTTTTTGTTTTGTATACAAGATCGAGGTTCGTGTAAGAGCTAACATTAACCACACAAAAACAAACGGACACATCAAAAACATATGATAAAGGGAGCGGGAGACAAGATGGGGAGAGATGGGGAAGCACACACGTACAACATTTGAGAACAGGGACATTGGGAGATCTGTGGGAGGGCAAAAACAGGGAGAGGGCTTGGGGGAGGAGGCATGGGAAGGGAAGGGGTGGGAGAGGTATAAAACACATGGACACTGCTAGGACTTCCAGGAAAAAAGTCGGTATTTCAAAAAAGTGGATTTGGGGTGAAATTAGCGGGGATAGAAAAGATCAAGGTTTTGGATGGGGGAAGATAAGAGATGGTGGTGAACAGCTGTTTTAAAGACCTGGAGGGTGGAGTGGGATTGAAGAGAGTGAGGGAGTTTGTTCCAGAGGCGGGAGAAAAGAGGAATGAAGGAGTGAAGGTGAGCAGAGAGTCTTGAATTTGGCAGTTTAACCATAAGAGGGTTGCAGGCAGATCTTGTCGGAATATTTGGGGGACAGAGCCCAGAGAGAGCTGGGGGAGCAAGACCGGAGAGGAGTCGGTAGAAGACAGACAGGCTGTGCAAGGATTGGGATTAAATTTGGTAGAGAGGTTGGGTAGGTGACAAACCCGAAATGATTCGATTTTGGTGAAGATCCAGATCCGATAATTATATTTTAACATCAAGTGATTCTTCACCATTGAGTGCTCGGGCCAAAAACGTTATAGAGCATGATATTTCAAAAAGTTGTGGACGAGTTATGACAAAACCTGGTGGATGAGTTGCTAAGCAACAAGAACAAGCCTATTAGATTTTGGTTCAGGTCGGAATCCAGTTTCGACCCATGAGTGGCTACAAAAGGTAAGCTATTCAGCCTGGTGGATGTATGCTCTCTACCGAGTGCTCTTCTAGTTTTCCTTGTGTTTTAATTTTCTGGCAGACATTTTTATTCCTCCAATTGAAATTGCAAACAAACCAAATGAAGTGTTTCTTTCCGTCGTCCATTTTTATCAACAAAGTAATGTCTTTTCCTGGTGCTAGAGGGCGATAGAACACTCCGCTTTCTCTATAACCTATATGTAGGCCTACTCTCTTGTAGTGTTGGGGATAGAGGCTCCACTCTACCGACTGAATGAATGTTTCCGTTCAATTGGGACTGGTAGGATAGCCAAGGTCCAACAGGTACACACACTCACTTTTGAGCTGTCTAGCCTGAGTTCGAATCCTAAAGCAGATATGAACAGTCACCCAGGTGTTTCACAGGCAGGTGTTTCACCAATGTGTGTGCCCTCCCTCCCTCGAGTCGCGACAGGGCCTCGAACTCAAGACCCCTTAACCATCAAGCCAATACCAGGTTATCATGATGATAAACATGTTGGAATCGGAATGACAAAAACAGCCCCGATTATGTGTAGAACACAAAACGAGACGCTGGGAGGCGCAATTGTCCTCTCGAAAAGGTCTTCTTCATCTCGCGTACCTTTCATTTCATCCTTGTTCAACCCTAACCTCAGATGGGTTTTCTAACCATGGTCCACATGACGTTGACGAGCGTCTGACCCTCCTCAATGTGTTTTATTCCTTCCCCGATGGTATTTCATATGAATGTATCGCAAGACCAACCTGGAAAGCGTCTGAAAATGCAAAACACGTCTGCGTCCATTTGTATTCAGTTGTCTTCGTCTTCTTCCGTATGCTCAAAAGAACGAAAACAGTTTAACAGAAAATACAAAATTAAAATTAAAGATTTTTATGCAACCTTGACCTTTGAGCTTTAGATTTTAAAAAAATCAGCTTCTAGCTTTTGATTGGTTAACCAATTATGTGACCCGACGTGCAAATTTTTTAAATTTCAGGTAAATTGGATGAAAATTGATCATTTTAAGCAATCTTGACCTTTGCCCTTTTGATCTAAAAAAAACAATCGGCTTCTAGCTTTTGATTGGTTAACCAATTATGTGACCCGACATGCAAATTCTTAAAATTTCAGGTCAATTGGATGGAAATTGACAATTTTATGCAACCTTGACCTTTGACCTTTTGACCTATAAAAAACAAACGACTCCTACCTTTTGATTAGTGAACCAATTCAATGACCTGATATGCAAATTCTTTAAATTTCAGGTCAATTGGATGGAAATTGACAATTTTATGCAACCTTGACCTTTGACCTTTTGACGTATAAAAACCAAATGACTCCTACCTTTTGATTAGTGAACCAAATCAATGACCTGATATGCAAATTATTTAAATTTCAGTTCATTCAGGTGGAAATTGGTGCTTTTACGCAAACTTGACCTTTCACCTTTCGATCTAATAAAAAACAATCAGCTTCTCGCATTTCATTGGTGAACCAATTCCGTTACCGAATATGCAAATTATTTAAATTTTAGGTCAAATGGACGGAAATTGACAATTTTATGCAACTTTGACCTTTGACCTATAAAACACACCTTTTGACGTGAACCAATTCAATGACCTGATATGCAAATTCTTTAAATTTCAGGTCAATTGGATGGAAATTGAAAATTTTATGCAACCCTGACCTTTGACCTTTTGACCTATAAAAAACAAACGACTCCTACCTTTTGATTAGTGAACCAATTCAATGACCTGATATGCAAATTATTTAAATTTCAGGTAAATCAGGTGAAAATTGGTGCTTTTACACAAACTTGACCTTTCACCTTTTCATCTAATAAAAAACAATCAGCTTTTAGCATTTCATTGGTGAACCAAATATGTGACCCAATATGTAAATTCTTTAAATTTCAGGTAAATCAGGTGAAAATCGACGATTTTATGTGGCGCTGACCTTTGACCTTTTGACAAAATTATTAATTTACCTTCCCCGTATTATCATAATAAAGCTTTGGTGAAAATATAATGACAAAACTCAAATGGTAAAAAGTTACGGGCCGGACAGACACACAGACAGAAGTGATTGCAAAACCCCGTGTCCTGCTGTGCACGACACTCGGTGGAGCGCACACCTCCACCAGGTTTACCTTGTGTATCCCCTGATAGACCGAATCTGGATTCGGACCTAAACCAAAATCGAATCGGCTCGTTCTTGTCACTTACCCAACTCATCCACCAAGTTTAGTCATAATCCGTCAACAACTTTTTGAGATATCCTGTTCACAAACAAACAGACAGGTGTGAAAACCACCTCGATCCGACTTCAGTGATGGAGGTTAAACAACAACGTCACAGCTTTGAGGGAATGGAAGCTGTTAATTCACTACCTGTAATTAACTGCAATATTGATACAATCGATTACCTGCAAATGACACCTGCGCAGCAGAACCTGAATTAATTAATTACTTCACATCGACAAACAAACTTTGACCAAATCGTGTTGGATTTGTAAATGAAACAAGTTGGTGATTTTACCTCTTAACAGAAAATACATTTTGATCAATGATACCTATAAATGTGTTTACGATACCTATAACTAAATAACCTGTTTACGATATGTATAAATCCATCGCAAGCATCAACATTCTTGTCACGTGATCAATAAGTTCGGAAAAACAACATATGGTGTTTCAGGTTCACGTGACGTGGCGTCAACAAGAATAACAAACAGGAACAGCATTTGTAGTTTAATTCATGAGATGCACATTTGGAGATGACCAGATGATCATCAAACCCAGTTGGTCATGACCATGACTCTCCTTTCTTGTCAACATGATGTTTAACAACTCATTTGACGTGTGCATCCGAATTGGGGAGTGTGGGGGCACACCATGTGGGGGAGTGTGGGGGCAAGCCATGTGTGGAGTCTGGGGCACACCATGTGGGGGAGTGTGGGGGCAAGCCATGTGTGGAGTCTGAGGCACACCATGTGGGGGAGTGTGGGGGCAAGCCATGTGTGGAGTCTGGGGAACACCATGTGGGGGAGTGTGGGGGCACACCATGTGGGGGAGTGTGGGGGCACACCATGTGGGGGAGTAGGGGGGCAAGCCATGTGTGGAGTCTGGGGCACACCATGTGGGGGGAGTGTGGGGGCAAGCCATGTGTGGGGTCTGGGGCACACCATGTGGGGGAGTGTGGGGGCAAGCCATGTGTGGACTCTGGGGCACACCATGTGGGGGAGTGTGGGGGCAAGCCATGTGTGGAGTCTGGGGCACACCATGTGGGGGAGTGTGGGGGCAAGCCATGTGTGGAGTCTGGGGTACACCATGTGGGGGAGTGTGGGGGCAAGCCATGTGTGGAGTCTGGGGCACAACATGTGGGGGAGTGTGGGGGCACACCATGTGGGGGAGTGTGGGGGCACACCATGTGGGGGAGTGTGGGGGCACACCATGTGGGGAGTCTGGGGGCACACCATGTGGGGAGCAGGGCCGCCGAGAGCCAGAATGGGCCCTGGGGCAATCCTAAGTGTTGGGCCCCCTTCACCCAGAGCTCCTTCAAAAAAATTTAAAAAATCAATCCACAGGTACGGGCGTTTCCATGTTTTCGTCAGCACAAACACATGCCATGTTTCAGGTAAATTGGTGTTCTTCATTTATTGCTATATGTGATTTAGTTTCCTAACCCATTTCATCCGGGTGGAATTTGGCCAACATTCCTGTGTTCATTTACGTCATTACCACGATTATTACCATGTAAATTGTTCCCACAGTTGTTTATGTCACGAGGGAGGGTATTACACCCCATGGTAATGGTATGCCAGGTAATCGCCCTGAGTGGCTTGGAGGGAGACACAAAATAAACATTGGAGAGACAGCCCCCCCCCCCCCCCGGTGTTTCATCGTCACAATCATTATATGAAACCAAAAAAAATGAAGGAATAATTCCGGACCCCTATTATTATTAGATCCCGGCCTCGGGATGGTTACCCCCACCCTCCCACCCCCTCTCGGCGCCCCTGGTGGGAAGGTTGGGTGCACTCCATGGCAACCGTGTAAAAATGGATGGGGTGGGTGTGCTCCAGAATATTGCGATAGGAGTCATGAGGTCCAAAGGGGGCACTGGACGTTTCTGAGGGGTGGGGATGAGCACGATTCATGCTGGGAATGTGAAGATCCGATGAAGGATGAGTCACCATGTCTTCCTCAGAGCCTTCTGGGCGTTGGCAGGGATGAAGGCCACCATTGGTTGGTCCTGGACTCTGCCCACTGGCAAAGTCGTATAAAATGCGTAACCCTGTCCTCACTGCAGCACTTAGTTAACCCAAGGAGTGTAGATCTGTTTAACTCGCCTTGCATTCCTGAGCCCTTTCCTTCTCTACTATCCACTGCGTCCCTTTTCAAGGTATGCCATCGTCACTTGAAATACCTCTTCCTTATGTAAGATTTTAAAAAACCCATATCTATATGCACCAAAAACCATATATAAACCTTAAAACGATTTAAGATTAAAAAGGAATTAGTGAGTGCATTGTAATTCAGTGCATAGATTCCATATCGGTGTTCCCTTGTGGTGAACCTGGCAGGTCACTGACATGCCTGTGCGGGACGAAATCTTCCCATTGGAGCATTCAGAGGAGGTCGTGTGCGACCCCCTCCACGTGCAAACCCCACTCCGTGAGAGCATCCTCCTGAGCCGCCTGGCCGGATGCCCTGTGTTTCTCAAGCTTGAAAACGCACAGCCAACCGGCTCGTTCAAGATCCGGGGGATTGGACACCTCTGCCAGCAGGTACTCGTGCTCTTATAGAAGAGGTTACATCTCTTGCATTTTGACTGTGCGGTCTATTGATATATTGTGAAACCAGAGTGCTGTTTTTTATTTAATATAGATGACTTAAGAAAGAGCTGAGTGTGCAAGGTGTTTGTGTAATATAGGAATATATATATAAATACTAGTTGGGTATGCTTACAAATTGTGTAAGCAATAACAAACTGTGCTTTGTACTTAGGTATACTGTATAATGAAGAGAAGCTTTATGATTATAGACAAGCATCATCGACTCGCTGCAAGATGTAAATTTAGGTTTATTTATTTATTTATTTTACGGACGCGTTTACTGTTTCTACGGAAAATTCATTGAGATTTTTATTTCACAGTTTACAGTTATATAAATTACAATTTTCAAATGCTGGATATCGATTGAGATTTTTTTTGGTTTTTTTCTTTTACGTATGTGTTTACGTTTTTGGGTTTTTTTACGTAAATTTTAATTTATGGGCACTCTCGGATGGTTCTGGGATTTTTCCCCCCCCCCGTGTATTGGCTTCAATGTCCGTCTCTATGCCAAATTTCAGCGTTCTATGATTAGTCAGTCAGTCAGTGGTTAGAAAGAGCACATATATATATATATATATAACTGTGAGAAATAGTAGAAACTCCACAGTACGAGCAGGGCGTCTCATTTGCATTAAATAAATAATCGGGAGGTTAAATCAGACGCGGATGTAGCTTCAGGACGTCGATCTTTAATTTGACAAGCTTTCGACCAACAAAGGTTTTCTTCTTAGTCGTCCCCAAGTTCAACGGAAGTTGAACAGTTTGAACAGTTCAAAACTGTGAGTTTTGCATGCACTTGTGACAGTATCTGAATTTATAATCCATAATGACGCACTGCTAGATGGCTCCCCTGGAGCTTTGCAGGCAAGGCGGACATGCATGGCGATGACGTCATGACGTTCGCTCATTAGGTTGGGGAACCAGATTACAGATACCAATTAGTAACTCCCAACCACATCCAGGTCGACTCCATGTGATGAGTGGATACCAGAGAAAATGTTACCGTGTGGCAGGCGGTGCTTATCACTCCCAGTAAGGTGCAGCAGCAGCTGGTTGGGACACCTTGCTGGCAGTTCCCCACTGATGATATGAAGGTCGCATAATGACTGATATATATATATATATATATATATTAAGTAATGACTTGCGGTTGGGATTAAAATCAAATGAATCCATCTTGAGTTCTCCAAACTTTAATGAGCAAAATAAACAACTGCTCAACATTTTGATCAGCAACACGGACAAACATGCATCCACTGACCTTTCTCAAGACTAAAGAAAAACAATTCTATACCCTTCCTTATATAAGGTGTGCACCCAGAATCTTATATAAGGGAGGGTATAGAATTGTTTTTCTTTACTCTTGAGAAAGGTCAGTGCATACACGTTTATCCGTGTTGCTGATCGAAACGTCGAGCAGTTGTTTATTTTGCTCATTAAAGGTCGGAGAACTCAAGATGGATTCATATATATATATATATATATATATATATATATATATATATATATATATATATATATACGATATAGCAATTTAATAGACAGGAAGTAAATTCCTGCGTGGGGCTAGTGTGAAATGTTTCTGACTCAACCCGGGACTCCGAACCCAGGAACATCATCACTTACATGGTGACAGCCCACTGAGCTGTCTAGTCTCCAGGATATCCTCACAGATTTCTCACACTATCACATATATATGTAAGATTTAAAGGAGGTGCTTCCTCCCTCAGATTACTCAACTGTGACTGTTCCTGGTGGAAGATGTGTGTATATATATACACACAGGTAGGAAGGGAGAAACCATAGGTAAATCAAGTTCGGTAATCTGCTTTATGTCCAAGAAGTGCTTCCGGAGCAGTATAAAGATAAAAACCGGAGGGTAAGGATTTGACATTTGGTCAGGATGCAAAGTACAAGGTCACATATCAAACTCAGAGTAAACTAGAATGGCACTCGATGGAGAGCATACCTCCGCCAGGCTGAACAGTTTACGTCTTGATCCCACTGATAGATCATGTCTGGATTTGGACCTGAACTAAAATCTAATCAGCTTGTTTTTGTCACCTCTCCGACTCATCCACCAAGTTTTGTCATAATCCGTCAACAACCTTCTGAAATTCCATATATCATTTTTGGCCCCCATTTCCGAATTGTGGAGAATCACTTAAGAGATTAAATAATTCCAGTATCCGGATTCGGATCTTCACCAAAATCAAATCAGTTCGTTCTTGTCCCACACCACACCCAACCTGTCCACACAAGTTTCAATCCGTCCATACCTTTCTGAGCTATACAGACAAACAGACAAGGGCGAAAACATAACTTCTGACCATCTTTGGGGGCGGAAGTAATTACAATCTTGATATTTTGGGTCAGTCAGTTTTGGAGCTCAGTAATGATGTTCATCTATCTATAATTCCAGTAATCTCTGTGTGTCTGTGTGTCTGTGTGTCTGTGACCGCTGTTTCTCGACAACCACGGGTCCGATATACTTGAAACTTGCCAGGTATATTGCTGGGGACCCGAGGATGTGCCTTTTCAAGGTTTGAAATTAATCGGACAAGTACTTACCGAGCTATGGCGATTTAGCCGTTCGCCGTTCGCTTTGGCGTTGCGAATGGACCAAACCATTCATGTAAATAGAGGGGGGGGGGGGGTTCTGTGGTCGTTCGCTTTGGCTTTGCGAATGGACCAAACCATTCATGTAAATAGAGGGGGGGGGTTCTGTGGTCGTTCGCTTTGGCTTTGCGAATGGACCAAACCATTCATGTAAATAGAGGGGGGGGTTCTGTGGTCGTTGCGAATGGACCAAACCATTCACATCGAATCATCGAATCACATCGAATGGACCAAACCGTTCGCTTTGGACCAAACCATTGCATGTAAATAGAGGGGGGGGGGTTCTGTGGTCGTTGCGAATGGACCAAACCATTCATGTAAATAGAGGGGGGGGGGGGGTTCTGTGGTCGTTACTGCCACGTGGTTTCAAAGTTTTTTTTTGTTGTTGTTTGCACGCATGTTTTTTTGCACCCACGTACGGGCACGCCCTAGGATGTTTACACACACACACCCCTACACAAATTTTTTTTTTTTTTGGCAAGGAACGGGCACCCACGTACGGGCACGTCCTAGCTTATATATAGTACGGGCATGCCCTAGTTATTATAATGAGTGGTACTAGATGTGAAGTCTTCCAGACGATTGGTAGGTACTTGGTAGATTTCTAAGTTTGTATCTTGGTAGATTTTATTGAAGATCTGTGTTGTATTAAACCTATGGAGTGTCCGCGCCATCTTTGTTGTTGGAAATACATGAGAATCGGCTTCACAGAAGTATATAACATATGTAAAAGATAGGCCCAATGCACGTAGTAATTGGCAGTGACTGAGTGTGACGTCATCTGATGACATGAGAAGTAAAGGTCTTGAACAGGGCTTTTCCTGGTGGGTGAGGGAGTTTGTTGTTGTTTCCTATGCAGCCTGTGGTTGCTGGTTGCTTCATTTTCTGAAAGCAGGGCTGTGTCACCGATGCCCATGTTACCAGTAAGCTGGTACTCATTTTGTTGACCTTGGAAGGATGACAGGCTAAGTCAACTACACGACAGGGGCTCAAACTCAAGTTCCGAAGATCCTAGGCCAGCCCCCTTAACCGTTAAGCCAACACCAGGGCTTGGTGAGGGAGTAATGATATGCTATCCATCCAAAGGGATTCAATGTGTGCCTATTCCTGACTCAGAGGGTCTCTCGGTGCGTTATAGGCATCCCGCGTCACTCTACCCCAGCTAGTAGAACAAATAGCTTTAGTCCTTGCAAAGCTTGAATGATCTCTAAACTCATTTCTCTTCATTGTCCTCCTTTTCTTCCAGGCTGCTTTGAGAGGATGCGAGCAATTCGTCTGCTCCTCAGGTAGGAGTTATTCATTCTTCAGTTTAAATCTCTGTATTTTAACTTTATGTTTGCAGGTCTAAATGCATTTCGATTAACTAGCAATGGTACCCACCATACGGGCGGGGCTTCAATTTGGAGGCCCAAATGAACAGGCAAAATATCAGAAATTGAAGGCTTTTTTATTTTTAACGATTTATATAAACATCCGTTAAATCACATCACACGCAAATCATCAAAATCTAAACAGTATTTGTAGAATTTCAATAAAAGCCACATCACTGTTCATATCGGTAAATATTATTCCATCGTGTTTGGAAAAACTGGAAAATTGGAAATTGGGAAAATTGGAAAAACTAGAAAATTGGAAAAATTGGAAAAATTGGAAATTGGGAAAATTGGGGGAAAAATAGGAAAAACAATATAGCCTATTTTACTCCAGGGGGTCCCAGGATTACCCATCCAAAATTTTGTCGCGATCGGTTCAGCCGTTTTTGCGGTACCTGGGAACAGACAGACAGACATTTGGTGAATTATAGTAAGATGTAGCAGCAAGGTGTCCTTGTCTGGAACAGTGTGTGCCTTTCCTCAAGCTCACCTTGTCTGGAACAGTGTGCCTTTCCTCAAGCTCACCTTGTCTGGAACAGTGTGTGCCTTTCCTCAAGCTATAACATATTCGGTTCTGGTTACCTTCGCAAAAGCGGAAGGTTATGTTTTGATCGCTGTGTATTTATTTGTATGTCTGTGTGTGTGTGTGTGTGTGTGTGTATGTTATTCGCATAACTCAAAAAGTATTCAACCGATTCGCATGAAATTTGGTGGGATGATAGGTTATTATCCGGGAACCATTTGATTAGATTTTGGAATCGATCGGGTCAAAGGTCAAGGTCAAGGTCATGAAAAGGTCATGGATGTGATTACAATATCAAACTTTTGGCGGGATAGAATGGTTTAATTTGAAACAAATCTTCCCGCATGACAACGTAGGTGTGGCTTTGCTACACAGATCTTGTAGTCTTTTATTTTGGCAACAAAAGTAGCTGCGGCGAAGGTATGCGCTCTACCGAGTGCCCGTTCTAGTTTAATATCTGGTATCATGTAAGTACAAACCAGAGTAGTATGTACACAGGAGGGAGACAGGTGGGGGAGGGGGGTTAGGGGGGAAGGGGGGTGCTTCCTCCTTCAGATTACTCAATTATGACTGTCCCTGGTGGAAGATGTGCAAAGCGTTTCCTGTTTCTTTCGACTTTGTACATAGTATTCACCTTCGTGGTTGTGCACCTGCACACAGGTGGAAATGCAGGACTGGCCGCTGCATACGCGGCTCGCAAGCTCGGCATCCCGGCGACCATCTTCGTGCCCGACACCACTCCCACCTTCACCATCGAACGACTACAGGGCGAGGGTGCCACAGTGGCCATTGCTGGCAAGGTAGAGTGCTCATCCATGAGACAAGGTCTTTGTTCTTTCTCCAATTCTTCATGGATTATCCTTCCATTCGCCGAATGGTGAAATTTGCATTGAACTTGTTGCATCCTGTTCCCAATGAGATGCTTATGATGAACCTTTTTGTTTTGATTCCTCGTGTTTAAATCTTTGCAGATGCTTGATGATGCCATCGAACATGCGATTGGAGTAGCTAAGAGTAACGGATGGGTGTACATCCCTCCCTTCGATAACCCACTTATCTGGTATGAGATGCTACATTAACTATTAACTTTCCCCACGGTACTTTTGAACTTTTTGCATCGTACAAAGATTCATATATCTGCGAAAGGATATTTTCCTCTTTCTGATCTTTTTGTTCCTGACCCTGGCTCTTCACAGGGAAGGTCACATGAGTTTGGTGCGTGAACTGAAGGCCACAATGCATGACCAGCCTGGTGCCATCGTGCTGTCTGTCGGGGGCGGCGGGTTGCTCTGTGGGGTCATTCAGGGTCTTCGAGAGGTGGGCTGGGGAGACGTTCCCATCATCGCCATGGAAACCGAAGGGGCACACAGCCTTAATGCCGCCATGAAGAGTGGACAACTCGTCACACTTCCAAAAATTACCAGGTTAGTCCAACATAGGTTTGATAATCAATTTGAACGTCTTCGACAAGAAATGTAATAACTCTGTCTTCGAATTTTGCAATATGGATGCTCATTGCCATATAACTTAATCCCCATTATCATTTATCAAAACAGAACGACACTCAGTAGAGAGCATACCTCCACCTGGTTGGCCATATCACTCAATGGTGAAGAATCACTTTCAAAATTCTACCATCTGGATCCAGATCTTCACCAAAATTGAATCGATTCTTCCTTGTCACACACACAACCTCTCCAACAGGTTTCGTCCAAATCCATCCATAACTTTTTGAGATATCCTGCTACGTATCGTTTTTGGCCCTATCTCCCAATGGTGAAGAATCACTCAAAAATAAAACAATTATTGTAACCGAATCCATATTCAGATCTTTACCAAAATTGAATCGATTCTTCCTTGTCAGACACACAACCTGTCCAACGAGTTTCGTCCAAATCCATCTATAACTTTTTGAGATATCCTGCTACGTATCGTTTTTGGCCCTATCTCCCAATGGTGAAGAATCACTTAAAAAATTAAATAACTCTCATATCCGAATCCATATTCAAATCTTCACCAAAATTGAATCGATTCTTCCTTGTCACACACACAACCTGTCCAACGAGTTTCGTACAAATCCATCCACAACCTTTTAAGATATCCTGCTACGTATCGTTTTTGGCCCTATCTCCCAATGGTGAAGAATCACTCAAAAATTCCACTAGCCGGATCCGAATCCGGATCTTCACCAAAATCTAATAATTTCGTGCTTGTCACATACGCTACATCTCTGCCAAATTTCGTCCGAATCCGTCCACAACTTTTTGAGATATTTTGTTCACAGACAAACGGACAGCCAAACAGACAGGGGTGAAAACATAATCTCCATCCACCTTTTTTGGCGGAGGTAATAAGCACATGATTTCTTGATATTGCAACATGTTTCCCAAGAGGTGTAACATGAGTACCAGACCATTAGGCCCATCAAGCTTTGAGTACCAATCTTTGAGTAACATAAGTACCCATCCAGGCTTTCAGTACCAAATCTTTGAGTAACATGACTACCCATCCAGGCTTTGAGTACCAATCTTTGAGTAACATGAGTACCCATCCAGGCTTTGAGTACCAAACTTTGAGTAACATGAGTACCCATCCAGGCTTTGAGTACCAATCTTTGAGTAACATAAGTAGTAAGTACCCATCCAGGCTTTGAGTACCAAATCTTTGAGTAACATGAGTACCCATCCAGGCTTTGAGTACCAAACTTTGAGTAACATGAGTACCCATCCAGGCTTTGAGTACCAATCTTTGAGTAACATAAGTAGTAAGTACCCATCCAGGCTTTGAGTACCAAATCTTTGAGTAACATGGGTACCCATCCAGACTTTGAGTAACAAATCTTTGAGTAACATAAGTAGTAAGTACCCATCCAGGCTTTGAGTACCAAATCTTTGAGTAACATGGGTACCCATCCAGACTTTGAGTACCAAATCTTTGAGTAACATGAGTATTGAGTACCCATCCAGGCTTTGAGTACCAAACTTTGAGTAACATGAGTACCCATCCAGGCTTTGAGTACCAATCTTTGAGTAACATAAGTAGTAAGTACCCATCCAGGCTTTGAGTACCAAATCTTTGAGTAACATGGGTACCCATCCAGACTTTGAGTACCAATCTTTGAATAGCATGAGTACCCAACAAACTCTGGTTGTTTGTTTGTGCTCTTTCCTTTTAAACACTGAGCTTCTGGCAAGGAAACAGCACATACTAAGTCAGCGCATGTTTTAGAGAAGGTACTGATTTTTAAGTCTTCGGTGTGACTCGGCCAGAGCTCGGACCGCCAAACTCAAAGCGGACACCTAAGGTTGAACCAACATGTACAATATTCAATAACAGGCAGTCATATTAAAGTGTTTTTGATGACACCAAAGTAATACACCACTGTTTCTTCAGTATCGCCACCACACTTGGTGCAAAGCGAGTGGGTGAACAAACATTCCGTTTGGCCAATGAACACCCGGTGTTTCCTGCGATGGTGACGGACCAAGACGCTGTCAGGGCACTGGAGAGATTTGTTGGTGAGACAGTTAAACCTACTTTGAAAAGAGATTAATTACATTCGTATGACGCAACCTGAGTTTATTGTACCCTCTGTCACGCAACCTGATTTTATTGTACCCTCTGTAAGGCAACCTGATTTTATTGTACCCTCTGTCACACAACTTGATTTTATTGTACCCTCTGTCACGCAACCTCAGTATGAGTGTATTGCACCCTATGTCACGCAACCCGAGTATGAGTGTATTGTACCCTCTGTCACGCAACCTCAGTATGAGTGTATTGTACCCTCTGTCACGCAACCCGAGTATGAGTGTATTGTACCCTCTGTCACGCAACCCGAGTATGAGTGTATTGTACCCTATGTCAAGCAACCTGGGTATGAGTGTATTGTACCCTCTGTCACGCAACCCGAGTATGAGTGTATTGTACCCTCTGTCACGCAACCTGAGTATGAGTGTATTGTACCATCTGTCGCGCAACATGAGTAGGAGTGTATTGTACCCGATGTCACGCAACCTGAGTATGAGTGTATAGTACCCTCTGTCACACAACCTCAGTATGAGTGTATTGTACCCTCTGTCACGCAACATGAGTGTGAGTGTATTGTACCCTCTGTCACGCAACCTCAGTATGAGTGTATTGTACCCTATGCCACGCAACCTGAGTATGAGTGTATTGTACCCTCTGTCACGCAACCTGAGTATGAGTGTATTGTTCCCTCTGTCACGCAACCTGAGTATGAGTGTATTGTACCCTCTGTCACGCAACCTGAGTATGAGTGTATTGTACCCTCTGTCACGCAACATGAGTGTGAGTGTATTGTACCCTCTGTCACACAACATGAGTATGAGTGTATTGTACTTTGAGTAACATGTCACGCAACCCGAGTATAAGTGTATTGTACCCTCTGTTACGCAACATGAGTATGAGTGTATTGTACCCTCTGTCACGCAACCTGAGTATGAGTGTATTGTACCCTCTGTCACGCAACATGAGTGTGAGTGTATTGTACCCTCTGTCACACAACATGAGTATGAGTGTATTGTACTTTGAGTAACATGTCACGCAACATGAGTATGAGTGTATTGTACCCTCTGTCACGCAACATGCGTATGAGTGTATTGTACCCTCTGTCACACAACATGAGTATGAGTGTATTGTACCCTCTGTCACGCAACCCGAGTATGAGTGTATTGTACCCTCTGTCACACAACATGAGTATGAGTGTATTGTACCCTCTGTCAAGCAACCTCAGAATGAGTGTATTGTACCCTCTGTCAAGCAACCTCAGTATGAGTGTATTGTACCCTCTGTCACACAACCCGAGTATGAGTGTGTTGTACCCTCTGTAACGCAACCTGTGTATGAACGTATTGTACCCTCTGTCACGCAACCCGAGTATGAGTGCATTGTACCCTCTGTCACGCAACCTGAGTATGAGTGTATTGTACCCTCTGTCACACAACCTGAGTATGAGTGCATTGTACCCTCTGTCACGCGACCTGAGTATGAGTGTATTGTACACTCTGTCACGCAACCTGAGTATGAGTGTATTGTACCCTCTGTCACGCGACCTGAGTATGAATGTATTGTACCCTCTGTCACACGACCTGAGTATGAATGTATTGCACCCTCTGTCACACGACCTGAGTATGAGTGTATTGTACCCTCTGTCACGCAACATGAGTATGAGTGTATTGTACCCTCTGTCACGCAACATGAGTATGAGTGTATTGTACCCTCTGTCACGCAACATGAGTATGAGTGTATTGTACCCTGTGTCACGCGACCTGAGTATGAGTGTATTGTACCCTCTGTCACGCGACCTAAGTATGCGTGTATTGTACCCTCTGTCACGCGACCTGAGTATGAGTGTATTGTACCCTCTGTCACACGACCTGAGTATGAGTGTATTGTATCCTCTGTCATGCGACCTGAGTATGAGTGTATTGTACCCTCTGTCACGTGACCTGAGTATGAGTGTATTGTCCCCTCTGTCACCCGACCTGAGTATGAGTGTATTGTACCCTCTGTCACGCGACCTGAGTGTGAGTGTGTTGTACCCTCTGTCACGCGACCTGATTATGAGTGTATTGTACCCTCTGTCACGCGACCTGAGTATGAGTGTATTGTACCCTCTGTCACGCGACCTGAGTATGAGTGTATTGTAGCCTCCGTCACGCGACCTGAGTATGAGTGTATTGTACCCTCTGTCACGCGACCTGAGTGTGAGTGTGTTGTACCCTCTGTCACGCGACCTGATTATGAGTGTATTGTACCCTCTGTCACGCGACCTGAGTATGAGTGTATTGTACCCTCTGTCACGCGACCTGAGTATGAGTGTATTGTAGCCTCCGTCACGCGACCTGAGTATGAGTGTATTGTACCCTCTGTCCCGCGACCTGAGTATGAGTGTATTGTACACTCTGTCATACAACCTGAGTATGAGTGTATTGTACCCTCTGTCACGCGACCTGAGTATGAGTGTATTGTACCCACCGTCACCCGACCTGAGTATGAGTGTATTGTACCCTCTGTCACGCGACCTGAGTATGAGTGTATTGTACCCTCTGTCACACGACCTGAGTATGAGTGTATTGTACCCTCTGTCACGCGACCTGAGTATGAGTGTATTGTACCCTCCGTCACGCGACCTGAGTATGAGTGTATTGTACCCTGTCACGCGACCTGAGTATGAGTGTATTGTACCCTCTGTCATACAACCTGAGTATGAGTGTATTGTACCCTCTGTCACGTGGCACAGACGATGAGAAGATGCTTGTGGAGCCGGCGTGCGGAGCGGCCCTTTCTGCTGTCTACGAAGACGCCATCGGCAAGCTGCAGTACGAGGGCAAATTAAGCCACAACCTGTCGTCCATTGTGATCATCGTGTGTGGAGGCAGCAACATTACACTCGCCCAGCTATACAAACTGAAGGCACAACTTGGAATTAAAGATGAAGCCGCAGGCCTAGTCAGCAGCTAGGCCTCCGATGTTATCTGTACAAAAGGAATCGTAATGATATTATTTTGGGTTGTTTTTTTCTTTTTTGAAATAGACCATTAGTTTCCTGTTTCTACATCTTTGTCTTTGTATCATTAACTAGTTGTATTTAGTTGTGATTAATTTTTTTTTAAGATAGTTCTTTGGAAACCATGAATTGACGGTAAAATGTAGGGTACGCCCTCCTATCCGCAAATGTCCAACGCCCAAAGAAAAGCGCAGCCGAAGCAATAATGGCGAAAAATAAAATCCAGTTGTCTAAAATCCAGAAATCGAATCTCTCGTTTGATTAGTAAATCAATTTCTGTGTTTAAAATGCAGGTGCAAAGATGCACCTCATTCTCTTGAATATATGTCAATGATGCATGAGACCTCAGGTGGATAAGAAAGGTGTGATTACAATACATTGCTTTATCTTGTGCGGTGAACACGAATACTCGTTTTTAGAGAACGTTACAAAAGGAATATCTGCTTAGTGCAGTCAGGTGATGCCTACCTACCTCCAAATTGGGAGGATACTTAACACGTGGCACTTGAAGCCTGCACAGGCTGGACCTGGGCCTTTCCTATATTGTTCAGCTAATGCGAGTTGGTGATGCCTTAATTTTTAGAATTTCATCATATATGATGTTTTTGGAGAAGGGAGGTTTTGGATTTTTGGCTACCTTTCCTTGTTCTGTACAATAAATGACCGGTGAGGAATGTACGAGGTCAGTGCATGATGAGTATGATGAGCAATGATGATGTTGATATTGATAATACATCACATGCGTGTTTCTGTGTTTTGTACATCACATGTGTTTTCTGTGACACAACAGATGAGCTGTGTTTTCATTTTGATATTCTGAGGTCAGCAGTGCATGCACAGTGTATGCATCAATGGTAATGAGTTAAAGCAGCAAAGACAACAACTTTACCATGAAAACAACTTCATGAAGTCCTGAGCACTCACTCAGTACTTACTGTGTTTGTCAAATTTTTGTTGTAAATATTTTATCCTCGCACCTTAATGTTGTACATTTCCTTTTACTTTTTTGTAGGGCAAATAAAAGTTTTATTCCTGAACAAAAGATTTGGGTTTTCTTGTTTACGTTTTTTATTATTTTAATGTTCATTTAATAAGGGTTGAGTATGTAAAAAATAGGAAATAAAATTGAGGAAACGGGAACGGAATTTTCCGCGGAATATTCACACCATCTTTACCTCCATTCCCGTAGCTTATACTTGAAGTATTGATTGTTGAGAATGTTGTGTGAGAAACAACAATAAGGACAAAAACATGGATGGCAGGTGACCTGCATTACATGGGTTTGGCCCATTTCGTTTCTGCAAACCGCAGAGTTGTTTTTGTGTAGTCAATTTTATGTGCTATGTTCTTGCCAATTATGTTGTTGTTTATTGTTGTTTTATTCAATTTTAAAAATACACTTTCGTTTCCATTGCAAGGTATCACTCTCGTCATTTGGCTGTGTGACGTCTGAGGTCTTAATGGCTGTAGGTCTTACCACCCTCCAGGATTCCGTGTGCAGTATCACTTCAGCCAGATCATATCAAACAAAGAAACAAACAAACAAACAAACAAACAGAAATGAAATGAAATGAAAAAATATATGAAAATAAATAAATAAATAAATAAATAAATAAATAAATTGAAATGAAATGAAAATAAATAAATTAAATAAAATAAACATTCGCTTTCAATCCCTACCAATCTGCTTGGCCTCACCTCCAACTTGCCACGCATGCAAAAGCCATCACATTCATATCCGACCCACATCTCTGCATCCATCAGCATTAAATGCTGGTCAAGCTTGCATAAAGTAAGGAGAGGAGGAGAAAGGAATGAAAAATATAAACATTAATAGTAAACAGATCGAACACTGAAGGAGAACAATTGCGAAGATGATGATGTTTCCCAGCTGATTAAAACTGAGCACCATTTTGGTATACAGAGTCGAGGCTCGTGGAAGAGCTAGTACACTGGATATAACAGGATGCCAAAGGAAGAGTAGAGACAGGGGGAAACACCAACAGCAGAGTAGAAGGCCAAGATAGAGGGAGACTTGGACAAACAAGAGGTGTGGGGAGGAATGGGAGCAGTAGAGGATGCATGGGTGGACCATAACACGATGAGAAGGAACAAGTGATACTGGGCACAAATAGGCAGGAATTTGTCCAAGTCACAGGCCTTCTGTTTTCAAGAGGCGTCATACGGGATCTTACATGTTCACGGGCTAGCCGGCTTAACGCCCTCTCAGAATAATCGACGAACTCTATGACATAAAGTTCTGCACAACACACAGATGTCATAATCAGCTTTCCTGAATCCACTGCTGGATGAAATCTCATTCATCTTGCTCCTGCAAACTTCTTGATTTCATCCTATATTTTCCAAGAGGTCTTCTTGATCGTTTTTTTGTCTGTTTGGATTGACTCCAGTATTTCCTTGATCTAACAACGATTCATTCTTGCCATTTTGCCATTTCGGTCTCTTTACAATTTACTTTCTTATTATTTTATAGAGATATCGCAAAAATCTTATAGAACACTCACCAAGTGGCTTAAGCACTCAAGCAAGCACTCCATTGGAAACCATTGATATCAACCCCAGATCCCAAGGCAAAGCAGGCAAAGCAGTTGGGTCACTGTGGGGTGAAGCTGACTAACCCAAAGAATGACGGATGGTACCGTGTTGAGTTTGTTATGATGGGGAACGACAGTATGCCACGACTGGGAAGCTGTACCGCATTGCAGATGCAGATGATTGCTATTCAACCAGAGAATATCAAGATTGTCAACATGGGCAGGATGTACAAGCAACACTATCGCTCGTAGAGGTCATGCAGCATTATGGAGACGTCTTTGAAGGCACAGGACTGCTGGAAGGTGACCGCCACATCGAGATTGATGTGCACATACAAGTAGTTGTACACCCACCACATACAGTCACGTGAAAAAGTAAGTACACCCCATGTAAAGTTTTGACTTTTTCAACATATTTCAACATACAGCTATTTGATCTTCATTTCAACAATATTGATAGATAAAGGTGATATAATATAACAAATATCATGAAACATTTACATTTTGTAGTCCATTGTATAATTTAAATAAACATAAATGCATATTTCGCATGTGGAAAAAGTAAGTACACCCCTTCATTTATCACTACTTCAAATACCTAAAATTAGAATCAGGTGCACCAGCTCAGGTGCAAATGATTAGAACATCGTTAGAGAGGATCTTGGAGGAACCTGTCTTATTTAAACCTCAGACATTTAGTTTGGTTTGCTCTTTGTTGTTGAAGTGTGCAGCATCACCATGCCCAGATCAAAAGAGCTCTCGGAGGCCTTCAGAAAGAAGGTTGTAGATGCCTACGAGTCTGGGAAGGGATTTAAAAAGATCTCCAAACAATTTGAAATCAACCATTCGACTGTCCGGAAGATCATCTACAAGTGGAAAAGATTCCAAACAACTGCCAACTTGTTCAGGCTAGGCCGGCCCAGCAAGTTCAGCCCGAGAGCAGACCGCAAGATGCTGAAAGAAGTCTCTAAGAACCCCAGAATGTCATCACGGGACCTACAGGTAGCTCTTGCCACTGTTGATGTCAAAGTGCATGAGTCTACCATTAGAAAGAGGCTGCACAAATTTGATCTACATGGGAGGTGTGCCAGGAGGAAACCTTTGCTGTCCAGAAAGAACATCAGGGCAAGACTAAAGTTTGCCAATGAACACCTCGGGAAAGACCAGCACTTCTGGAACAATGTGCTCTGGACAGATGAGTCAAAGGTAGAGCTATTTGACAACAGTACCGGAAGACATGTTTGGCGAAAACCAAAGACACATTTGACCACAAGAACCTGATACCAACTGTAAAGCATGGTGGTGGAAATATTATGGTTTGAGGCAGCTTTGCTGCATCAGGGCCTGGGCAGCTCACCATCATAGAATGCACTATGAATTCTTCATTGTACCAGAGGGTGCTTGAGGATAATGTGAGGCCATCTGTCGGGAAGTTGAAGCTCAACCGAAGGTGGACCTTGCAACATGACAATGACCCTAAACATACCAGTAAATCCACCAAGGAATGGCTGAAAAGAAAGAAATGGAGGGTTCTGGAATGGCCAAGTCAAAGCCCGGATCTAAATCCCTTCGAGATGTTGTGGGGGGATTTGAAACGAGCTGTGCATGCAAGAAACCCCTCAAACATCACACAGCTGAAAGAATTCTGCATGGAGGAGTGGGCAAACAAAAATTTCTCCCTGTCGATGTCAGAGACTGGAAGACAGTTATAAGAAACGCCTACTTGAGGTTGTTTCTGCCAAGGGGGCAATACCACCTATTTGAGCCAAGGGTGTACTTACTTTTTCCACATGCGAAATTTGCATTTATGTTTATTTAAATTATACAATGGACTACAAAATGTAAATGTTTCATGATATTTGTTATATTATGTCATCTTTATCTGTCAATATTGTTGAAATGAAGATCAAATAGCTGTATGTTGAAATATGTTGAAAAAGTCAAAACTTTACATGGGGTGTACTTACTTTTTCACATGACTGTAGAGTTCCTGTCGCATTTAGAGAGAAGCTGAGAAACTTGACAGACTCCAGGATCTCAACATTATCACCCCATTACTTCACCGAAACCGTGGGCGGACAGCATGGTGACTGTTGTAAAATCAACGATGGATAAATTAGCATAAAACGATGCATTAGACCCTAGGGACCTCAACACAGTTATCAAATGTAGTCACGACCCCATGCACAAATTGAAGAGATCCTCCTGGATCTGACCAGTGCCAAGGTTTGGTCTGGTTTGGCATTGGATCCAAGAGAGAGATGGCGGCTCCTTCGCCTTTTCGTCCAGGGTCCTCAAACCTTCTATCTGATGTCACCTGCCCGCTCCAATCAGCGAGTGCCATCTCAGCAGTCCACCGCCCGGACCAATCACACGCCTCGGGGCGGGGCCCCATTGCCCCTCCCTCCCACTGTCCCCGATGATGACTCGGCTGGTGGCATCAGCGGTATTTGAATGTCCTGGTTCCGGTTACTTGTTTTGTCAAAAGAGTTGCTTTGTCAGTTGGAGAAACAGCTATAGTACCATCAGAACGGAACAGTGAAGGAAAGGTAGAGCGACAGAAGTTGTTGGCAATACTTTTAGCTAATGACCAGAAAGATCTATTGGTGGGAGAATATGAGAGGTTCTCACATTTATTTTGGATAAAGGAATGCTTCGCCTCACGAATAGCATGTTTGCAATGGTGTCCAGCAGATATGAAGGCTGAATGTGAGTTGGAGGAAGAAGAGTTTGTCCATGTCCGATATGCCACATTTCGTGCACGAATGGCTGCAGAGCAGGAATTATTGAACCAAGAGTTGGTAGGAGAGGTACTTGAAAGAGAAGGGGATATAAGCCTCCATTCCTGCAACAATAACAGTGTGTGCCTTTCCTCAAGCTCACCTTGTCTGGAACAGTGTGTGCCTTTCCTCAAGCTATAACATATTCGGTTCTGGTTACCTTCGCAAAAGCGGAAGGTTATGTTTTGATCGCTGTGTATTTATTTGTATGTCTGTGTGTGTGTGTGTGTGTGTGTATGTTATTCGCATAACTCAAAAAGTATTCAACCGAATTGCATGAAATTTGGTGGGATGATAGGTTATTATCCGGGAACCATTTGATTAGATTTTGGAATCGATCGGGTCAAAGGTCAAGGTCATGAAAAGGTCATGGATGTGATTACAATATCAAACTTTTGGCGGGATAGAATGGTTTAATTTGAAACAAATCTTCCCGCATGACAACGTAGGTGTGGCTTTGCTACACAGATCTTGTAGTCTTTTATTTTGGCAACAAAAGTAGCTGCGGCGAAGGTATGCGCTCTACCGAGTGCCCGTTCTAGTTTAATATCTGGTATCATGTAAGTACAAACCAGAGTAGTATGTACACAGGAGGGAGACAGGTGGGGGAGGGGGGTTAGGGGGGAAGGGGGGTGCTTCCTCCTTCAGATTACTCAACTATGACTGTCCCTGGTGGAAGATGTGCAAAGCATTTCCTGTTTCTTTCGACTTTGTACATAGTATTCACCTTCGTGGTTGTGCACCTGCACACAGGTGGAAATGCAGGACTGGCCGCTGCATACGCGGCTCGCAAGCTCGGCATCCCGGCGACCATCTTCGTGCCCGACACCACTCCCACCTTCACCATCGAACGACTACAGGGCGAGGGTGCCACAGTGGCCATTGCTGGCAAGGTAGAGTGCTCATCCATGAGACAAGGTCTTTATTGTTTCTCCAATTCTTCATGGATTATCCTTCCATTCGCCGAATGGTGAAATTTGCATTGAACTTGTTGCATCCTGTTCCCAATGAGATGCTTATGATGAACCTTTTTGTTTTGATTCCTCGTGTTTAAATCTTTGCAGATGCTTGATGATGCCATCGAACATGCGATTGGAGTAGCTAAGAGTAACGGATGGGTGTACATCCCTCCCTTCGATAACCCACTTATCTGGTATGAGATGCTACATTAACTATTAACTTTCCCCATGGTACTTTTGAACTTTTGAACTTTTTGCATCGTACAAAGATTCATATATCTGCGAAAGGATATTTTCCTCTTTCTGATCTTTTTGTTCCTGACCCTGGCTCTTCACAGGGAAGGTCACATGAGTTTGGTGCGTGAACTGAAGGCCACAATGCATGACCAGCCTGGTGCCATCGTGCTGTCTGTCGGGGGCGGCGGGTTGCTCTGTGGAGTCATTCAGGGTCTTCGAGAGGTGGGCTGGGGAGACGTTCCCATCATCGCCATGGAAACCGAAGGGGCACACAGCCTTAATGCCGCCATGAAGAGTGGACAACTCGTCACACTTCCAAAAATTACCAGGTTAGTCCAACATAGGTTTGATAATCAATTTGAACGTCTTCGACAAGAAATGTAATAACTCTGTCTTCGAATTTTGCAATATGGATGCTCATTGCCATATAACTTAATCCCCATTATCATTTATCAAACCAGAACGACACTCAGTAGAGAGCATACCTCCACCTGGTTGGCCATATCACTCAATGGTGAAGAATCACTTTCAAAATTCTACCATCTGGATCCAGATCTTCACCAAAATTGAATCGATTCTTCCTTGTCACACACACAACCTCTCCAACAGGTTTCGTCCAAATCCATCCATAACTTTTTGAGATATCCTGCTACGTATCGTTTTTGGCCCTATCTCCCAATGGTGAAGAATCACTCAAAAATAAAACAATTATTGTAACCGAATCCATATTCAGATCTTTACCAAAATTGAATCGATTCTTCCTTGTCAGACACACAACCTGTCCAACGAGTTTCGTCCAAATCCATCTATAACTTTTTGAGATATCCTGCTACGTATCGTTTTTGGCCCTATCTCCCAATGGTGAAGAATCACTTAAAAAATTAAATAACTCTCATATCCGAATCCATATTCAAATCTTCACCAAAATTGAATCGATTCTTCCTTGTCACACACACAACCTGTCCAACGAGTTTCGTACAAATCCATCCACAACCTTTTAAGATATCCTGCTACGTATCGTTTTTGGCCCTATCTCCCAATGGTGAAGAATCACTCAAAAATTCCACTAGCCGGATCCGAATCCGGATCTTCACCAAAATCTAATAATTTCGTGCTTGTCACATACGCTACATCTCTGCCAAATTTCGTCCGAATCCGTCCACAACTTTTTGAGATATTTTGTTCACAGACAAACGGACAGCCAAACAGACAGGGGTGAAAACATCATCTCCATCCACGTTTTTTGGCGGAGGTAATAAGCACATGATTTCTTGATATTGCAACATGTTTCCCAAGAGGTGTAACATGAGTACCAGACCATTAGGCCCATCAAGCTTTGAGTACCAATCTTTGAGTAACATAAGTACCCATCCAGGCTTTCAGTACCAAATCTTTGAGTAACATGACTACCCATCCAGGCTTTGAGTACCAATCTTTGAGTAACATGAGTACCCATCCAGGCTTTGAGTACCAAACTTTGAGTAACATGAGTACCCATCCAGGCTTTGAGTACCAATCTTTGAGTAACATAAGTAGTAAGTACCCATCCAGGCTTTGAGTACCAAATCTTTGAGTAACATGAGTACCCATCCAGGCTTTGAGTACCAAACTTTGAGTAACATGAGTACCCATCCAGGCTTTGAGTACCAATCTTTGAGTAACATAAGTAGTAAGTACCCATCCAGGCTTTGAGTACCAAATCTTTGAGTAACATGGGTACCCATCCAGACTTTGAGTAACAAATCTTTGAGTAACATAAGTAGTAAGTACCCATCCAGGCTTTGAGTACCAAATCTTTGAGTAACATGGGTACCCATCCAGACTTTGAGTACCAAATCTTTGAGTAACATGAGTATTGAGTACCCATCCAGGCTTTGAGTACCAAACTTTGAGTAACATGAGTACCCATCCAGGCTTTGAGTACCAATCTTTGAGTAACATAAGTAGTAAGTACCCATCCAGGCTTTGAGTACCAAATCTTTGAGTAACATGGGTACCCATCCAGACTTTGAGTACCAATCTTTGAATAGCATGAGTACCCAACAAAGTCTGGTTGTTTGTTTGTGCTCTTTCCTTTTAAACACTGAGCTTCTGGCAAGGAAACAGCACATACTAAGTCAGCGCATGTTTTAGAGAAGGTACTGATTTTTAAGTCTTCGGTGTGACTCGGCCAGAGCTCGGACCGCCAAACTCAAAGCGGACACCTAAGGTTGAACCAACATGTACAATATTCAATAACAGGCAGTCATATTAAAGTGTTTTTGATGACACCAAAGTAATACACCACTGTTTCTTCAGTATCGCCACCACACTTGGTGCAAAGCGAGTGGGTGAACAAACATTCCGTTTGGCCAATGAACACCCGGTGTTTCCTGCGATGGTGACGGACCAAGACGCTGTCAGGGCACTGGAGAGATTTGTTGGTGAGACAGTTAAACCTACTTTGAAAAGAGATTAATTACATTCGTATGACGCAACCTGAGTTTATTGTACCCTCTGTCACGCAACCTGATTTTATTGTACCCTCTGTAAGGCAACCTGATTTTATTGTACCCTCTGTCACACAACTTGATTTTATTGTACCCTCTGTCACGCAACCTCAGTATGAGTGTATTGCACCCTATGTCACGCAACCCGAGTATGAGTGTATTGTACCCTCTGTCACGCAACCTCAGTATGAGTGTATTGTACCCTCTGTCACGCAACCCGAGTATGAGTGTATTGTACCCTCTGTCACGCAACCCGAGTATGAGTGTATTGTACCCTATGTCAAGCAACCTGGGTATGAGTGTATTGTACCCTCTGTCACGCAACCCGAGTATGAGTGTATTGTACCCTCTGTCACGCAACCTGAGTATGAGTGTATTGTACCATCTGTCGCGCAACATGAGTAGGAGTGTATTGTACCCGATGTCACGCAACCTGAGTATGAGTGTATAGTACCCTCTGTCACACAACCTCAGTATGAGTGTATTGTACCCTCTGTCACGCAACATGAGTGTGAGTGTATTGTACCCTCTGTCACGCAACCTCAGTATGAGTGTATTGTACCCTATGCCACGCAACCTGAGTATGAGTGTATTGTACCCTCTGTCACGCAACCTGAGTATGAGTGTATTGTACCCTCTGTCACACAACCTGAGTATGAGTGTATTGTACCCTCTGTCACGCAACATGAGTGTGAGTGTATTGTACCCTCTGTCACACAACATGAGTATGAGTGTATTGTACTTTGAGTAACATGTCACGCAACCCGAGTATAAGTGTATTGTACCCTCTGTTACGCAACATGAGTATGAGTGTATTGTACCCTCTGTCACGCAACCTGAGTATGAGTGTATTGTACCCTCTGTCACGCAACATGAGTGTGAGTGTATTGTACCCTCTGTCACACAACATGAGTATGAGTGTATTGTACTTTGAGTAACATGTCACGCAACATGAGTATGAGTGTATTGTACCCTCTGTCACGCAACATGCGTATGAGTGTATTGTACCCTCTGTCACACAACATGAGTATGAGTGTATTGTACCCTCTGTCACGCAACCCGAGTATGAGTGTATTGTACCCTCTGTCAAGCAACCTCAGAATGAGTGTATTGTACCCTCTGTCAAGCAACCTCAGTATGAGTGTATTGTACCCTCTGTCACACAACCCGAGTATGAGTGTGTTGTACCCTCTGTAACGCAACCTGTGTATGAACGTATTGTACCCTCTGTCACGGAACCCGAGTATGAGTGCATTGTACCCTCTGTCACGCAACCTGAGTATGAGTGTATTGTACCCTCTGTCACACAACCTGAGTATGAGTGCATTGTACCCTCTGTCACGCGACCTGAGTATGAGTGTATTGTACACTCTGTCACGCAACCTGAGTATGAGTGTATTGTACCCTCTGTCACGCGACCTGAGTATGAATGTATTGTACCCTCTGTCACACGACCTGAGTATGAATGTATTGCACCCTCTGTCACACGACCTGAGTATGAGTGTATTGTACCCTCTGTCACGCAACATGAGTATGAGTGTATTGTACCCTCTGTCACGCAACATGAGTATGAGTGTATTGTACCCTCTGTCACGCAACATGAGTATGAGTGTATTGTACCCTGTGTCACGCGACCTGAGTATGAGTGTATTGTACCCTCTGTCACGCGACCTAAGTATGCGTGTATTGTACCCTCTGTCACGCGACCTGAGTATGAGTGTATTGTACCCTCTGTCACGTGACCTGAGTATGAGTGTATTGTACCCTCTGTCACACGACCTGAGTATGAGTGTATTGTATCCTCTGTCATGCGACCTGAGTATGAGTGTATTGTACCCTCTGTCACGTGACCTGAGTATGAGTGTATTGTCCCCTCTGTCACCCGACCTGAGTATGAGTGTATTGTACCCTCTGTCACGCGACCTGAGTATGAGTGTATTGTACCCTCTGTCACGCGACCTGAGTATGAGTGTATTGTAGCCTCCGTCACGCGGCCTGAGTATGAGTGTATTGTACCCTCTGTCACGCGACCTGAGTATGAGTGTATTGTACCCTCTGTCATACAACCTGAGTATGAGTGTATTGTACCCTCTGTCACGCGACCTGAGTATGAGTGTATTGTACCCACCGTCACCCGACCTGAGTATGAGTGTATTGTACCCTCTGTCACGCGACCTGAGTATGAGTGTATTGTACCCTCTGTCACACGACCTGAGTATGAGTGTATTGTACCCTCTGTCACGCGACCTGAGTATGAGTGTATTGTACCCTCCGTCACGCGACCTGAGTATGAGTGTATTGTACCCTGTCACGCGACCTGAGTATGAGTGTATTGTACCCTCTGTCATACAACCTGAGTATGAGTGTATTGTACCCTCTGTCACGTGGCACAGACGATGAGAAGATGCTTGTGGAGCCGGCATGCGGAGCGGCCCTTTCTGCTGTCTACGAAGACGCCATCGGCAAGCTGCAGTACGAGGGCAAATTAAGCCACAACCTGTCGTCCATTGTGATCATCGTGTGTGGAGGCAGCAACATTACACTCGCCCAGCTATACAAACTGAAGGCACAACTTGGAATTAAAGATGAAGCCGCAGGCCTAGTCAGCAGCTAGGCCTCCGATGTTATCTGTACAAAAGGAATCGTAATGATATTATTTTGGGTTGTTTTTTTCTTTTTTGAAATAGACCATTAGTTTCCTGTTTCTACATCTTTGTCTTTGTATCATTAACTAGTTGTATTTAGTTGTGATTAATTTTTTTTTAAGATAGTTCTTTGGAAACCATGAATTGACGGTAAAATGTAGGGTACGCCCTCCTATCCGCAAATGTCCAACGCCCAAAGAAAAGCGCAGCCGAAGCAATAATGGCGAAAAATAAAATCCAGTTGTCTAAAATCCAGAAATCGAATCTCTCGTTTGATTAGTAAATCAATTTCTGTGTTTAAAATGCAGGTGCGAAGATGCACCTCATTCTCTTGAATATATGTCAATGATGCATGAGACCTCAGGTGGATAAGAAAGGTGTGATTACAATACATTGCTTTATCTTGTGCGGTGAACACGAATACTCGTTTTTAGAGAACGTTACAAAAGGAATATCTGCTTAGTGCAGTCAGGTGATGCCTACCTACCTCCAAATTGGGAGGATACTTAACACGTGGCACTTGAAGCCTGCACAGGCTGGACCTGGGCCTTTCCTATATTGTTCAGCTAATGCGAGTTGGTGATGCCTTAATTTTTAGAATTTCATCATATATGATGTTTTTGGAGAAGGGAGGTTTTGGATTTTTGGCTACCTTTCCTTGTTCTGTACAATAAATGACCGGTGAGGAATGTACGAGGTCAGTGCATGATGAGTATGATGAGCAATGATGATGTTGATATTGATAATACATCACATGCGTGTTTCTGTGTTTTGTACATCACATGTGTTTTCTGTGACACAACAGATGAGCTGTGTTTTCATTTTGATATTCTGAGGTCAGCAGTGCATGCACAGTGTATGCATCAATGGTAATGAGTTAAAGCAGCAAAGACAACAACTTTACCATGAAAACAACTTCATGAAGTCCTGAGCACTCACTCAGTACTTACTGTGTTTGTCAAATTTTTGTTGTAAATATTTTATCCTCGCACCTTAATGTTGTACATTTCCTTTTACTTTTTTGTAGGGCAAATAAAAGTTTTATTCCTGAACAAAAGATTTGGGTTTTCTTGTTTACGTTTTTTATTATTTTAATGTTCATTTAATAAGGGTTGAGTATGTAAAAAATAGGAAATAAAATTGAGGAAACGGGAACGGAATTTTCCGCGGAATATTCACACCATCTTTACCTCCATTCCCGTAGCTTATACTTGAAGTATTGATTGTTGAGAATGTTGTGTGAGAAACAACAATAAGGACAAAAACATGGATGGCAGGTGACCTGCATTACATGGGTTTGGCCCATTTCGTTTCTGCAAACCGCAGAGTTGTTTTTGTGTAGTCAATTTTATGTGCTATGTTCTTGCCAATTATGTTGTTGTTTATTGTTGTTTTATTCAATTTTAAAAATACACTTTCGTTTCCATTGCAAGGTATCACTCTCGTCATTTGGCTGTGTGACGTCTGAGGTCTTAATGGCTGTAGGTCTTACCACCCTCCAGGATTCCGTGTGCAGTATCACTTCAGCCAGATCATATCAAACAAAGAAACAAACAAACAAACAGAAATGAAATGAAATGAAAAAATATATGAAAATAAATAAATAAATAAATAAATTGAAATGAAATGAAATGAAATGAAATGAAATGAAAATAAATAAATAAAATAAAATAAACATTCGATTTCAATCCCTACCAATCTGCTTGGCCTCACCTCCAACTTGCCACGCATGCAAAAGCCATCACATTCATATCCGACCCACATCTCTGCATCCATCAGCATTAAATGCTGGTCAAGCTTGCATAAAGTAAGGAGAGGAGGAGAAAGGAATGAAAAATATAAACATTAATAGTAAACAGATCGAACACTGAAGGAGAACAATTGCGAAGATGATGATGTTTCCCAGCTGATTAAAACTGAGCACTATTTTGGTATACAGAGTCGAGGCTCGTGGAAGAGCTAGTACACTGGATATAACAGGATGCCAAAGGAAGAGTAGAGACAGGGGGAAACACCAACAGCAGAGTAGAAGGCCAAGATAGAGGGAGACTTGGACAAACAAGAGGTGTGGGGAGGAATGGGAGCAGTAGAGGATGCATGGGTGGACCATAACACGATGAGAAGGAACAAGTGATACTGGGCACAAATAGGCAGGAATTTGTCCAAGTCACAGGCCTTCTGTTTTCAAGAGGCGTCATACGGGATCTTACATGTTCACGGGCTAGCCGGCTTAACGCCCTCTCAGAATAATCGACGAACTCTATGACATAAAGTTCTGCACAACACACAGATGTCATAATCAGCTTTTCTGAATCCACTGCTGGATGAAATCTCATTCATCTTGCTCCTGCAAACTTCTTGATTTCATCCTATATTTTCCAAGAGGTCTTCTTGATCGTTTTTTTGTCTGTTTGGATTGACTCCAGTATTTCCTTGATCTAACAACGATTCATTCTTGCCATTTTGCCATTTCGGTCTCTTTACAATTTACTTTCTTATTATTTTATAGAGATATCGCAAAAATCTTATAGAACACTCACCAAGTGGCTTAAGCACTCAAGCAAGCACTCCATTGGAAACCATTGATATCAACCCCAGATCCCAAGGCAAAGCAGGCAAAGCAGTTGGGTCACTGTGGGGTGAAGCTGACTAACCCAAAGAATGACGGATGGTACCGTGTTGAGTTTGTTATGATGGGGAACGACAGTATGCCACGACTGGGAAGCTGTACCGCATTGCAGATGCAGATGATTGCTATTCAACCAGAGAATATCAAGATTGTCAACATGGGCAGGATGTACAAGCAACACTATCGCTCGTAGAGGTCATGCAGCATTATGGAGACGTATTTGAAGGCACAGGAATGCTGGAAGGTGACCGCCACATCGAGATTGATGTGCACATACAAGTAGTTGTACACCCACCACATACAGTCAGGTGAAAAAGTAAGTACACCCCATGTAAAGTTTTGACTTTTTCAACATATTTCAACATACAGCTATTTGATCTTCATTTCAACAATATTGATAGATAAAGGTGATATAATATAACAAATATCATGAAACATTTACATTTTGTAGTCCATTGTATAATTTAAACTAGAACGGGCACTCGGTAGAGCGCATACCTTCGCCGCAGCTACTGTTCTGTACTTGGCATGGGAGTGTAGGGAACAGAACAACAAAAATACGATTTTGACCTTTTCGTGACCTTGACCTTGACCTTTGACCCGATTGCTCCCAAAATCTAATCAAATGTGTCCCGTATAATAACCAATCATCCCACCAAATTTCATGCAATTCGGTTGAATACTTTTTGAGTTATGCGAATAACATACACACACACACACACACACACAGACATACAAATAAATACACAGCGATCAAAACATAACCTTCCGCTTTTGCGAAGGTAATAAACATAAATGCATATTTCGCATGTGGAAAAAGTAAGTACACCCCTTCATTTATCACTACTTCAAATACCTAAAATTAGAATCAGGTGCACCAGCTCAGGTGCAAATGATTAGAACATCGTTAGAGAGGATCTTGGAGGAACCTGTCTTATTTAAACCTCAGACATTTAGTTTGGTTTGCTCTTTGTTGTTGAAGTGTGCAGCATCACCATGCCCAGATCAAAAGAGCTCTTGGAGGCCTTCAGAAAGAAGGTTGTAGATGCCTACGAGTCTGGGAAGGGATTTAAAAAGATCTCCAAACAATTTGAAATCAATCATTCGACTGTCCGGAAGATCATCTACAAGTGGAAAAGATTCCAAACAACTGCCAACTTGTTCAGGCTAGGCCGGCCCAGCAAGTTCAGCCCGAGAGCAGACCACAAGATGCTGAAAGAAGTCTCTAAGAACCCCAGAATGTCATCACGGGACCTACAAGTAGCTCTTGCCACTGTTGATGTCAAAGTGCATGAGTCTACCATTAGAAAGAGGCTGCACAAATTTGATCTACATGGGAGGTGTGCCAGGAGGAAACCTTTGCTGTCCAGAAAGAACATCAGGGCAAGACTAAAGTTTGCCAATGAACACCTCGGGAAAGACCAGCACTTCTGGAACAATGTGCTCTGGACAGATGAGTCAAAGGTAGAGCTATTTGACAACAGTACCGGAAGACATGTTTGGCGAAAACCAAAGACACATTTGACCACAAGAACCTGATACCAACTGTAAAGCATGGTGGTGGAAATATTATGGTTTGAGGCTGCTTTGCTGCATCAGGGCCTGGGCAGCTCACCATCATAGAATGCACTATGAATTCTTCATTGTACCAGAGGGTGCTTGAGGATAATGTGAGGCCATCTGTCGGGAAGTTGAAGCTCAACCAAAGGTGGACCTTGCAACATGACAATGACCCTAAACATACCAGTAAATCCACCAAGGAATGGCTGAAAAGAAAGAAATGGAGGGTTCTGGAATGGCCAAGTCAAAGCGCGGATCTAAATCCCTTCGAGATGTTGTGGGGGGATTTGAAACGAGCTGTGCATGCAAGAAACCCCTCAAACATCACACAGCTGAAAGAATTCTGCATGGAGGAGTGGGCAAACAAAAATTTCTCCCTGTCGATGTCAGAGACTGGAAGACAGTTATAAGAAACGCCTACTTGAGGTTGTTTCTGCCAAGGGGGCAATACCACCTATTTGAGCCAAGGGTGTACTTACTTTTTCCACATGCGAAATTTGCATTTATGTTTATTTAAATTATACAATGGACTACAAAATGTAAATGTTTCATGATATTTGTTATATTATGTCATCTTTATCTGTCAATATTGTTGAAATGAAGATCAAATAGCTGTATGTTGAAATATGTTGAAAAAGTCAAAACTTTACATGGGGTGTACTTACTTTTTCACATGACTGTAGAGTTCCTGTCGCATTTAGAGAGAAGCTGAGAAACTTGACAGACTCCAGGATCTCAACATTATCACCCCATTACTTCACCGAAACCGTGGGTGGACAGCATGGTGACTGTTGTAAAATCAACGACGGATAAATTAGCATAAAACGATGCATTAGACCCTAGGGACCTCAACACAGTTATCAAATGTAGTCACGACCCCATGCACAAATTGAAGAGATCCTCCTGGATCTGACCAGTGCCAAGGTTTGGTCTGGTTTGGCATTGGATCCAAGAGAGAGATGGCGGCTCCTTCGCCTTTTCGTCCAAGGTCCTCAAACCTTCTATCTGATGTCACCTGCCCGCTCCAATCAGCGAGTGCCATCTCAGCAGTCCACCGCCCGGACCAATCACACGCCTCGGGGCGGGGCCCCATTGCCCCTCCCTCCCACTGTCCCCGATGATGACTCGGCTGGTGGCATCAGCGGTATTTGAATGTCCTGGTTCCGGTTACTTGTTTTGTCAAAAGAGTTGCTTTGTCAGTCGGAGAAACAGCTATAGTACCATCAGAACGGAACAGTGAAGGAAAGGTAGAGCGACAGAAGTTGTTGGCAATACTTTTAGCTAATGACCAGAAAGATCTATTGGTGGGAGAATATGAGAGGTTCTCACATTTATTTTGGATAAAGGAATGCTTCGCCTCACGAATAGCATGTTTGCAATGGTGTCCAGCAGATATGAAGGCTGAATGTGAGTTGGAGGAAGAAGAGTTTGTCCATGTCCGATATGCCACATTTCGTGCACGAATGGCTGCAGAGCAGGAATTATTGAACCAAGAGTTGGTAGGAGAGGTAAACTTGAAAGAGAAGGGGATATAAGCCTCCATTCCTGCAACAATAACCTCAACTATATGTTCAGCAGAGATAGAGGCATTGGCCGAGGAGAGGCAGTAGTCTTTCCAGGGAAAGTCAGAAAAGAAGTTTCGTAAACCAGTCCAGTCATCGCTATTGAAATGCCAATACTGGCGTTTAGTCGGAGCAGTCGCCGAAGGAGTGGTGGTAAGTAAAGTGATGTTTACACGGTTGTGGTCAGAAGAACCAATTGGAGGTGAGATTGTGTAGTTGTAACGCAACGGATTAGAGGTAAATAACAAATCCAAAGTATTGGACGTGTGGTCATGACGATCTGGGATATGGGTAGGGTGGGTGATAATTTGTTCCAAATCATTGAGAATGGAAAATGCAAGAGCTTCAACTCCCCCAACATCCGTGTGGGATGATTTCAACCACTCCCTGTGGTGTACATTGAAGTCTCCTAAATAGAGGAATTCTGCTTGAGGGTGTTCAGATGTCATGGTCTCATGGCAGGAATTAAGATAGTCAAAGAAAGCTGTGAAGTTTGTAGAGTTGGGAGAGCAGTAAGTGAAACAGAGAAAATAATGATGGTCGGGAGACAAATCTTAAGCCAGATGACATCAAAGTTTGGAGATTTGAGGTCCACAAGGCGTACAGGAGGCGTGTTGATGTTGGAGTAGACACACACTCCTCCTTTGAAGCGGCATCGTGAGTGAAGGTTGTAGTTTGAAATGTTAAAGGAGTTAAGAAGAACGTCGTGTGACAATTGGTCTCAGAGAGAAGCAATATATTAGGAGAGTAACTTGCAAGATGATATTCAACAGAGGAAAGATTTGAAGAAAGACCACGAATGTTGGTGAAATTAATTGAAAAAGTCACGTTCATTCAACAGGCAAGGGTCTTGAGAGGGACCGATACTACTGCCTGAGCCCCCCCTCTCTTTGGTAGAAGAGACAGGCAGGTCACCGGAGATTCTTCGCACCCCATAATGCCGGGAACTAGGGGCCATTAACTTTTCAGACTTTTTCATATTTAGTTGGACAATGTGAGGAAATGAGAGGAAAGAGAAGTAAAGAAGAGAGAATGTAAAGGTGAGGAGTGAAAATGAGTAAGAAAAGTGTTTGAAGAAAAGTGTATGATGTTTGTTTGCAAGAGAGAGAGAGATTGAAGCTTGCCTGGTAGCTATAGTTTGAGTGAGGCAGAAAGAAAATTCAGCGATCCTGACATGGAGAGTGTAAGATGGTTCCGGGGACCACTTTAACGCTCCTAAGTCCGAACGGTAGTACCACCCTGAACGGTTGCTGCCTACAGCCTACTACCTAAGAAACCGGTCCAACCTGATGAGTGTTTTTTTGCAGACACCATCTCCTTACTGGATGGCCATTGGCTCCCAGAGGGAGCTCATCCGCCCTTTGACAGGTATTGTTTTTAGTCCTGTGGGGTGTCACAGTCACCTCCCCACTGGCAAGCCAGTGAGGGTAGCCAGTTTAGTCACCGACTGCCCGACAAAAAGTGCGTGGCACCTCCAGCCACTTACCGACTCACATTTAATTAACCTATGAAATAAATTAGGAGGGGCTGTGGGAAGCGACCCGTAGCTAACTTACCTGGTCTCCTTACTGTTCTACACCCCTTAAACAACAATTCATATATTTCCAAAACCTGAAATCCTCACTCCTAACTCCTGGGGCAGGTCGAAAATGTCAGCACACAAAAACCGACCTTAACCACAAAACCTTAATAAAAATGCAAAAGTCAAAAATTCAAAAACATTTGTACAACCCCATTCTACAGACCACATCCCCCGGTGAATGCCACAATACCCAACGTTACCTGCTGAGCCATCCCAATGTACCCAAATTTTTGCGGGCCCTATCCTGGTGTTACAGGTGTGTAACATGGCTCGATGGATTCTTCCCCCATTCATTCACACATACCCAATAATCATTCACGCACATATCAATAATCATCACACTTATTAAACCCCCCTGCAAGACCATAACATAGATGTCATGTGTGTGATTATGTGTGTGATCCTCCACGAGGCAGCGGTGATGTACCGTACAAGCAAGATGGTGGGGGCGCTTCAGACTGTGGTGCCCGCAGTCCCAAAAGCAAGTGCCCAACTTGTGACTTCCTCACCCCCCAACCCCCCTTCAATTATTGGGCTGGTGACAGTCAAACAGCTCCTTAGCTGTCATCCCACCGGGAAGGTCTCCACACCAGACTCCTTTGCCTCAGGCTCTCATAGACTCAGGGTCACCATGGGTCTCCATACCTCAAGGCGCCAAACCAGCCCCTCCCCCACCCCCCGCCGGGCTCCAAATTTCCAGACACTACTGGCAGCCAGGGGCAAATTACCTCGAGGGGGGGGAGGGGCGCAGTCACCGCTCCTCTAGAGCGGGGAGGGGTGCAGTCACTGCTCCTCCAGAGCTTGATCCATACCTGCAGACACACACACCTTCCCCACCCACAAAATCCACAATAACATTTCCTCCCCCGCTGCCATTCAATTATCAACACATATTTCATTAAAGATGTCATACAGAGATGCTGCCATGGCCTGCTTACACGTGAATTTCCCACATTCACATTCAATCACATAACTCAATCATAACTCAATTTACATTCTCACGACCAAACAAAAACAGAAAACCTCTACACATAAACAAACGCCACCCACAAGACACTTTGTGGAACAAACTCCAATCCCATCACTGACCATGTCATCACTCTCACCCGCCCCCATTCCAGATTACTCATGTCCCAATTTATAAGCAAGTACCAAAGCCTGGGACAGTACACATCAAGGCCTCTTACCTCAAGTGCAGGTAGTGGCAGGTTGGTCGGGTCCAAGAGTGTCATCCACCCTCAAAATCCCAAAATTTCTCTTTGGGCCTACCAAATTCCTCCAAATTTCACTTTTATCCCACTATACTGGCAGGTATGTGGATCCGCATCAAATGGCGAACTGTTCTACACAACTACATGTGGCTACGACAGCTCCGCACCTCTACCGTGCAAGGGTCATTGGGACAGGGTGAGCAGTCAAAACGCCAACATGGCCCATGTGTGTCCAAAAGGGTGCGACCCACCATCCATCCTTCCCCCCCCCCCCCGCCCCCGCAAGGAACACGGGTGCACCAGCCCCAGCTCGCCAATGTGGTGAGCACCTGCTGCCAACAAACACTACCGCATTCACAACCTCGGCCCTGGGGGAGACGGTCGCAGTGCGTCGCATTCCCCTCACGTCACCTACGCTGCCCTCGTCCCCCAATCCACACAACTGCAGCCCCCAGTGCCCACCCACACTTGACCATGCCAAGGTCCAGTCGGCAGCCATGCTCCACCAGGAGACTCACCCAGAAGGCATGGTCCACACACCTCCACCACCCGTGCCACCGCGTTGACCTCCAGACTACCAAACTCCATCCGCACCCCTCCACGTCCCAATATTGGCACCATTGCCCCTGTAGCCAGTTGAAGGCTGTTTCCCTGCATCGTTTCCCTGCATCGTTTCCCTGCATCGTTTCCCTGCGCCATTTCCCTGTGCCGTTACCTTGCGCCGTTTCCCTGTGCCGTTTCCCTGGGCCATTTCCCTGCACCGTTACCCTGCGCTGTTTCCCTGCGACGTTACCCTGCGCCGTTACCCTGTGCCGTTTCCCTGCGCCGTTTTCCTGCGCCGTTACCCTACGCCGTTTCCATGCGCGTTTACCCTGCGCTGTTTCCCTGCACCGTTTCCCTGCGCCGTTTCCCTGCGCCGTTCCCCTGTGCCATTTCCCCTGCGCCATTTCCCTGCGCCGTTTCCCTGTGCCGTTTCCCTGCGCCGTTTCCCTGCGCCGTTACCCTGCGCCATTTCCCTGCGCCGTTTCCCTGCGCCGTTTCACTGCGCCGTTTCCCTGCGTCGTTACCCTGTGCCATTTCCCTGCGCCATTTCCCTGCACCATTTCCCTGTGCCATTTCTATGCGCCGTTTCCCTGCGCCGTTACCCTGCACCGTTTCCCTGCGCCGTTTCCCTGCACCGCCGTTTCCCTGCGCCGTTACCCTGCGCCGTTTCCCTGCGCCGTTTCCCTACGCCGTTTCCCTGCGCCGTTACCCTGCGCCATTTCCATGCGCCGTTTTCCCTACGGAAAGGGAAAAGCCTTTCCCTGCGCCTTTACCCTACGCCGTTTCCCTGCGTCGTTACCCTGCGCCGTTTCTCTACGCTGTTTCCCTGTTGTCAGTATGACCACGGTTCTCTACACTGACGAGCATTAGCACAGAAGGTCACGTGGTACCAATACCTATCTGGAGTGTTCATGGAAGGTGAAGGCGAACTTGTAGCTTGAGGTGCGGCGTTTCTTATTTCTCCCACCAGGGACACCCGAAGATGCGCCCGACTGGCGCTGCACAGCATGAAGCTCCAGGAGTAACTTCTTAATATCTGACGTTTCTGATTTTAGTTGTGCGAAATGCTGTTGGTGCAGTGTCACATTAGCTACGGTCGATGTAACTGTGTCAGTGTGTCAATGAGATGCTCCAGCTAGATCCGCAGCGGCGGGTAGTACCAGCGCTGCATTAGAGCTGCAAGTATCATGCGGATTTAGGGTGGGAAGCATTGCAAGAACAACGAAGAACAACGAACAATGAAGGGTCAAGGTAAGCAACCACCAAATCACCAATTTGAACCTGCAACCACCAGATCACAAATTTGAACCTGCAACCACCAGATCACAAATTTGAACCTGCAAGCACCAGATCACAAATTTGAACCTGCAACCACCAGATCACAAATTTGAACCTGCAACCACCAGATCACAAAATTGAACCTGCAACCACCAGATCACAAATTTGAACCTGCAACCACCAGATCACAAATTTGAACCTGCAACCACCAGATCACAAATTTGAACCTGCAACCACCAGATCACAAATTTGAACCTGCAACCACCAGATCACAAAATTGAACCTGCAACCACTAGATCACAAATTTGAACCCGCAACCCCCAGATCACAAATTTGAACCTGCAACCACCAGATCATAAATTTGAACCTGCAACCACCAGATCACAAATTTGAACCTGCAACCACCAGGTTCAAATTAGAAGCTGCTGCATATTCTGCAGTCGTGTGGGTCTTCAATCTTCTAAATCCTAGATTGTAACGAGTTGTTGAAAGTGGCGGTGCTCGGAGGGGGTCATGGGTCATGTGCTTTATAGACGTGGCCTTCAAAATAGTGTATGGGTTGTTCATCAGAGGTTGCAGCAAAATGTCTCTCACCACCGTCGCATGTTCTGCTGACAAGGATCCAACCATGTAATTTTTTTTATGCCTCCAACCCCAAAAGGTGGCCGTAGGCATTCTTTCCGTCCGCCCACCCGTCCGTATGGGCTAAACCTCGTTTCTCTCAGCAACCATATGCCCGATTGAGATGAAACTTTCAGGGTAGGAGTGACACCCATGCAGAATGTTTTTATAATAATTGTGACGTCATAGGTCACGTGGTATGGCAGCCCTCTTGGAATAAACGCAAATAATTAAAAAATGTATTTCTCAGAAACCGCTGAATGGAAATTTTTTTAATTTGGCAAATTGTCAAGTACTCCCAATGGGGGACAAAAGCATCATAATGATGACATCATAGGTGAAATGGTATACCAGCCAAAAATGTTTGAATTGAGTTCCTTATCCTAAACATCTGAAATTGCATGCGCATCATATATGACCCATTTTATTGAAATATTAAATTTATGACATCATAGGTCACATGGTTGGTAACCATATTGGATTCAACCTGAAACCTTAAAAAAAACATCTTCTCCCAAACCACCAAATCGATTGACTTGAAACTTTATGTGTGACAATTGACTAGGCATGGCGATTAAAAGATGATCACGAAAACACGCATTCTGAGTATTGCGCTGCAATTACATGTCCCCTACCGGCATTGGGTAGCACTGTCATAGTAGACAGTATTATGACTGACCGCACTCCAAATTATAGTCCGGAAAACTGTTGGGGAAATTCCCAAAGTTCAAAGTGCCATAACTTTGTCAAAAATGATCGAAACGTCGTGAAGTTCGAACTTGATCTGTAACTTATCATGAGGAAACCATGTACCAAGTTTCAAATCATTGGCATTAAGAGTTTAGGAAAAACGTCCGGAAAGCTGTTCTTTGCGTGACGGACTGACGGACCGACAGACTGACAGACGGAGCGACGGAGTGCAAACCTACGGTGTACACCGGTAGGGGCCTAATAACATTGGTCACATGGTGTGGCAGCCATATTGGATTGAAGGAAAATATTAAATAATTATATCTCGGAAACTGCTTACCATAACGACCTTCACTCTTTTATTCCTCTTTTTTCCCGCCTCTGGAACAAACTCCCTCACTCCCTTCAATCCCTCTCCCCCCTCCAGGTCTTTAAAACAGCTGTTCACCACGATCTCTTATCTTCCCCCATCCAAAACTTTGATATTTTCTACCCCCGTTAATACACCCCAAATCCACCTCTTTCAATCTCTGGCTTCGCTCCTGAAATTCCTAGTAGTAAAAATTTGTTTTATACCGTGTACCCCTTCCCTTCCCCGCCCCTCCCTCTCCCTCCCACAGATCTCTCGATGTCCCTGTTCTCTACTGTTGTGCTTGTGTGCGTCCCTCTCTCCCCCCTCTCTGTCTACCCCTCCCTTTATTGTTTTATGTGCCCGTTAATGTTTTTGTGTTTTATGTGCTGGCTCTTACACGAGCCTCGATCTTGTATACAAAGGAAATAAAAATAAAAAGATGATTTTGTCTTTGCTACCTTAATGTGTCCACTGTCATCAAACATTGATGCTGGTTTTGGGGACAGCTCATGTGCCATCAGATTATTTGCGTCATAGTTCCGGAGGCTGCACCTTCAGTCGCAATACGATATCTCTGGCAAATATCAGATCTGTGTCAAATATCTTCAAGTCAGCGAGTTTGAAGTCGTCATTGTTGAGATAGCGTCATTGTTGATGGGTGCGTCATTGTTGATGGGTGCGTCATTGTTGATGGGTGCGTCATTGTTGATGGATGTGTCGCCACTTGTCTAGGCACAAAATCCACGGGACCCTGTCGGTGAGGTTCAGTGTGGAGCGAAACAATGCAGACTTCCAATTCCTCCAGTAGAGCTGTTCTATCTTTGGCATCAGATATTATTCCAGCTTTCATCTCCTTGTGATGGGTTTGTGAGGGCGGTTTTTGTTACTCGTGCATTCTCATCAAATGCACATTACTCGCCACCGTGTTACAAGCATGGAAGCGGCATGTCCGGATGTGGTCTCGATCGCCCCAACCAAGTGAGCCATGATTATAACTAGTAATAGTAGTGTTATTGGATTCTTTAACCTAGAAAACATGGATATAGACATCAAAACCAGGACTGTACATGCCTTATTAGCCGAAATATTGGTGAAACCATTTTCAGATTGGGAGCCATTTTGAAATCTTGAATATTTCAAATTTCCCAAGAGTGACAACTTCACACCCAACTGGATATAGTTATATCGGTGATATACATGAATATAATCAACAGAGGTATTTATCTGGGAATTTTGGGTTTGGGTGAAAATCCTTGTCTCACTGCCGGACTATACCTGGGCAAAGGTGTTTTGGGTGATTTGCCGTTGCCTCCCTAGCTTTAAACACGACCCAGGGACAATTAATATATGCTGCAGTCTTGCTCGTCTCTTCAAAAGGATCTGCCAAGCATTTCACCTGAGAACTGATAAATACAGTAATTAGATTTTTTATGAAAGTTCGTCTTGGCCAATGAGTCTGCCTGCATGTTGACACGCCCTTCATATATATATATATATATATATATATAATTATGCCCTGCGATTGTATCGTAATTACAAGCACAAGAATCTGCACTGAGCAAACTTCCCAATTGAATTACCGGCTCAATTTAAGGAACCCGAATCGGCTCAGCTCGGGTCTCGGCATGGCTCGGGTCCTGCATGTGGAAACGCCGCTCCGTGAGAGCGTCCCCTTGAGCCGGATCGCCGGCTGCACCGTGTTTCTCAAGCTCGAAAACACGCAACACACCGGCTCGTTCAAAATCCGAGGGATCGGACACGCCTGTCAACAGGTACGTGCAACCTGCTCATCAGAAGATCATGTTAAAGATCACAAGACCTGCACCAACCCCCGGACCCCATTCCAAATCGAGCGACCCCCACCCTCCCCTCTTTATATAGAATATTTGCGCCTCGTGTGTGCGTGCGTACCTTTGCGTGTAAATACTCGTTTCACATAACCTGGTGCTGTAATAAAGTTATATTTTTGGATTGGATTGGTTAACATCGAACTTTATCAGTTTGTACTTGGCATTTCGAAAAAGGTCCACGAACAGCTTAGTGCTGGCAATATTGTCAACAAGCCACGTCCATATGAATTTAACATAAACACACACACACACACACACACACACACACACACACACACACACACACACACACACACACACACACACACACACACACACACACACACACACACACATATTAAGAAACACACACACACACACAAACACACACACACACACAAACACACACACACATACACACACAAACACACAAACACACACACACACACACACATATTAAGAAACACACACACACACAAACACACAAACACAAACACACACACACTTACACACACAAAAGGAACAAACACACACACACACACAAACACTAACAAACACACACACAAGCACAAACACTAACAAACACACACATAAGCACACAAACATACACACACAAACACACACAAACACAAACACAAACACAAGCACACACACACAAACACAGACACACACACACACACATATTAAGAAACACACACACACACACAAACACACAAACACACACAAACACACACACACATACACACACAAACACACACAAAAGGAACAAACACACACACACACAAACACTAACAAACACACACGCAAACACAAACACTAACAAACACACACACAAACACACAAACATACACACACAAACACAAACACACAAGCACACACACACACAGACACACAAACACACACACACAAGCACACACACACAAACACACACAAACACACACGATAATTTGAATGTATGTATCGAATGATAAATAAAAGGTTCGAGGGTCTCGGATTGTCGTTAACATCTCGTTCTGATAACTTGTTGAACGTCTTTGTGAGGCTGGTGGTTTTTAATTACAGACGGCAGAAAGCTGCGGAGGGGAACGATAAGTAAGCCGGCTATCCACGAGGTGGACGTAAACAAGTCCGCACCACTTTGCCTCCTTCAAGACCTCCCGTTGTTTTCTTTGCTTCTTCCTGTTTTCCCACAAATGATTGCGTGGTGGATTACGGGATTTGTCGCTTTGAGAATTTAAAACGCGCCGCATCCTTGTGTTCAATGTCAGAGTAACCCGGGAGATTTGGGGAGTGGTCAGGGTGCGTTGGGGTGTGTCGGGCGTGTTGGGGGCGAGGCCTCATGCGATTGGTCAATCGAGGGGGTTTGGCGCGGCGCAGGAAAAGGGTGGGGACAGGGGGGAGGAAGAGCACTCTGGCAATGCGTGCGGAATAGGTAACATATTGGAGTTATTCCCATCCTGTGTTGAAAAAGAACAAATTCATCAAGCCGGACAAGGTGCAATGACGTCATTGAGCATGTAAATCGTTCACGCGTTGTTATAATCACGTCGCGTGACCATCGTTTGCTTTCAGAGCGTCGTTTCGGCCAAAGGTTCCTCGGCAAAGACACACCAGGTAGTTTGCTATTGCTCTCACCTGAAAAACACCTTGTTTACCTGCTCCACCACCTCCCTAAATACTCGTGGATGCGTATTATCCGGCCCTGGAGCTTTCTCATCCCTTAATTTTTCTCGCTGCTTCTTCACTTCCTCCACTCCAGATTTGATCTCTTCCCAAAGTCCTTGCAAAATTTAAAACAACTAGGGCATGCCCGTACTATATATATATCTAAAATTATATCCCCCCCCTCTATTTACATGAAATGGTTTGGTTCATGAAATGTTTTGGTCCATTCGCAACGCCAAAGCGAACGGCGAACGCTTTACATGAAATGGTTTGGTTCATGAAATGTTTTGGTCCATTCGCAACGCCAAAGCGAACGGCGAACGCTTTACATGAAATGGTTTGGTCCATGAAATGTTTTGGTCCATTCGCAACGCCAAAGCGAACGGCGAACGGCTTGCGAGTACAGAACTGCTACCATCATCAAGTCGAAAGAGAAGAGAAAAAAAATGAAAAGGAAAAACATTCCAAACCGCGAGGGAAAACAACACGGCACGTCGACACAACAACGTGTCCTGTGATTGGCCGTACGTGGCTGCCAGTAGCTGCCCCCAAAAAAAAGCTTTCACCGTCCGGCGACTGAATTTAAGGGGAAAAATAAAACGCTCTTCGCTTAAAACAACGCCCTTCGCTCTGACTGAATTGGGACAATGTTTTTATGTTTTTAATTGAATTACTATCCGTAATGGCGCACGCTCTCACGGGAGCTCCGGAAGGTCGTATATCGCAGTTACGATGAATCGCAAATTAGTTTTTATTAGTTTTATTAGTTTTAAAACATAGTTTAACGCCAACATAGCGCCAACATAGTTTGCAAACGTGAAATAAATGAATACGCTCTCAAATGTGCCGTCCGAGGCAGAGTGTGTCCGCCACGTTCGGCACACGCGATCGTTCGCTGCTCTCTGATTGGTTGAATCGTTTTTTGGACATAGCTCGGTAAGTAATTGTCCGATTAATATGAAACCTTGAAAAGGCACATCCTCGGGTCCCCAGCAATATACCTGGCAAGTTTAAAGTATATCGGACCCGTGGTTGTCGAGAAACAGCGGTCACAGACAAACAAACAAACAAACACACAGAGATTACTGGAATTATAGATAGACTAGGGCATTGCCCGTACGTGGGTGCCCGTTCCTTGCCCAAAAAAAAAAAAAACGCTACCCGTACGCTCTACCCCGCCCGTACGCCCGTAAACAAAAAATAACAACGCTCTTCGCTTCCGCCCTTCGCTCTGACTGAATTGGGAGAAATAATGCGCATAAGAAATCGAATTACGTACCGTAATGGCGGTCAGCTCGTAACGCGCACACTGTCCGGAAGTTCGCATATCGCATATCTATCTATCTATCTATTAATGCCCATTTATTCAATTATCGCCAACGTATTTTGGCTTTTTGCAATTTAATCGCAAGGAAAAGTAGAAAGAGAAGAGGGAAAAAAAGAAAAGCCTTGCCTTGCTGCAAACAGCTGCTGCAAACAACAACAACATGGAAGGCTGCACTGTCCGGAAGTTGGCATATCGCAGTTACGATTATTTTAGTGTTAATGGCCAATTATTCAATTAGCGCCAACGTATTTTGGCTGTTTGCAATTTAATCGCAAGGAAAAGTAGAAAGAGAAGAGGGAAAAAAAGAAAAGCCTTGCATTAACGCATTAACGCTTGCATTGCATTAACGGTTCGGCACACGTGATAGCTCGCTGCTCTCTGATTGGTTGAAGCGTTTTTTGGACATAGCTCGGTAGGTACTTGTCCGATTAATTACAAACCTTGAAAAGGCACATCCTCGGGTCCCCAGCAATATACCTGGCAAGTTTCAAGTATATCGGACCCGTGGTTGTCGAGAAACAGCGGTCACAGACAAACACACAGACACACAGACAGACACACAGAGATTACTGGCATTATAGATAGATAATTAATAATAATAATAATAATAATAATAATAATAATAATAAGCCCTCATGGTCCACCAGGTTCTCCTGTTCTTCTTACTCTTGACCTGCACAGTACACAACAAAACAACAAAAGAACTCTGGACCTTTTTTTTTGTATACAAGATCGAGGCTCATGTAAGAGCTAACATTAATCACAAAAAAACAAACACACACATAAAACATAAGATAAAGGGAGCGGGAGACAAGATGGGGAGAGAGAGGGAAGCACACAAGTACAACATTTGAGAGCAGGGACATCGGGAGATCTGTGGGAGGGAGAGGGCTTGGGGGGGGGGGAGGTGAGAAGGGGGGGGGGGGATAGGAATAAAACATATTATGAACACTGCTAGGACTTCAAGGAAAGAAGTCGGAATTTCAAAAAAGTGGATTGGGGGTTAATTAGCGGGGGGTAGAAAAGATCAAGGTTTTGGATGGGGGAGGATAAGAGATGGTGGTGAACAGCTGTTTTAAAGACCTGGAGGGAGGAGAGGGATTGAAGGGAGTGTGGGAGTTTGTTCCAGAGGCGGGAGAAAAGAGGAATGAAAGAGTGAAGGTGAGCAGAGAGCCGAGATTTTGGCAGTTTAACCATCAGAGGGTTGCTCGCAGATCTTGTGCGACCTGAAGGAATATTTGGGAAACAGAGCACAGAGAGAGCTGGGGGGACAAGGCCGGAGAGGAGTACTAGTACTAGTACGGAGAGACTTGCTGTTCTTCTTCCTTATACTCGGCTCCCCATGGAATTTCAGGGTGTCGATGATAACTCACCTGCCGTACTCTCCACGAAGGACACTGTGGGGTCGTCAGACCCCAAACTTCCAATGCTGGCACACCGGTCCCTCCAAGGAACAGCAAACACACTGATGTCTCGCCCTGAATGCGAAACACCAGGATGGCAGTTTACAGCTAGGCCGAGATTCGAACCCTGCAGGCTAGACATACTTCCTACACGGACTACCTGCCCAAATCATCTTCCTAAATGTTGAGGAAATGTTTTACCCATATACATCCTGCTGACGCTGACCCAACAAACGGGGAATTTGTTTCATGAACTGTCGAGTATTGTTCGTCAAAATATTTTTGCCCCAAGGTGCTCATTGCTACAGAAGACCTTATATAATGGGCAGGTGTCACCAACCTGTGCAGTGTTACTGCAATCGTGCAATGTGCGCACAAGGCTCAATCTTGTTGATCAATCCACCCTGTAGCTCATTTGGCGCCATCTTGATATTCAGCATGTTCAGCGTAAAGCAGGAAATGCATGATTATGTGGATCGGTTATCGATGCTATAAACAAAATTAATAATTAATCTATAATTGTTAATCTACCTTCTAAAGTCCAGATCAAATGTACAGTAAGTACTGTACAAAGTACTTTGAATTTTATTTTATCATCGATATGCGTCTGTTTGTTAAAGTCTAGTTTCATAATCTCTGTTGCTGTGTTTACGCTGAGGTTGTTTTTCAACCTCGTGTTGTTAAATCCTATTGAGTGGGGAAGAGGACCTTGTGAGGTCAGGAGGGGATCCTTGTGAGGTCAAGAGGGGAGCCTTGTGAAGTCAGGAGGGGAGCCTTGTGAGATCAAGAGGGGAGCCTTGTGAGGTCAAGAGGGGAGCCTTGTGAGGTCAAAAGGGGAGCCTTGTGAGGTCAAGAGGGGAGCCTTGTGAGGTCAAGAGGGGATCCTTGTGAGGTCAAAAGGGGAGCCTTGTGAGGTCAAGAGGGGAGCCTTGTGAGGTCAAGAGGGGAGCCTTGTGAGGTCAAGAGGGGATCCTTGTGAGGTCAAGAGGGGATCCTTGTGAGGTCAAGAAGGGAGCCTTGTGAGGTCAAGAGGGGATCCTTGTGAGGTCAGGAGGGGAGCCTTGTGAGGTCAAAAGGGGAGCCTTGTGAGGTCAAGAGGGGAGCCTTGTGAGGTCAAGAGGGGATCCTTGTGAGGTCAAGAGGGGATCCTTGTGAGGTCAAGAAGGGAGCCTTCTGAGGTCAAGAGGGGATCCTTGTGAGGTCAAGAGGGGAGCCTTGTGAGGTCAAGAGGGGATCCTTGTGAGGTCAGGAGGGGAGCCTTGTGAGGTCAAAAGGGGAGCCTTGTGAGGTCAAGAGGGGAGCCTTGTGAGGTCAAGAGGGGATCCTTGTGAGGTCAAGAGGGGATCCTTGTGAGGTCAAGAAGGGAGCCTTGTGAGGTCAAGAGGGGATCCTTGTGAGGTCAAGAGGGGATCCTTGTGAGGTCAAAAGGGGATCCTTGTGAGGTCAAGAGGGGAGCCTTGTGAGGTAAAGAGGGGATCCTTGTGAGGTCAAAAGGGGATCCTTGTGAGGTCAGGAGGGGAGCCTTGTGAGGTCAGGAGGGGAGCCTTGTGAGGTCAAAAGGGGAGCCTTCTGAGGTCAAGAGGGGAGCCTTGTGAGGTCAAGAGGGGATCCTTGTGAGGTCAAAAGGGGATCCTTGTGAGGTCAAAAGGGGAGCCTTCTGAGGTCAAGAGGGGATCCTTGTGAGGTCAAAAGGGGATCCTTGTGAGGTCAGGAGGGGAGCCTTGTGAGGTCAACAGGGGATCCTTGTGAGGTCAAGAGGGGATCCTTGTGAGGTCAAGAAGGGAGCCTTGTGAGGTCAAGAGGGGATCCTTGTGAGGTCAAGAGGGGATCCTTGTGAGGTCAAGAGGGGAGCCTTGTGAGGTCAAGAGGGGATCCTTGTGAGGTCAGGAGGGGAGCCTTGTGAGGTCAAAAGGGGAGCCTTCTGAGGTCAAAAGGGGAGCCTTCTGAGGTCAAGAGGGGATCCTTGTGAGGTCAAAAGGGGATCCTTGTGAGGTCAGGAGGGGAGCCTTGTGAGGTCAACAGGGGATCCTTGTGAGGTCAAGAGGGGATCCTTGTGAGGTCAAGAAGGGAGCCTTGTGAGGTCAAGAGGGGATCCTTGTGAGGTCAAGAGGGGATCCTTGTGAGGTCAAGAGGGGAGCCTTGTGAGGTCAAGAGGGGATCCTTGTGAGGTCAGGAGGGGAGCCTTGTGAGGTCAAAAGGGGAGCCTTGTGAGGTCAAGAGGGGAGCCTTGTGAGGTCAAGAGGGGATCCTTGTGAGGTCAAGAGGGGATCCTTGTGAGGTCAAGAAGGGAGCCTTGTGAGGTCAAGAGGGGATCCTTGTGAGGTCAAGAGGGGATCCTTGTGAGGTCAAAAGGGGATCCTTGTGAGGTCAAGAGGGGAGCCTTGTGAGGTAAAGAGGGGATCCTTGTGAGGTCAAAAGGGGATCCTTGTGAGGTCAGGAGGGGAGCCTTGTGAGGTCAACAGGGGATCCTTGTGAGGTCAAGAGGGGATCCTTGTGAGGTCAAGAAGGGAGCCTTGTGAGGTCAAGAGGGGATCCTTGTGAGGTCAAGAGGGGATCCTTGTGAGGTCAAAAGGGGATCCTTGTGAGGTCAAGAGGGGAGCCTTGTGAGGTAAAGAGGGGATCCTTGTGAGGTCAAAAGGGGATCCTTGTGAGGTCAAGAAGGGAGCCTTGTGAGGTCAAGAGGGGATCCTTGTGAGGTCAAGAGGGGATCCTTGAGGTCAAAAGGGGATCCTTGTGAGGTCAAGAGGGGAGCCTTGTGAGGTCAAAAGGGGATCCTTGTGAGGTCAAAAGGGGATCCTTGTGAGGTCAGGAGGGGAGCCTTGTGAGGTCAAGAGGGGATCCTTGTGAGGTCAAGAGGGGAGCCTTGTGAGGTCAGGAGGGGAGCCTTGTGAAGTCAAGAGGGGATCCTTGTGAGGTCAGGAGGGGAGCCTTGTGAGGTCAAGAGGGGATCCTTGTGAGGTCAAAAGAGGAGCCTTGTGAGGTCAAGAGGGGATCCTTGTGAGGTCAAAAGGGGAGCCTTGTGAGGTCAAGAGGGGATCCTTGTGAGGTCAAAAGGGGAGCCTTGTGAGGTCAGGAGGGGAGCCTTGTGAGGTCAAGAGGGGATCCTTGTGAGGTCAAGAGGGGAGCCTTGTGAGGTCAGGAGGGGAGCCTTGTGAGGTCAGGAGGGGGAGCATTGTGAGATCAGGAGGGAAGCCTTGTGAGGTCAGGAGGAGGAGCATTGTGAGGTCAGGAGGGGAGCCTTGTGAGGTCAGGAGGGGGAGCCTTGAGGTCAGGAGGGGAGCCTTTTGAGGTCAGGAGGGGAGCCTTGTGAGGACGGGAGGGGATCCTTGTGAGGTCAAGAGGAGAGCCTTGTGAGGTCAGGAGGGGGGGCATTGTGAGGTCAGGAGGGGAGCCATGTGAGGTCAGGAGGGGGGGCATTGTGAGGTCAGGAGGGGAGCCTTGTGAGGTCAGGAGGGGAGCCTTGTGAGGACGGGAGGGGATCCTTGTGAGGTCAAGAGGGGAGCCTTGTGAGGACGGGAGGGGATCCTTGTGAGGTCAAGAGGGGAGCCTTGTGAGGTCAGGAGGGGAGTCTTGTGAGGACGGGAGGGGATCCTTGTGAGGTCAAGAGGGGAGCCTTGTGAGGACGGGAGAGGAGCCTTGTGAGGTCAGGAGGGGAGCCTTGTGAGGACGGGAGGGGATCCTTGTGAGGTCAAGAGGGGAGCCTTGTGAGGACGGGAGGGGATCCTTGTGAGGTTAAGAGGGGAGCCTTGTGAGGTCAGGAGGGGAGTCTTGTGAGGACGGGAGGGGATCCTTGTGAGGTCAAGAGGGGAGCCTTGTGAGGTCAGGAGGGGAGCCTTGTGAGGTCAGGAGGGGGAGCATTGTGAGGTCAGGAGGGGAGCCTTGTGAGGTCAGGAGGGGGAGCCTTGTGAGGTCAGGAGGGGGAGCCTTGTGAGATCAGGAGGGAAGCCTTGTGAGGTCAGGAGGGGGAGCATTGTGAGGTCAGGAGGGGAGCCTTGTGAGGTCAGGAGGGGGAGCCTTGTGAGGTCAAGAGGGGAGCCTTGTGAGGTCAGGAGGAAAGCCTTGTGAGGTCAGGAGGGGGAGCATTGTGAGATCAGGAGGGAAGCCTTGTGAGGTCAGGAGGGGGAGCATTGTGAGGTCAGGAGGGGAGCCTTGTGAGGTCAGGAGGGGGAGCCTTGTGAGGTCAGGAGGGGGAGCCTTCTGAGGTCAGGAGGGGGAGCCTTGTGAGGTCAGGAGGGGGAGCCTTCTGAGGTCAGGAGGGCGAGCCTTCTGAGGTCAGGAGGGGGAGCCTTCTGAGGTCAGGAGGGGGAGCCTTGAGGTCAGGAGGGGGAGCCTTGTGAGGTCAGGAGGGGAGCCTTGTGAGGTCAGGAGGTGTGGAGGTGGATAGGACTGACGGGCTTGTTGGGTTTTTAGTAAAAGATGGAGACAAATATTGTGTGCAAGTGTTGACCTGGTTTGTTGTGTCCACAGGCTGCTCTACGCGGGTGCAAACACATCGTCTGTCCATCAGGTACCATCTGTGGGGAAAAAAGGTTTTCCAAACGAATCAGTGTTTTCTCTCAATAAAGATGTTTATTTTACACCGATAAGATAATTCATACCAAAAGATAAACAGAAAAACCATAATTTTTATACTTTGCTCATACATACCATTAAAATAATGTACTCATAAAATTATAATAACTAGTCCTGTAATAGTCCTAACTAATACGAGTAGAGAGAGCTCAAGCAACCTTCGAGAAACATACGGAGAGGATTTGAGGTGAGGGAGCATTTTATCAAGAGAATAATACACAGTTCAATGGGATAAATCGAATGGTACCTCAGATAAATCAGAAATGTTTGTTTTTGAAGCAAACATTGCCTCAGAAAAATAAATATTACCCCAAAATTACCCTCATGACAACAACAACAACAACAACAACAACAACAACACGATGGAATGAACAGTTTTTGGTTTCCGGTGGACATGAAATGTTCTCATCGCGCTCCACAAATAAAGCGAGACTTGAAAATAAACAATTCCCATTACCAAAGAAATCTCTCCACGAAAATTCTCTGATTGTTTGCAGCATTAAATATCGCCATTTTACAACAAACGGAACTTCCGCACAACATATATTACATTTAAAAACAACAACGACACCTATAATAACAGGATCACTCCAGAAAAATAAATATTACCTCAACATTACCTTCACAACAACAACAACAACAACACGATCGCTTCAGAGAAAGAATCTGGTCGAGGCCAGAAGGCCAAAAGCATGAGGCCCATACATGCTATAGCCTTCTCGAGGCCCATACATGCTATAGCCTTCTCAAGGCCCGTGATGGCCATCGGTTGCCACCATTCAATATACTAGGGCGTGCCCGTACGTGGGTGCAAAAAAACATGCGTGCAAACAACAACAACAAAAAAAAACTTTGAAACCACGTGGTAGTAACGACCACAGAACCCCCCCCCCTCTATTTACATGAAATGGTTTGGTCCATTCGCAAAGCCAAAGCGAACGGCTTGCGAGTACGGTAGAACCCCCCCCCCCCCCCTCTATTTACATGAAATGGTTTGGTCCATTCGCAAAGCCAAAGCGAACGGCTTGCGAGTACGGTGACCATATCTTGGGAACCACTTGTCCGATTAATTTCAAACCTTGAAAAGGCACATCCTCGGGTCCCCAGCAATATACCTGGCAAGTTTCAAGTATATCGGACCCGTGGTTGTCGAGAAACAGCGGTCACAGACACACACACATACACACATACACACAGAGATTACTGGAATTATAGATAGATACTAGGGCATGCCCGTACTATATCTATATCTAAAATTATATCCCCCCCCTCTATTTACATGAAATGGTTTGGTCCAAAGCGAACGGCTTGCGAGTGGTGACAATCCCCCCCCTCTATTTACATGCAATGGTTTGGTCCAAAGCGAACGGCTTCCGGAGTTTGGTAAAGAAATCGCCATCGCGTGCACAAACGCGCAGGAAAGCGAATGAATCGCAAATTCGTTTTTATTAGTTGTAAAACATAGTTTAACGCCAACATAGTTTGCAAACGTGAAATAAATGAATACGCTCTCAAATGTGCCATCCGAGGCAGAGTGTGTCCGCCACGTTCGGCACACGCGATAGCTCGCTGCTCTCTGATTGGTTGAATCGTTTTTTGGACATAGCTCGGTAAGTAATTGTCCGATTAATATGAAACCTTGAAAAGGCACATCCTCGGGTCCCCAGCAATATACCTGGCAAGTGAAAAGTATATCGGACCCGTGGTTGTCGAGAAACAGCGGTCACAGACAGACAAACGTACAAACGTACAGACAGAGATTACTGGAATTATAGATAGATGTATATATAAAACACCGTTTGTGTGTGTGTGTGTGTGTGTGTGTGTGTGTGTGTGTGTGTGTGTGTGTGTGTGTGTGTGTGTGTGTGTGTGTGTGTGTGTGTGTGTGTGTGTGTGTGTGTAATGTTACCCATAGACTCCTAAACGGAGAGGCTCACGTGCTTGATATTTGGCATAGACATGGGCATTGAGCCTGGGAAGAACATGGCCTACCTAAAAATATTTGACGAGATCCATATTTTTACCTCAGCGCATTTCAGCGAGGAATATTATACACGGCATCTGAGCCGGTGGCAGAGCAGCGCGCTGATTCACTCAGAGCGATCACGTGATGTTCCATCCTTGCCGCCATAATCTCACAGTTACGCGTTCGCACGTAATTCAGAGCGAAAAGCGATTGCGTTTTTTCACATTTCAGCGAGGAACATTGCCATTCACACCACATAGGTTTTTTTTTCTTTCATCTTTAGATCCATATTTTTAGCCATAACGTAGCGAACGTAGCGTAACGTAGCGTAGCATAGCGATCCTCGCTCAGGATCTTCGTCAGGTTCGCGAGCGAGTTAGCCAAAACGTAAAAGTGAAAATATATCGAATAACCATTGCCATTCACACCACATAGGTTTTTTTTTCTTTCATCTTTAGATCCATATTTTTAGCCATAACGTAGCGAACGTAGCGTAACGTAGCGTAGCGTTAGCATAGCGTAGCGTAGCATAGCGATCCTCGCTCAGGATCTTCGTCAGGTTCGCGAGCGAGTTAGCCAAAACGTAAAAGTGAAAATATATCGAATGACCATTGCCATTCACACCACATAGGTTTTTTTTTCTTTCATCTTTAGATCCATATTTTTAGCCATAACGTAGCGAACGTAGCGTAACGTAGCGTAGCGTTAGCATAGCGTAGCGTAGCATAGCGATCCTCGCTCAGGATCTTCGTCAGGTTCGCGAGCGAGTTAGCCAAAACGTAAAAGTGAAAATATATCGAATAACCATTGCCATTCACACCACATAGGTTTTTTTTTCTTTCATCTTTAGATCCATATTTTTAGCCATAACGTAGCGAACGTAGCGTAACGTAGCGTAGCGTTAGCATAGCGTAGCGTAGCATAGAGATCCTCGCTCAGGATCTTCGTCAGGTTCGCGAGCGAGTTAGCCAAAACGTAAAAGTGAAAATATATCGAATGACCATTGCCATTCACACCACATAGGTTTTTTTTCTTTCATCTTTAGATCCATATTTTTTGCCATAACGTAGCGCATTATGGCTCGCTCGAGCTCGAGTTAGCCAATCACCTGGAAGCATGAGGCCACGTTGGCCACGCCCACAACACGACGCAGAGTTGCACGACGCAGAGTGGAGCAAGAACAGATCTACATGCAAGTGCTGGCGAGCATACACTCTTCTGAAGGTGGATTGTTCTTTCTGGACGCACCTGGAGGCACTGGAAAAACGTTCCTTATGAACCTCCTCCTGTCAAAAATCAGGCAGAAAAAGATGATTGCTCTGGCTGTTGCCTCTTCCGGAATTGCTGCCACTCTTCTCCCAGGGGGCCGGACCGCCCACTCAACCTTCAAGCTCCCCCTCAACCTCACTAACACGGAGCAGCCAATGTGCAACATCTCCAAGTCATCGGCTGTCGCAGAGGTATTTCGGCAATGCCAACTCATTGTCTGGGACGAGTGCACAATGTCTCACAGAGTTGCACTGGAGGCAGTTGACCGCACACTGCAAGATATTCGAAACGCTCAGACTGTCATGGGAGGCATTACTCTTCTGATGGCAGGGGATTTCCGACAGACCCTGCCTGTCATACCACGCGGAACCAAGGCAGATGAACTTCGTTCCTGTATAAAGGCATCTCCTCTATGGTCAAAAGTGACGAAGTTGAAACTCAGCACAAACATGCGTGTCACCCTTCATGGAGATGTAGCCGCAGGCGCCTTTTCAGCGAAGCTGTTACAGATCGGAAACGGAGATTTGGAGACGTGCCCTGAAGATGGACTGGACATCGTACCATGCGGCAACAATGTCACCACGGCTGAAGAACTCAAGGCGAACGTCTTCCCCAACATCCCCGCCAACTACCGAAATCACTCCTGGCTCTGTGAAAGGGCAATTCTAGCCCCAAAGAACGATGCAGTGGACAAAATCAATTTGGATCTTCTGCAGACTATTCCTGGGGATCTAAGAACTTACCGATCTGTCGACTCAATCCAAAACGACCACGAGACTGTCCATTACCCGGTAGAGTTCCTCAATTCGCTACAGCCTCCGGGTGTGCCTCCCCACATACTCCATCTAAACGAAGGTGCTCCAATCATGCTCCTGAGAAATATCGATCCTCCAAAACTGTGCAACGGCACACGACTGGCTATCAAAAAGTTGATGCCTCACGTAATTGAGGCCAACATACTTACGGGAAACTATAGCGGGGAACAGGTCTTCATTCCGAGGATACCAATCATACCATCTGATCTGCCATTCGAGTTCAAAAGGCTCCAATTCCCCGTACGACTCAGCTTTGCCATGACCATCAACAAGGCGCAAGGACAATCTCTCAAGGTGGTCGGACTGAACCTTGATTCCCCGTGCTTCTCCCATGGCCAACTATACGTAGGATGTAGTCGGGTAGGACAAGAGAACAATCTATACATCCTATCCGAACAAGGAAAGACAAAGAACAATGTTTACAAGGAAGCACTGCGTAATTAACTACGTGTCTGGTGTGTTGTGATGATTGTGAGAATATCGATTCTGATTCTGATTCTGATCTGATTTTTATGTGTATTTATGTGTATTTTATGTGAATTTATGTATTTATGTGTATTCAAAAAAACACACAAAAAAGGCACGAAGGAAAATAGTTAATAACTCCGACACATTTAGCTGCGGTGATTGAAAAATCACCGGACAATTGTTACTGTTTTGATGCTTTTTACTGCTGTTTTGATGCTTTTACATTGCTGTTTTGATGCTTTTTCACTGCTGTTCTGATGCTTTTTCACTGCTATTTTGATGCTTTTTCACAGTTGTTCTGATGCTTTTTTGCCGTTTTTTTAAATATAAAAATCTCATTTCAAAAAAAAGAAATCCAAAAAAATCTCACAATCATGACATATAATTCACAGAAAACGTTGAAGCACCCGCGTAATATTGCGGTGATGTTTAACTCTGAGTGAGAATAGTTCTAAATTTTAAAAACTTTCATCTGATATTTGTGATTTATTTCAAACAAACTGTATTTCCCATCTACACGGCCATGTATTCCTATTAACGTTATGTAAAGTACATAAATTGTGTGGATTACATCATTTGTGGATGTGATCAATTGCCAGTAACCATCTATATCCCTCCTCTCCCCTTCCCTCCTCCCCCTCCCTTTCCCCCCTCCCCCCTTCCCCTTCCCCTTCCCCATCCACCCTACCCTCTACCCTTCCCCCTCCCCCTCCCCTTTCCCCTCCCCTCCCCTCCCCTCCTCCCCCTCCCCTCCCCCTCCCTTTCCCCCTACCCCTCCCTTTCCCCCATACCCTTCCTTTCCCCCCTACCCCTTCCCCTTCCCCTTCCCCCTCCCCCTCCCACCCTCCCCCTCACCCCTCCCCCCTACCCTCCCCCCTCCCCTTCCCCCTCCCTTCCCCCTCCCTTCCCCCTCCACCCTACCCTCTCCCCTTCCCCGCTCCCCCTCCCCTCCCCCCCTCTCCTCCCCCCTCCCCACACCCAATGTCCTCGCTCCTTCTCATAAATACACGGTCCTGCCCCTCGCGTCACAGGCTCCTACTTATTCTCTTCAGAACTAGCACAATCCTCTTGCGCCGTTTGTCACCTCATTTCTCACCTCCTTGGGCAACGCTCCACCCCTTCGTCTCAGCACCGTAGATTCCTGGTGTCCCAGTTGATGTTTACAGGGAGGCCTGTGCACACATTTCATTAACTTAATCCCTCGCTATTTATTACAATGCGATATGTAGCTTAATAAGCTACATGTCCATGATTGTTACGTCACGATTGGCTAACTACTCGTACACGGACTTTACTACTCTATATAGTTATATCTGTTCTATGGCAATCTCAAACCCTCCCACCCCCTCACAAAGGAAACACATTCCTGATTTCATGATGCCATGCACACATTCAAGGTACTCGGTGCCAGAGGCAGCACAGCAAACCCAAAACATCACTGAACCTCCTCCATGTTTGACTGTAGGGAAGGTGTTCTTTTCTTTGAAGGCTTCATTTTGTTTTCTGTAAACATAGAGATTATGTGCTTTACCAAAAGCTCTAATTTGGTCTCATCTGTCCACAGAAGGATTTTGGCTCGTTCAGGTGTGTTTTGGCAAACTCCAGTCGGGCTTTCTTATGTCTCTCTCTCAGCAGTGGGGTCCTCCTGGGTATCCTACCATAGAACCCCCTTTCATTGAGTTGGGGATGGATGGTGCAAGTTGAAACTGTCGTACCTTGTATCTGAAGGTCAGCTTGAATCTGTTTGGCAGTTGATCGAGGTGCTTTTTCCACCATTCGAACAATCCTTCGCTGCAATCTTCGATCAGATTTTCCTTTACAGCCACGTCCACGGAGCTTGGCTACAGTGCCATGTGCCTTATACTTCCTGATAACATTGCGTATGGTGGACAAAAGAACATCAAGGTCTCTGGAGATGGACCTGTAGCCTTGAGATTGTCCATGCTTGGCAACAATCTTGTGTCTGACCACCTCAGACAATTCCCTGGTTTTCTTTCTTTTCTCCATGCGCATTGTGATACACACAGTGACACAAAACAGCAGAATGACTCATTTTCTCTTTTCAAACTGGTTGAATGAGTGATTTTTATATTGCGGGCACCTGCAACTCACCGCAGGTGAGTTCATTTCCAAAGTATAGGAGAATCACCTGCTTGAAATCTAATTATTCCCAACAACTTCGAAATGGTGCCAATAATATTGTCGTGTGTCTTACCTGTAGTGAACACCGCAGGGTGACGTATGGCCAACCGAGCTTTAACTCCATGGCGTATACTCAACTATGGCAGTAGTGACACGCGCGTGGGTAGTGGAGGGCAGCGAGGTCCTTACCTGTACGGCCGAACACGATGATGGTTTTTACGAACCACAAACAAATAAACGTACAAAACACAGGAATTCAAAATGTAACAAATAATGGTTTAATAAAATGAATGCCAGGATAACAAAAAATGTGCGGTAAAACTAATTCCTAATTGAGGCACCCCATACGGACTCAAATACAGACACAGGGAGAAAGAAATGAAAGTAAAAATGTGTGTGATGTTAGCTGGTAATCAGCTCTGGTCTCCTCTAGCAGCCCTCAAACCCTGTCGGTCGTCGAACGGGTCTCTGAGTCTCTGCGTGGGAAACTACGCCTGGGCACGATGTCAGTTCCCTGCCAGCCGCCGACGCGAAGCGAACAGGCCCGCGGTCCTTCCTCGACCTTCCTGCTTGGCTGCACCGAGCCCCAATGTTCTTCTCAGGCACACACGGCACCAAGCGCAACCGCCACGAGCCAACACCAAGAGAGAGAGAGAGAGAGTTGCATCTGCCTTTCCCGCAGCCCGGAACAGGGAGAGAGAAAATGCGACCAGGACAAGAGAGAGCAAACAACTGGTACCGCTCGCGAGGAAGGCCAGACCAAGAGAGAGAGAGAGTGCAAATAATTATCGTGACTGCTTGTAATGAATGTCGGAGGGTGCATAACTGCAACCATGACAGGATGAAAGCCAGGACCAAGATAGAGCAGGAAGTGCAACTGCTCGCAATGAGACCCAGCGCAAGAGAGAGCGAAAATGGCGGGACGTGCCCTTTTGTCCCTGGCGCTAGAATGTTCTATGATGACATTGCACGCCCCTCAATAAAAGAGCGCCATCACATCAGTCTATGGCTATCAATCATTCCTTTCGGGCGGGGCTTCACGGCCTTCTTGATGCCCCTTGAGATGACTCAGCTGGGTGGCATTAGTAGTAATGTTCAGATCCGGTCGGGCGATTGTATGGTTTATTTCATGTCCTCTTCGCATGGCTGTGGTGTGTGTTTTATATGAACAAAGGGAAAACCACAGAGGCAATTTACACACAGGGAATTTACACTTATACCCGAGCTAATTAGCATAGCTCCACCCCTCGGCATGGAGACAAATATACACTTACATGAGCATCCAGCCCTACTTCGTTACAGGAAGGTTTCTACACGGCATACGGAGCACACTATCCTATACCATCTACCTGGACTAAGGTATTTCATTAGCTACCCCCACAAACGTAACAATATTGTCGAGGCCATTTTAGGATTTCTGTGTGGAATAAGCTAAGATTTAGTAATTTTTTCAGCTTTTTACCCTCGCCTGAGGAGTGGGTATTGCATTTGAGTCCGTTTGTCTGTTTGTTTGTCTGTCTGTTTGTTTGTCCGCACAGAATAAATATGATTTTCTCTGCAACCGTTGGTCCGATTGACAGGAAATTTTCACCATTGGTGCAACTCCACCTGTATAATATTTTAATGGTAATTATGACGTCATAAGTCACGTGGTTCGGCCGCCATCTTGGAAAATCCGAAAATATTTGCACCTCTATATCTCCGAAAGCGCTGAATAGAAAAAATTGAGACATGGGTCATTGTAAAGAACTCTCCATGGGGAATAAAATATGTTAATGATGATGTCATGGGTGCCTCCATTATGACGTCATAATTCGACAAGTACAAAACTTCATCCTATCAAGATGAAATTTCTTGAGCGTCATGTAGGCATAAATTGTTTAGAAAAAAAAAATGATGACGTCATCGGTCACGTGGTTCGGCCGCCATATTTGTTTTAACACAAAAGCCTTAAAAACTACCGAAAATACATCCTGGCGAGGGTTTGCAATCACTGATTGCTCTTTCTTGTTTTGCCTTCTTCCACTGCAAGCCAAAGAAATACATATGTGGATACCAATTTTTTTTTTAATCTCAACAATTTTCTGGAAGAAATGGTGCATTATTTGAAATAAGTGCAAGGGGGCCAATATTTTTGGCCACGACTGTATATTTTATAATCGACATTGTTCGTTTGTTCTTGGGACAGATCAACTGGGGTTCTTGTGAAGGTCTTGATGCTGCACCTGATAGACAAACCCCCGAAAACCAGGACTTCACGAGCACCAGGATGAGTTGTCTTAATGTTGGGGTGCGGGGAGTTCAGATAGTATCTTGAAATGTACCTTGCATAATCCGGATGGTTGGTTGCAAAGAACATAGGGCAGATCTTTCCAATGCAGTAGATGAACAGATCTAGGTTGTTTGTTTGTGTTGCACGACTGAAGAATTGGGCGAGTTCAATAAAATCAATATTCATGCTCCAGTATTGGGCTGCTGTACCATGGTGAGCCGAGAGAGACTTCTCTGTAAACTTTTCATCCATCTGCATGACAACTACATATTGCACTGATATTTCAAAATCTGCCACAAACTCTGCTGAAAGCACTTCATGCAATTTCTGCAGCTTCTCCATAAAAGCTTGAGGAAGTTGACCATGCTCGTACAGAAAGTGTTTGAAATGCAAAATGCGAATGGCCAGAGCAAGGAGTGGGTGAAGCCATTTGCATCTGTTGTAGTGTTTCCGAGAAATATGAAAGCATATACAGATTCAGCAGCGAGCTCACCTGTATCTTCCATAATTTGTGTTCCCCCAGAATCAGCCAATGGGAACCCTAGTGCTGCAAAGTACGTCAGCTGTATATTGAAGGTGCCAAAGCAAACAAATACATCATCTTACATGGGAGATTCTTCAACCTGAATCTGTAGTTCTGGCTTAGCAACGGCCTGATCATACGTGACTATTGCATAGCGCTCTCCACATGCAGCAGCTTGTCTCTGTGATATTCCCATTTTCTCTACAACAACATCCAGCCTCCTTGGTGGGCGATCTATGTTGTCCATATATCCAATTTTCTGTTTAGGCAAGTTGTCAATTGTTAGACGGGAGTTCCAACCTACCCACATAGGCATGTTTTCCAGTAACGCATGTGACAACATCCACAGGTAGTCTCTGTTCTTCATTTGTGTCAGATTATGTGGTTCATCACAGTTTCTTTTGCATTTCATACTTCAATATGTAGCATTTAGGCTTCTTCCTATACGGTTCCAGGTTCATATTCCTCCTCACAAATGTGCACTTCCGTATTTTTCTTATTTGGCAAGACGGACAGTATTGCATTTGGTGCGTCAGGGTTAGTCTCGCCATGGATGGTCTCCGAGTGTTGTGGCATCAAATTCTGGTAACAGATGCCTAAAGTATCATGTAGTGTACCAGATCCTGATAATGTCTCGGAAGTTTCATCACAGTTCCCCCAAGCGACACCTGTTGCCAGCCCATCCTGCTGTAGTAGCCCATGAGATGTAACGTTCTCCTTTTCAGATATGGTTTCGGCAAGGTTCTGTTTCCATTTCTCCAGCTACAAGATAATTTATCAAAGGCCCGAAGTGGTTCAACTACTTTTCGACTGCTAGTCAAGCTCATGATTCCAATTCCCAAGCGTACATCGTGATCCTTAGCTGGCTTCACATTACCTCTGGTCATTGCAAAAATAGTATCTTGGGAAGCAGATTGCACAGAACGTTCTACACTTGGGTTGGAACAGGCCCTTTGGCAGCCTTGGGTTGGAACAGACTTATAATCTTCTTCTATCTATATATATAAAAGACAAGTTTTTATTTGTTTGTTTGTTTGTTTGTCTGCACGCGCTAATCTCCTGAACGGTGAAAGATAGGAGGAAACCTCTGAAATAAAAAATGTCGGGACGGACCCCGGCAAGGTTATAGGCTAGGTGGCGAGGCCAGTTGAGGCCCAACTCGGCCGGGCCGGGCCCATTTAGCAATTAAAAGCTGAGCTGAATTATAGTAGTCAATCTTTTACGGCCGCGAGTAAAAGCTGAATTATAGTAGTAAATTCATTCAAAAAGAACCAAAAATGTCGGGACAAGCACCGGGAATGTTATAGGCTAGGTGACGGGACCGGTCGAGGCCCACCTCGGCCGGACTGGGCCCATTTCGCAATTAAACGCTGAGCTGAATTATAGTAGTCAATCTTCTATGACCGCGAGTAAAAGCTGAATTCTAGTAGTAAATTCATTCAAAAAGAACCCGGGCAACGCTGGGTGCATTCGGATAGTCAATTATATTGGGTTGTTCGAGAGAACTGTTCACGGCTATACAAAAACAACAACTAGAACAGCACTCTGTGGAGCACATACCTCCACCAGGCTGAACAGTTTGTTTGGTATCCACTGATAGGCCAGATCTAGATTCGGACCTGAACCAAAATCGAATCGGCTAGTTCTTGTCACCAAACCAACTCGTCCACCATGTTTATCCATAACTCGTCCACAACGTTTTGAAATATCATGTTATATACAGCTTTTCACCCAATCTCTCAATGGTGAAGAATCACTTAATCATTAAATTATTATCGTATCCGAATCCATATTCAGATCTTCACCAATATCGAATCGATTGGTCCTTGTCACACACACAACCTCTCCACCCCAAATTTCGTCCTAACCCATCCACAACTTTTTGAGATATCCTGCTATATATCGTTTTTGGCCCTATCTCCCAATGGTGAAGAATCATTTTAAAAATTCTACGAGCCAGATCCAGATCCGCATTTTCACCAAAATCGAAACATTTCGTCCTTGTCACATACACTATCTCTCTGCTAAATTTCGTCAGAATCCATGCACAACTTTTTGAGATATCTTGTTCACAGATAGACAAAAAGACAAAAGACAAACAAGAAGACGGACATCATGATACTTGCAAAATCCCTCCCTCCCCCCCCCCCCCCCCCCGAAAAAAAGGTTGCAATTGATCCAGCAAACTGTCCATTTCATCAAGATCAAAATTGACGATCTTGATCAAAGCTCGGATCAGTAGGATGAAAAGTGACGATTTGTCGGATGAAATTGATGATTTTAGAAGTTTGACTTAGAGTTGACCTTTGACCTTTTGACATCAAAAATAGTTGGTTTCCCTATTCAGTGAGGCACAATGCAAATGCTGTTACATTTTCGAGTCAATCAGATGAAAATTGATGATTTTTCAGATGAAAATTGATGATTTTGAACGTTTGACCTTGAGTTGACATTTGACCTTTTGACCTCAAAAATAGTTGGTTTGCCAATTCAGTGAGGCACTATGCAAATGCTGTTAAATCTTTGATTTAACAAACAGAATAACACAAACACAGACAAACAGAATAACACACAAAACCAACCAATATACTTGAAAAATCTTTGATTTTGCAAGTAATAAAGAGCTTATCCTGATCACTCATTCTTTATTTACAGAGTTTGTGTGCCGCACCCACGCAGAGAGACAGTTCAACACAAGAACCATGACTCTCAATCATTTAAAACAGTGGAGGTGAAACTTCCTCTCAGGTGCACGAATATAGTTTGGTGAGGGCTCACTTGGATGAGGACTCACCTTTTCAATAAATCACATGAAATTGCAAACTCTTGATTCTGAGAGATTTCTTCGGGACTCTTCCCACTGAATCATGAACGAGGTCAATGTTCTCAGGAGACCTATACATCTTGAGGATGGTCCTCCAGCACTTTTACTGTTGAGATTTGCGTAAGAGCCTTTTCCTGAACTTTTTGAACTCCACAAATAGAACCATTTGATGTCATTGAAGGACACGTTTAATTGGAAGAAATATTTATGTAATTGTGATACACCTATGAAATATTTATTAATTTTTAATGTGGAAGTATCATATATTATGTTTACCCAAATTCCTCTCCCCCCGCCATGCTTATTCAAACATGACTGTTCCACTGTTTTCTTAGTTCAGCGCTTCTAGTTGTTATTTTACGACGCGGTCCCAACATGAAGAAAACACATGCCATTGCCCCACAAGGTGTGCTGCATCATCAACGTTTTGCTATTCCTGGTCCCATTTGGTTCAGTACCGTTCCCAGCTCCAACTGTACCCACACCACACACCCCCCTCCTCTAGGACTCCTTATTATAGCCACACCAGTTGAAACCGGTTGAACTGCTTAAAGACAGCTTTAAGGTCCAGTGTGTTTTCAGTCGGGTAATGGGTAGCATGACCTTGTTATTCACTCATTGGATGTGACGTCATAAAGGGAGTGTTCGTAAACAAAGGAGACTTTTCTTTTCTTGTGTTTGTTTTCCCATCAATATGATTCCAAGCATAAATTATGGCTTACAGTTCCAAATAACTTGGAAATTTCAACCTGCCTTCATTAAAAAACTTAGTCAGTTTGTATCAGGGCATTATGTAGGGTTGTTGTTTTTTAAATAATATTAATTTTTTATAAATAATTATAAATGCAAATGATAAATAATTAACAATAATTAAAAATAATTATTATATATTTTTTATAAATATAAAAATAATTAAAAAAAATAATTATTATTTCAACATTTTTTTTTTAATTGGATAGAAATTGTTTATTTAATTTACTCCTATATGGAATGCTGGAAAATAGGTAGGGAGAGGGGTGCACGTATGGACAGACAGTACCAGTTGTATTTTCATTTTATGAGATGCACAAATCATTGCATGAAACATAATTGATGTTGAAAGAGAATCATTTATTTGGAAATAATAATTAGCTGCAATATCTAGGAGTTCAAACCCAAATTGGGCCTCGTCCGCCCCTGTCCGCCATCCAAATCTCCCAACAAGCCTTATGACCTGCCAATATTATAGTCAGCCATCCGGCCTTAGTCACCATGGTTGCAAAACTGATGCAAAAATAATCAAGCGGCAAATTAAATTGGATTTATCACGTGCAAGCGACACTGGTTACGTCGCAGAGATCGAGTTAACAATTCATGCGGGTGTTATGCAAAAGGACCGGTTATGCAAATGATAAGTTAACATTCATTAAACCTGTGATGTATGTGAGTTCGGTGTGCGCATGCGCGACACACGGGACCAGCAACGTAGAGCTGAGTGCAATGCCAATAAAGCGGATATGAAGTTGAGTGCCTTCATTGGTCTGATAGTTCGTGCTTCCAGACATCACAAGTGGCGACGAGGTGAAGACCCGGTCGTGGCTCGATGGCGACTATCGGCATTCTCCATGGATACTCCGATGGGGAGGATTGGCCGGATTTTGTGGAGAGGCTGGACCAGTACTTTGTGGCCAACAACATGGCGGCCGCTGGTGATGCCGTCCGTCGTCGTGCTGTGTTGTTGACTGTGTGCGGGCAGAAGGTGTACGGACTCATCAAAAACCTACTGTCACCACGGCGACCTACCGACCTTTCCGATGAGGAACTCTGTGAGCTTGTCAAGCTACACTTCAAGCCGAAAGCTGGTCTCATCATATCAAGGTACAAGTTTTACACGCACTCGACGGGAAGATCAGGACAGTCCCGGCTCTGTTGCTGATCTGTGCCGTTTAGCAGAGGCATGTCACTTTGGTGCTGTACTTGATGAGATGCTCCGAGATTTCTTTGTGATTGTGGTAAATCACGATGTCATCTTACGAAAACTTCTTGCTCAAGAAGACGACCTTGACCTGGGAAGAGCGGTGAAGATTGCACAGGCATGTGTGACAACTGTTGAAAACCTGAAGGCAATCTCGTCAAAAGTCAAAATTGCTACATCCTCGTATAAGGCTGCACCTAGACCAGTTGTGTTTTCGAAACCTGCTTCCTTGGTAGCGAGAGGCCCTAAGAAGGTGTGTTGGCGTTGTGGTGCGAATCATGTGGCTCACCAGTGCCGTTTCAAACGGTACACATGCAACGGATGTGGCAAGATTGGGCATCTTCAAAATAGGTGTCTCCAGTCCAGCAGTGGTGATGATACTGCCACCACCCATCATGTGGATGACAGGTGAGAATGTCGCTGGTGCTGATGAGTCATTGCTGCATGAGTATGAGTTGCATACGATTTCTGGTGGCCCCGCACCAATAACGGTGATCTTCAACTGAATGGCAAGCAGGTGTCAATGGGAGTGGACACAGGGGCGAGTCAGTCGATTATGAGCAAGGAAACATTTGACAAACTGTGGGGCTGTGAGGCCGTGAAGCCTAAATTGAGCCCGGTGAGGGCCAAACTTCGGACTTGCACTAAGGAAATTGTTCCGGTGCTTGGCAGCACAGCTGTCAGTGTTTCTTATGATGGTGTAATTTATGAACTGGCCATGTGGGTTGTGCCAGGCAATGGCCCTACATTGTTCGGGCGGAACTGGCATGAGATGAAAGAGCTGTCTACAGTGGAGGCTCCTGGTTGTGCTCAAGTGCTGGATAAATTTCCATCTCTATTTGAGCCAGGAATTGATTCATTCATGGGGATGAAAGTTAAAATTTATCTGAATCCGGAAGTGTAGCCCATCTATTGTAAAGCACGGTCTGTTCCCTACTTGATGAGAGAAAAGATCGAGTGTGAACTTGAGAGACTCCAGAATGAGGGGGTCTTCTCTCCTGTTGAGTTCAATGAATGGGCCAGTCCAATTCTTCCTGTGTTGAAAAGCGATGGAGCAGTGAGGATCTGCGGGGACTACCAGGTGACCATAAATCGCCACTCCATTCAGGATCAGTATCTATTGCCCAAAGTGGATGACCTGTTTTCAACTTTAGCTGGTGGGAAGTCATTCACCAAGTTGGATCTAACGTCTGCTTACATGACACAAGAGCTGGATGAGGAGTCAAGGAAACTTGCATCAACACTTACAAAGGGCTGTTCATCTACAATCGCTGTCCTTTTGGAATCCGTCAAGGAAACTTGCATCAACACTTACAAAGGGCTGTTCATCTACAATCGCTGTCCTTTTGGAATCCGTTCAGCAGCCGCCATCTTTCAGAGAAACATGGAGAGTCTATTGAAATCTGTGCCAAAAACTGTCGTGTTCCAGAATTACATCCTGATCACGGGCTGCAACACTACAGAACACCTGAGTAACCTGGAGGAAGTTCTGTGTCGTTTGGATAAAGTAAGGCTCAGACTGAAACGTGAGAAATGTGGGTTTATCGTGCCCGAAGTGGTGTTCCTAGGCAGAAGAGTCACTGTCGCTGGAATCATGCCGTGTGATTCCAAAGTTGAAGCAATCAAGAATGTGCCCATACCAGAAAATGTGTCACAAATACGTTCCTTCTTGGGTTTGCTAAACCATTTTGCCAGTTTCTTGCCACAGGTGAGCACAGTGTTGGAACCCTTGTATCAGCTACTATGGAAAGGAAAAAATTGGGTTTGGGGCAAGGCCCAGGATGATGCCTTTGAGGAAATTGTCCATTGTGTTCTCATAAGTTTCTTGTTCTTTATGATCCATGTGAGCATCTTGTATTGTCGTGTGATGCCAGTGCCTATGGGGTAGACTGTGTATTGCAACAAGCCAATGAGTCGGGCAAGTTACAGCCTGTTGCGTTCGCTTCCAGAACCTTGACGAAAGCCAAACGAGCCTATGGCATGATTGATAAAGAAGCTTTAGGCTGTGTGTTTGGGGTAACCAAGATGCATCAGTATCTGTTTGGTCGTAAGTTTGAGCTTGAAACTGACCACAAACCGCTCACTTTCTTGTTTTCAGAGAAAGGTATCAACACCAATGCATCATCACGTGTTCAGCGGTGGGACTTGACGTTGTCTACTTATAATTATACTATTCGTTACAGGCCTGGCACTGGGAATTGGGCTGATGCACTGAGTCGACTGCCGGTGCCTGTTGCTAATCGCAACAATACTCAACCTGCTGACCTTGTATTGGCTATGAATGCGTTTGAGAGTGACAGCTCTCCGGTCACTTTTGCTCAAGTTAGGTTGTGGTCTAACAGAGATCCTGTGTTGTCTGTAGTCAAGCGTTGCGCTATGACTGGCGATTGGTCCGGCATACCAGACTCGGAGGAGTACAAACCATATTCACGTCGTAGAGATGAGCTATCTGTCCAGTCAGATTGCCTAGTTTGGGGCAGACATGTCATCATGCCAAAACAGGGGAGAGAGAGATTGGTTTCTGAACTACATAGTACCCATCCTGGCATTGTTATGATGAAAGCTATAGCAAGGTTTCATGTTTGGTGGGCTGGTATTGATTCCGAACTTCGATCTTGTGTTCATCGTTGTGATATGTGTACGCAGCTCAGTAAGTCGCCAGCGAAATCGCCGCTGAGCCTGTGGTCGTGGCCTTCCAAACCTTGGTCCAGGATTCATGTTGACTTTGCAGGTCCGTTCTTAGGGAAATGTTCCTTGTTGTCATTGATGCATTTTCCAAGTGGATTGAATGCTCTATCATGTCTACCAGCACTTCTGCTGCTAACATTGAGAATTTACATGTCATGTTCACTACTCACGGTCTACCAGATGTGTTGGTAAGTGATAATGGTTCGTGTTTCACATGTCAGGAATTTCAGGAATTCATGAGGTTGAATGGCATCAGACATGACCGTTCTGCTCCGTTCAAACCCGCTTCTAATAATAATAATAATAATAAAGGAGTCTTATATAGCCCCATCAAGCCCCTTATCCCACTTGGCAAGTTACACCGCTGGAAGCAATTTTGCTGATGGCAGAAACTCGTGTGGGATGAGGAGCTCATGCATGATGCAGTATTCCATACACAACAGCTCATAGCCACCAAGAAGTAACTTTGTAACTCCCTCCTTTTCCCTCCCTCCTCCTCTTTCCTCCCACCCTCCTTCCTCCTTCTCCCTATTTCCTCCCCTCTTCCTCCTCTCTATTTCCCTCTTCCCTCCTCCCTTCCCCCTCCTTTTTCCACCTCCCCCCTCTCTCCCTTCCTCCTTTCCTCCCATCCTCCTTCCTCCTTATCCCAATTTCCTCCCCTCTTCCTCCTCTCTCGCTCCTTCCTCCTCCTCTCTCCTCTCCCTTCCTCATTCCCTTTTCCCTCCTTCATCCTCCCTTCCTCCTCCCTCCTTCCTTCTCCATTCCTCCTCCCTCCTTCCTCCCTTCCTCCTTTAATAATAATAATAAAGGAGTCTTACATAGCCCCATCAAGCAGAGTAAACGACCCTCATGGCGCTTTACATTATCATGCGAACGCACACACACCGCACACACACACACAAACATACACACACAGACACACCTTCACTCTTGCCCTATTCCTCCCCCTCCGCATTCAAAACCCACAGATGTGTACTCCCCCTCCTCCCCTCCATCCCCCGCACATGCACACAGACATACTCTCGATCTCTGTCCCACCTCAAACCAAAGGGAAAACAGGACTTAGACTTTGAAAGACTTGTGAAACAGATAAGTTTTGAGGGAGGTTTTAAAGGCAGGAAGAGAGTCAACATGTCGAACAGAGGAAGGCAAGTCATTCCAGAGCAGAGGTGCAGCAAAGGAAAAGGGTTTCTCGCCAAACGACTTGGTGCTGGTGCGCGGCGGCTCTAAGGTCATAGAGTCGTCGCTTGAACGAAGCCGTCGCCAAGGTTCATAGAGAATGAGCAAATCGGAGAGATAGTGAGGTCCCGCTCCACACAATGATTTATAACATAGTGTGCAAACTTTGTATTGCACACGAGCAGAGACAGGCAGCCGGTGTAAAGATTCAAGAAGCGGAGTAACATGGTCAGACTTCTTCGCCTTACAGACAAGACGAGCGGCAGAGTTTTGGACCTTTTGTAACTTATCCAATGTAACTTTTGTAACTAATGGCCAGGCAGAGCGTGATGTACAGATCATCAAGCAAGGATTAAGGCATGTTACTCAAGGTTCGCTTCAAACGCGTTTGTCACGCATGTTGCTAGGGTATAGATCACGACCACATACCGTAACTGGAGTGCCCCGAGCAGAATTACTTACGAAGCGAGACCTCAAAACTGCACTCTCTCTTGTTCATCCTGACGTTGGTGAAACTGTTGCTAGCAAGCGTCAGTCAGAAGTTCTATCATGATCGCCTTGGAGCGAAATGGCTGCCAGGTTTAGGTCTTAACAGGGAAGGCACCCGTGTTTTTTGTGTCAAGCTGAAGGATGGGCGGATGGTTAGGAAACATATGGACCAAATCAAGCGGCGTTATATTGAGTTGGAGGAAAATGCAAATCCTGCGGTTCATCCAGTTGTTCCGTTGTTCGAAAGAGCAACTGTTGTTTCCGAGCCTGCATCTGAAGCCGTCAGTGATGCGTCTCCGCCCGAAGTTCCTGTACCTGTGCCTGCCGACAGTCCGGTACATTTATCCATGTCACCTAGACCTGTGCCTGTAACAACTCCTCTGCCTAGGTCCTCCTGCACATCTAGACATCCAGACCGGTTGGATTTGTAATTAAGGGGGGGGGGGGTGGGGGGGAGGGAGATATTGTGATGTATATGAGTCCGGTGTGCGCATGCGCGACACACGGGACCAGGAACGTAGAGCTGAGTGCAAAGTTAATAAAGCGGATACAAAGTTGTGCCTTCATTTGTCTGATTGTTCGTGCTTCCAGACATCATAAAACCTAATTTAAATTCACTCTGTTTAAGGACATTTCTTCAGGCACTAAAAATTTAATGGCCACTTTTAAATTCAAACAATTAGAGAGAACCACACAGTATGGGGCTATAAATAATTAACATGCACAGGGATTTCAACATTAAGGCTTGAAGGCATAAACACTCAACACAAACACAAATATGGAACAGGAGTGATTTCGGGCCTCAGCTTTTCTCTTTGAGTATGAAGTTTCCAAGTCTATTCTGAGCACGGGCTTCTGGGCAGAACGAAGGGAGATAAGAAAGATGGCACGATAAAAAGATTCCATTTCAGTTCCGGGGTGCTGAGCAGGAGCAAATGGTTCAGCCTCCAGCCAAGTGTTCACATAGGTTGAGTAAACAGGCCACATGGAGTCATGGATCCATTGGATCTAGGTCCCATAAATTTAAAATTTACAATATTGAATTACATAATGCGATGCAACCACTCTTGTTGACTTGGCAAATGAAAAAATATATATGAGTATATATAATTTATATTATATATTTCCAACCATTTATGGTTTGAGATCATTGACATTCTGATGTTGGTCCAACAATTACTTGTAATTTGTGTCAGGAGGTAATGCAGGCCTTGCTGCGGCCTACGCTGCACGAAAGTTGGGCATTCCTGCTACCATTGTCCTGCCTGATAATGTACCTGTATGCACGCAAGAACGAATACGACATGAAGGTGCGAGCATCCAAGTGTATGGCCAGGTATGTGATTACAGCAATGTGAGCTGGACACAGGTATTGTGGCTTTTGCAAGAAATTATAACGGTAGAGTAGAGTAGCAGTTTAACTGTCCATCAAGGTTTATATGGCTTGTCTGGTTTTAGTTTTCATTATAGGAACTTTAATACCGTCACGTGTAGAGTCCCCATCCGCAACAGCAAGTGCCACCAAGGGGATAAATCTGGACGGCGTGATATGCAAGCGGTTGTTGCAATACGCCTCCAGTTTCATTCCCAATTAATTTATTTCCCTCCAGGAGTGGTCAATTAACCAAATTGTCAGTGCGGGAAAAATGGTGAGAACGAGACACACGGGTGGCAAAATTAATCAATTTAATAGACACAAGACAGAATAAATACACAACAAAATCCTGGAGAAATAATTAATTAATAGTCACAATAACTTCATAAATGATGAAGACAATAAACCTGGGACTATGGGCCCACACACACACAACGATACATACAGAACTGTGCAAGATAATTAGGGCCTGGCAGTTCATCAATGAGTGACAGCATGCTGGAGGATGTGGTAAAGTACTCCACAGCAGCTTGGAGTGTGGCATACCTCTCAAGGGGTGGCCAAAGCCAAAGACAGCTGGCAAGAGAGACAGTCAAAGACCAGAGAAAGAGCATGTCCAAGAGCCGCCATCTTTTTCAAAGACCAGAGAAAGAGCTTGTCCCAGAGCCGCCATCTCTTTCTCTTTCAAAGACCAGAGAAAGAGCTTGTCCAAGAGCCGCCATTTCTTTCAAAGACCAGAGAAAGAGCATGTCCCAGAGCCGCCATCTCTTTCAAAGATCAGAGAAAGAGCATGTCCCAGAGCCGCCATTTCTTTCAAAGACCAGAGAAAGAGCATGTCCCAGAGCCGCCATCTTTTTCAAAGACCAGAGAAAGAGCTTGTCCCAGAGCCGCCATCTCTTTCTCTTTCAAAGACCAGAGAAAGAGCTTGTCCAAGAGCCGCCATTTCTTTCAAAGACCAGAGAAAGAGCTTGTCCCAGAGCCGCCATCTCTTTCTCTTTCAAAGACCAGAGAAAGAGCTTGTCCAAGAGCCGCCATCTCTTTCAAAGACCAGAGAAAGAGCTTGTCCAAGAGCCGCTATTTCTTTCAAAGACCAGAGAAAGAGCTTGTCCAAGAGCTGCCATTTCTTTCAAAGACCAGAGAAAGAGCTTGTCCCAGAGCCGCCATCTCTTTCTCTTTCAAAGACCAGAGAAAGAGCTTGTCCAAGAGCCGCCATTTCTTTCAAAGACCAGAGAAAGAGCTTGTCCCAGAGCCGCCATCTCTTTCTCTTTCAAAGACCAGAGAAAGAGCTTGTCCAAGAGCCGCCATCTCTTTCAAAGACCAGAGAAAGAGCTTGTCCCAGAGCCGCCATTTCTTTCTCTTTCAAAAACCAGAGAAAGAGCTTGTCCCAGAGCCGCCATTTCTTTCAAAGACCAGAAAAAGAGCTTGTCCCAGAGCCGCCATCTCTTTCTCTTTCAAAGACCAGAGAAAGAGCTTGTCCCAGAGCCACAATCTCTCCTCCTCCTGCCTTTCCTTCTCTTGCTCTCATGGCGTTTCCGTCAATGCCGACCGATGGTGTGCCACACCTATGAATAGTGACAGTTCAACACAATTTCAGATATGACTCTCAATCATTAAAGACTGTGGATATGAAACTTCCTCTTAATTTAATGATTTTAGTTTTGTGAGGGCTCCTACGCATTTCAGTCATGAAGAATTTGCCATAAGTAGCAAAACCACCAAATTTACTACTTATTAGCCATGTGTGGCCATTCGTACATTTATTCATCCTTACAGTGAATTTTCTAAAAATTGCAGTTTTATTCAATCCAGCAGTGAGCAGTTTGATGCAAAACAAAAAGTTTGATGTACGTGCTGCTTTCATCGTTGAAGCTCAGAATTTAGAGAGGATAGAGCCCAGAGAACCTCCATTGGTTGGCATCCATGGGAATGAGGAAATGCCTCCTTATATGATTTGCCCCATTGAGTGTCGAGAGAAAAAAGACGTCATAAAAGATGGCATCATTGGGACCCAGAATGCTCTGATAAATGATGTCACTTCCCCTAAGCTGAGTGGCTGTTTGTCTGAAATCAGCTCAGGTGTATGTCAGGTATTTGTCTTCTTGTGTGTGCACGATTTGTGTTGCACCTCATAAATGAGCTTTAGACCCTGTCGAATAAAAGAAATTGCACACAGGAAAAGGACGTAAGGAGACATCGGTGTAAAGTACTTCAACATGAATTTATTTTTTGTATTTTGAATTTATTTATTTATTTTTAAAAGCAATAAATGAACAGTACAGGTATGTGGAAGTTCAATTTTGGATCCCAGCATCATGAGCAAATGGGAACACTGGATATGGAAACCTGTTCCTTTGTTATGGAGGTAAAGTTAGTTTTTTTTCAGTACATTTATATTGATGAACAACCGTATGATATCTCATATATTCCCTGAATAACGCATTGTGTTTGCTTGAATTTTCTTACCATTTAAGACCAAAAGCTTATATCCTTTATAAGTTATGCAGAGCTGAGTTATAGAACTTCAAGAAAGTTTAAGGTGCTGTTTAAAATCAAAACTTCTCAACAAGGGACATTCAATAATTTCTACCAACTATAGAAGAAAAGAACCACCTTTGGAGGCCATTTTTCCCCACGGAGCGGGGGTTGGTCCTTTTTGGGCACCTTGGTCCCCTTTTTGAAGCAATGTTTTATGGCCGGATACCCTTCCTGCCACAAACCCTGTTGGTCGCCTTTTGCAACACACAGGGAATTCAATTTCCCAACATCGGAAGGATGACAGGCTGAGTCAACCCCCCTGGCGTTAATTCAGCGATCGACCGGGATTACGAACCCAGGATCTTAGGATCCCAAGCCGGCACCCTAACCGCTAAGCCAACACCAGGATTTTCTACCAACTATAGATAGTCACAATACTTTAAGATGTGTCAAATATACAGTATATACAGGGTGTCTCAATAAAAAGTACACAGACCTCTAAAGAATTAAACAGGAGAGAGAGGCAGCTGTTGAGTGTGACTGATATTTCAAAGATGGCGTTAGCATGTGATGGAATAAATTTCAAGTCATCATACAGCTGTTACCCATAAGGCAGTGCAAAACGATAACATACGATAGCTTTCGATACATAAAGTCTGTATACATTTTATCGAGACACCCTGTGTATACTTCCTGAACGTGTCTTTATAAATCACAAAATCTCTTGGGTAAAACTTTATAAATGCGAGTCGTATGAGATTCACCTATATCTCAAATCAAATGTCGCTCGTGACAAATAGAAGCCTTCAGAGAAGCTGTAGGAGGAAAGAATAATTTCTCTACTTAAGATTCCACATATAAAATATCGTCTCAATAAAAACTTCACATTTAAACACTTGCATCATCAGCGTCATGAGGCTTGCAATGTTCCTCTGGCTTAGGTTACTTAGGTCCAGCTGTGTGAGTGACGAAGGAGGCAGCTGCGCTTCCACGGATGCCCTATATCACTGGCTTCTTATAGCCACATAGAAAAGATGAGACAACAACTTTCAAGAGCATTCTAATATGGAACTTCAAACATGTGAGCACTTTCAATAAGTGCTGGTCAAAAAATTTGAGCAACTTCTCGAAACCCAATAATCTGTGATAGATCCAGGATTGAGTAACGAGATGTTTTTTGAACTTAGATTCGTCCATGAATCCAATAATCTGGGATCGGTCCAGGATTGAGTAGCAAGATGTTTTTTGTACTTGGATTCGTCCATGAATCCAATAATCTGGGATCGGACCAGGATTGAGTAACGAGATGTTTTTTGTACTTAGATTCGTCCATGAATCCAATAATCTGTGATAGATCCAGGATTGAGTAACGAGATGTTTTTTGTACTTGGATTCGTCCATGAATCCAATAATCTGTGATAGATCCAGGATTGAGTAACGAGATGTTTTTTGTACTTGGATTCGTCCATGAATCCAATAATCTGTGATAGATCCAGGATTGAGTAATGAGATGTTTTTTGTAGACTAATCCAATAATCTGTAATAAATCCAGGATTGAGTAGCGAGATGATTTTTGTACTTAGATTCGTCCATGAATCCAATAATCTGTGATCGATCCAGGATTGAGTAGCGAGTTTTTTTTTGTACTTAGATTCGTCCATGAATCCAATAATCTGTAATAAATCCAGGATTGAGTAACGAGATGTTTTTTGTACTTAGATTCGTCCATGAATCCAATAATCTGTGATAGATCCAGGATTGAGTAAGGAGGTGTTTTTGTACTTAGATTCGTCCATGAATCCAATAATCTGTGATAGATCCAGGATTGAGTAACGAGATGTTTTTTGTACTTAGATTCGTCCATGAATCCAATAATCTGTGATAGATCCAGGATTGAGTAACGAGATGTTTTTTGTACTTGGATTCGTCCATGAATCCAATAATCTGTGATCGATCCAGGATTGAGAAACAAGATGTTTTTTATACTTAGATTCGTCCATGAATCCAATAATCTGTGATAGATCCAGGATTGAGTAACGAGATGTTTTTTGTACTTAGATTCGTCCATGAATCCAATAATCTGTGATAGCTCCAGGATTGAGTAATGAGATGTTTTTTGTAGACTAATCCAATAATCTGTAATAAATCCAGGATTGAGTAGCGAGATGTTTTTTGTACTTAGATTCGTCCATGAATCCAATAATCTGTGATCGATCCAGGATTGAGCAACGAGATATTTTTTGTACTTAGATTCGTCCATTAATCCAATAATCTGTGATCGATCCAGGATTGAGTAGCGAGATGTTTTTTGTACTTAGATTCGTCCATGAATCCAATAATCTGTAATAAATCCAGGATTGAGTAACGAGATGTTTTTTGTACTTAGATTCGTCCATGAATCCAATAATCTGTAATAAATCCAGGATTGAGTAGCGAGATGTTTTTTGTACTTAGATTCGTCCATGAATCCAATAATCTGTGATAGATCCAGGATTGAGTAACGAGATGTTTTTTGTACTTGGATTCGTCCATGAATCCAATAATCTGTGATAGATCCAGGATTGAGTAATGAGATGTTTTTTGTAGACTAATCCAATAATCTGTAATAAATCCAGGATTGAGTAGCGAGATGATTTTTGTACTTAGATTCGTCCATGAATCCAATAATCTGTGATCGATCCAGGATTGAGTAGCGAGTTTTTTTTTGTACTTAGATTCGTCCATGAATCCAATAATCTGTAATAAATCCAGGATTGAGTAACGAGATGTTTTTTGTACTTAGATTCGTCCATGAATCCAATAATCTGTGATAGATCCAGGATTGAGTAAGGAGGTGTTTTTGTACTTAGATTCGTCCATGAATCCAATAATCTGTGATAGATCCAGGATTGAGTAACGAGATGTTTTTTGTACTTAGATTCGTCCATGAATCCAATAATCTGTGATAGATCCAGGATTGAGTAACGAGATGTTTTTTGTACTTGGATTCGTCCATGAATCCAATAATCTGTGATCGATCCAGGATTGAGAAACAAGATGTTTTTTATACTTAGATTCGTCCATGAATCCAATAATCTGTGATAGATCCAGGATTGAGTAACGAGATGTTTTTTGTACTTAGATTCGTCCATGAATCCAATAATCTGTGATAGCTCCAGGATTGAGTAATGAGATGTTTTTTGTAGACTAATCCAATAATCTGTAATAAATCCAGGATTGAGTAGCGAGATGTTTTTTGTACTTAGATTCGTCCATGAATCCAATAATCTGTGATCGATCCAGGATTGAGCAACGAGATGTTTTTTGTACTTAGATTCGTCCATTAATCCAATAATCTGTGATCGATCCAGGATTGAGTAGCGAGATGTTTTTTGTACTTAGATTCGTCCATGAATCCAATAATCTGTAATAAATCCAGGATTGAGTAACGAGATGTTTTTTGTACTTAGATTCGTCCATGAATCCAATAATCTGTAATAAATCCAGGATTGAGTAGCGAGATGTTTTTTGTACTTAGATTCGTCCATGAATCCAATAATCTGTGATAGATCCAGGATTGAGTAACGAGATGTTTTTTGTACTTAGATTCGTCCATGAATCCAATAATCTGTGATAGATCCAGGATTGAGTAAGGAGGTGTTTTTGTACTTAGATTCGTCCATGAATCCAATAATCTGTGATAGATCCAGGATTGAGTAACGAGATGTTTTTGTACTTAGATTCGTCCATGAATCCAATAATCTGTGATAGATCCAGGATTGAGTAACGAGATGTTTTTTGTACTTAGATTCGTCCATTAATCCAATAATCTGTGATCGATCCAGGATTGAGTAAGGAGGTGTTTTTGTACTTAGATTCGTCCATGAATCCAATAATCTGTAATAAATCCAGGATTGAGTAGCGAGATGTTTTTTGTACTTAGATTCGTCCATGAATCCAATAATCTGTGATAGATCCAGGATTGAGTAACGAGATGTTTTTTATACTTAGATTCGTCCATGAATCCAATAATCTGTGATAGATCCAGGATTGAGTAACGAGATGTTTTTTATACTTAGATTCGTCCATGAATCCAATAATCTGTGGTAGATCCAGGATTGAGTAATGACATGTTTTTTGTAGACGAATCCAATAATCTGTAATAAATCCAGAATTGAGTAACGAGAGGTTTTTTTGTACTTAGAATCGTCCATGAATCCAATAATCTGTGATAGATCCAGGATTGAGTAACGAGATATTTTTACCTTCGCAAAAGCGGAAGGTTATGTTTTGATCGCTGTGTATTTATTTGTATGTCTGTGTGTGTGTGTGTGTGTGTGTGTGTATGTTATTCGCATAACTCAAAAAGTATTCAACCGAATTGCATGAAATTTTTACCTTCGCAAAAGCGGAAGGTTATGTTTTGATCGCTGTGTATTTATTTGTATGTCTGTGTGTGTGTGTGTGTGTATGTTATTCGCATAACTCAAAAAGTATTCAACCGAATTGCATGAAATTTGGTGGGATGATTGGTTATTATACGGGACACATTTGATTAGATTTTGGGAGCAATCGGGTCAAAGGTCAAGGTCAAGGTCACGAAAAGGTCAAAATCGTATTTTTGTTGTTCTGTTCCCTACACTCCCATGCCAAGTACAGAACAGTAGCTGCGGCGAAGGTATGCGCTCTACCGAGTGCCCAATAATCTGTAATAAATCCAGAATTGAGTAGCTAGATGTTTTTTGTACTTGGATTCGTCCATGAACAAATCAGAACGTCTCACTTTTGTGTTTAAGATGTTCATGTTGCTTGTGCAAACTTAATACAGACAAAGCCAGTCAACAAAAAAACCTTTCAATTCACTGTGATGTAAAAGCACCAAGTTAGGCTGGCGTTATGTCCATTTTTGCACATCTGTGACATTGTCAGTCAGCCAACTGCTTATTCCGTCCTTGGAACCAGAGGCTGTTTCAGAGCTGTGAATATCAATTACAGAATTGGCCACTTCGGCCAAAGCTCCTTGGCTTGCCTGACAGAGGACATTTTCACAATAGCTTGTAGAATTTCCACAGGTGTCATGCTTTGCATTAGGGCTATCCGCATCGCACAGGTGCTCCTTCTTTAATTAATCGGAAATGAGATCTCGGCAAAGTTTTAATTTTTCTTTGACAATGTCATATATTATGAAAGAAACCATCTATAATTACCCTCACTAGAGGAGAGGATATTGAATTTGCGTCCGTTTGTTACTTGGCAAAAAATAAATAAATAAATTTTGACAAGTACAGTGACCACTCCGGTTTGTTACTTGGCAATTTTTATTTTTTAAGTATGTTGATCACTCCGGTTTGTTACTTGGCAATTTTTTTTTTTTAAGTATGTTGATCACTCCGGTTTGTTACTTGGCAATTTTTTTTTTTAAGTATGTTGATCACTCCGGTTTGTTACTTGGCAATTTTTTTTTTTTAAGTATGTTGATCACTCCGGTTTGTTACTTGGCAATTTTTTTTTTTTAAGTATGTTGATCACTCCGGTTTGTTACTTGGCAATTTTTTTTTTTTAAAGTATGTTGATCACTCCGGTTTGTTACTTGGCAATTTTTTTTTTTTAAATATGTTGATCACTCCGGTTTGTTAATTGGCAATTTTTTTTTTTTAAGTATGTTGATCACTCCGGTTTGTTACTTGGCAATTTTTTTTTTTTAAGTATGTTGATCACTCCGGTTTGTTACTTGGCAATTTTTTTTTTTTAAAGTATGTTGATCACTCCGGTTTGTTACTTGGCAATTTTTTTTTTTTAATATGTTGATCACTCCGGTTTGTTACTTGGCAATTTTTTTTATACGTATGTTGATCACTCCGGTTGGTTTGTTTGCGTGTGTGTGTGTTTGTCTGTCCCCTCGCTTATACTTGCCTACAGGTCACAATTTTAAACCGATCTTCACGAAACTTCACCAAATGTTAGAGTTTGTGGTCCGTCAAAATTCGATATTCTTTTGAGGTCAAAAGGTCAACATAGGCCAAAGCCCAACCACCTTTTTCAAAAATGCTTAAAAGGACATATCGTCAGGTAGCTATTCAGCCAGGAAAGGGGCGGAGCTTGTACTGCGCATAAATAATGTGCTCATACTACTCACTTGTTCTTCATTTAATTGATTTATCTGTCTGTTTTCAGAATGCAAGCACAATCCACTAGTAGATATGTAATCTTTGGCGCAAAGAAACCTGATAATTGACCTTTTAGGTATTATTTTCAAAATCCTCCTTAAAAGCATTCAGTTTTTATATTGCGACTGAATCGTACTTCCCTAATTCATTGATTGGCACATTTTCATGCCCAGGTTTGGAATACGGCAAACGAAGCGGCGCTATGCATGGCGAAGGAAGACGGCTGCACATATGTTCACCCTTTCGACGACTGCCTCGTCTGGTCTGTATGCATTGTTTTGGTCCAAGAGTTTGTGGTTAGGGTGCAAGGCCTCTAGTCAGCAGCAAAAAATTAAGTCTTTAAAATATCAGCCATATATATATATATATTTTTTTTTTTTAACTCTCTCCATCACCCCCTTGGAACAACACCTATTCTTCTTCAGGTATTTAAAGATTGCTGCTAATCTCCATCTCCATGTCTTGCTCATCTCCATGCCTTTATGACCTCTTTGATCCCTTTGTGCAATTCCACTTTCCACGCTTCACAAAAGTTCATCAGACTCTTGTGAAAAGTATAACCTTTTAAAAAGCAAATCACTCTTCCTCATATGACAACAGGAATATTTGCAAGAAATCCTCTCCACACCATTATTAAGGGCAACCACCCATTAGACGATGTGCATTTTAAGCATCCCTAGGCTAACCCTAACCCTAACCCTAACCCTAACCCTAACCCTAACCCTAGGCTAACCCCAACCCTAATCCTACCAGCATGTTTCTGCCCGAAGACTTTATCAGCAGCTAGACTGAGCTGACAATGCAGGGCTATATCCCCCATGAGAAATTGTTTGTGCAAGAAAGCCATTTTATTTGAAACCAACAGTATTTTGAAATGTATGGAGAAAGCATTTTTCCAAAAGGTCATATTTTGTGGATCAGCATTCCGTGCATACAAATAATGGCTGCATTCCTTTTCTTGGAGAATGGAGATGTTTATGGGGGAGGGTGGTGATAGAGACGGAATGGGACTGGAGAGGAAGGGGAAGGTGTGGATGGTGAGCTGATGCAAGAGTTACCCTTGAAGTAGGTCAAGTGATGCAACGTTGCAAGACTCCCAGGAGATTTAAATAGCCGAAAGGCCTCGGGAGGTCGGGCCAACAGAGCCATCTGCTGTTTGAATACTGGGATTGAAGATATGTCGATGATAACTCTTCCTTCTGTGGTCTTCGCAGGGAAGGTAACATGAGTTTGGTGCACGAACTGAAGGCCACGATGCACGGCCAGCCCGGCGCCATCGTGCTGTCTGTCGGGGGTGGAGGGTTGCTCTGCGGGGTCATTCAGGGTCTCCGGGAGGTGGGCTGGGAGGACGTGCCCATCATCGCCATGGAAACCGAAGGGACCAAAAGCCTTAATGCGGCCATGGCGGCTGGAAAACTCGTCACACTTCCCGAAATTTCCAGGTGACATTTCACTACTCTAAGGCTCATGAAGGAACTTGTACATAAATAGCATATAGCAAAAGGACATCAAGAGACATCATTGTACTTTTACGTGAAATGCATTGAAGTTAACAGACAAAGGGTAAATCATTATGTGGATTGAACTTGGGATCCGAGCAACTATGATCTACAAGGGACATTCAAAACGTTATACGAACGAGATTAAACAAGTAAAATCTCATAATATGGGATGGCGAACGAGACTTTAGGGGATGGCGCGTCAGCCCATCAGTACGTCGGTCACTAAACACTAGCAACTTATTCTCTGAAACTGCTGATGGGATTGTGACCAAACTTGGCACAAATGATATTTGGAATGTTGCAACTCAAGTTGGCATAAAAAAAAAAATCCGGGTCTAATGGGGTCTACTGGGGTTCAAATTGGATAAAAATTTGATTCCCCCCCCCCCCTTAAGGGGGCAGTATACACACAGGCAGCAGCAGAAAAAAAAGACAAAAAAAGTTTGTACGATGCTGCTAGGAAAGCTTCCGTTCAGGAAACAAAGATACGGGAAAATATTTCAAAGGCAAAAAGAAAAAAAGGAGGAAAGCTTTATTGAAGAAGAAGGCCAAACATATGGTAGTGGGGAGTTTGGAGAGGCGTTTGTCCATCAACATACAAGTACAAGGGTGACAAGAATGAAAAAACTTGCAAAGTGAACTCCAGATTCATGAAATAATGGAAAAACATTGTACGCAATTGTAATTTCAATGTATAGGAAACGGAATCCTGATGTCAATGGCCACTTACAGCAAATGTGTGTTTACATAATATTAGTTTACATTTTCCCCTATAACTTTGGAATTCTTAATTCTTTTCACTTCAAATTTGGCACAGATATTGATAATGACCCAACAAAGATATTAATAGAGTTTTATTGTATTATGACCTTGGGTTTTTAATTTAAAGGATGCCAATTCTCATTGGACGATTAATGGTTGCCATGGCAACACGAAATGCCAATTATACAAATGCATCAATTAAAATGTTTGTTTCCTAGTATTGTATATATGTACCAAGTTTGAACGTAAATGGACTTGTCATAGAGAAGATATAAGCTGAAAAGTGGTAATTCATCGTTTGTATGCATCTGGTTACCATGGTAACCATGCATAATATAATGCTATGTAATGTATACCAATGTAATGTTCATATATCAAGCAACATGTACATATATAGTTTTGCATATTTTCAATCAAGACATTTTATCAAAAAGTGCATTACTGTGATTCAGTGTTGTTTTTACTGTGTTCAGTGTAGTGCTCCCTTAAAAGAGGAATTTGCTTTCTTCTCTGAAACTACACACACTATTTTGATTAAACTTGACTACAACCTTCACCAACAGTGATGTACCAAAGTTTGTTCGCGGCATTTAAAAAATCGTGGTCTGAGGCAGTCTACGGGAGAGGAGGGAGGGTTAGCCCCCAAAATAGGTATTTTTTCTTTTGATTGTTTAAAGTATTATGATTACATTAGTATGATTGGATACATGCTGCCCTGTCCCCGAGTAACCATTGAAATTGCTTTAAAATACCGTGATACTGTTTATGATACCTTTGTCGGTGTGGTATATTGCTTTAATCTACCAGGTGGGTGCCCAGGGGTATTGCCCCTATTTTTTTTGTGTACCATTTCCTGGTCATATTAGCCATGCATTATCTATGAATGGCCTCGAATGAAAACGCAACATAATCGCAACAAGAAAACAAAAATCTGAAAAATAATTTTTAAAGAGCTTCTGAATGTATCCCACGTATTCAAACTTACAGATTCGAGTACTTTAGGCCACAAGTAAAGCCGATTGCATTGTGTCGGGTCATCCTTGCATTAAGAGAAAACAGGATAACAACCCTAACAACCCTAACCCTAACCCTAACCCTAACCCTAACCCTAACCCTAACCCTAACCCTAACCCTAACCCTAACCCTAACCCTATCCCTGGTGTTGGGCTAGCGGCTAGGGTGCCGGCTTAGGATCCTAGGATCCTGGGTTCGAATCCCGGTCGATCGCTGAATTAACGCCAGGGGGGTTGACTCAGCCTGGTCATCCTTCCGAGGTCGGCTAATTGAGTACCAGTTCACTGGTAATTCCCTGGTTGTCGTTGAAGGCGGCAAAAAGGGTTGGCGTCAGGAAGGGCATCCGGCCGTAAAACATTGCTTCAAAAAGGGGACCAAAAAACAACAACTACCACGGTCCCCGAAAAGGCCAACCCCCACTTTGCGGGGAAAAATGGCCTCTAAACGGTGGGGGTTAAGCAACATTATTCCAAATGAATGGCAATGAGTCAACAACCAAGGGTGTCCCTGTTTATGTGCCTCCACAAAGGCCTGCAAGCACTACGGTCAGTGCATAATTGTTGTTGGAGTATTTAATTTGGAAAGGTGGTGAAATGCGCAGTTTCCCCCATTGGTACGTTCTCCATGCTATGTCAACTCGAAGCTGTAATCGCTGCCAAAGGTGCTTCTATAAAGTATTGACTCATGGGGTTGAATACTTATGTGCATTAGATATTTCTGTTTTTCTTTTTAAATACTGTGTAAAATTTTCAATTTAAAAAATCCACTTTGACATTATGGGGTATCACGTGTCGATCAGTGACAAAAAAATCTCAATATAATCCATTTTAAATTCAGGCTGTAATACAACAAAATGTGAAAAGGTCATGCAAAAAAATCTACTTTCTCAAGGCACTGCACATGCATTGTAAGAAATGTTTAATGTTTGTCATCATACAAATAAAGTCTAATTGAGAAATGAAATAGCTGCATTAAAAGGAAAAATTGACAACGTTACAGAAGTTAAGAAAATGTAAACAGTTCTTGAATAGGAATTGGTTATGTGTGAAGATCTTGACTATGCAGTCGTCGCCATTGACTTGGGTTGTGGTGGGATTGTGCTGGCAGTAAGTTGTATTGGGTCTATCTGTGTGTGTCCAAGCAGTCGGTCCCGTCCCGTGCTGTGATGGAGGTGGAGATGGAGGGGAGTGTCACAGGAGGGGAATTGGTCTTCAAAACAGCTGTTCTTCACCATCTCTTATCTTTCCCATCCAAAACCTTGTTCTTTTCTATTCCTGTTAATACACCCCAAATCCACCTCTTTCATTCTCTGACTTCATTCCTGAAATTCCTAGTTGTGTCCACTTGTTTTATACCAAGGACTGCTCTGCCCCCCTCCCACCTGCACCCCCCCCCCTAGCTCTCTCCTTTCCACAGATTTGCCAACGTCCCTCCTACCCACCCCCTCCCCCCCCCAGCTCTCTCCCTTCCACAGATCTGCCAACGCCCCTCCCCCCCCCCCCCCCCAGCTCTCTCCCTTCCACAGATCTGCCAACGCCCCTCCCCCCCCAGCTCTCTCCCTTCCACAGATCTGCCAACCTCCCCCCCCCCCCCAGCTCTCTCCCTTCCACAGATCTGCCACCGTCCCCCCCCCCCCCCCAGCTCTCTCCTTTCCACAGATCTGCCAACGTCCCTCCCCCCCTGCCCCCCCCTCTCCCTTCCACAAATCTGCCAACGTCCCTTCCCCCCCTTCCCCCAGCTCTCTCCCTTCCACAGATCTGCCAACGTCCCTCCCCCCTCCTCCCCCCCTCTCTCTCCCTTCCACAGATCTGCCAACGTCCCTGTTCTCTATGGGTAGTCAACCTTTCAAATGACATCACTGAACGTACTTCTGGCCATGAATTTCATGACACCCAGTGAATGCCACCAAAAAGTCGATCATATTTGTAATAACTGTATTTGTAATAATCACTTCCCACCCCCCCCCCCCCTTCCCATGCCTCCTCCCCCCAAGCCCTCTCCCTCTCACAGATCTCCCGATGTCCCTGTTCTCTACTGTTGTTGTGCTTGTGTGCTTCCCTCTCTCCACCCCTCTTGTTTCCCGCTACCTTAGTTATATGTTTTATGTGTCCGTTTATGATTTTTCTGTTTAATGTGCTCGCTCTTCCACGAGCCTCGACTTTGTATACAAAAAACAAAAAAACCAAAAAAAAACCTGTGCATCAAAGTCCAATATGAGCTCTTGAAACCGTCCACACTCCGCTGACGTGTTAGTTGTATGAACTGTAGCACATTAAGGAATGCAAAACCATTTTGCTGTGTTACTGAGCTTGGATTAGCCAAACAACTCATGTTGGCCTAATGGGAGGTTTACCTTTTGTGTGATGCAGGATTTATCTGAAAAAGCTTCTGATTTGTCTCCTCCGAGCGTAATCAACATCCGATTGCCAATTTCATCATTCCTTGGAGTATGGCTATGCCAGATGATGTAGTGCCCCCTCCCCCAGTGATTAGGGTCGAAATTTACAATGTTGTGGGGTCTTTAACATCCAAAAGATGGCACACTCAATGATCCAACACCCAACACCAGGATGACAATTTATCGTTGGCTTCAAACCCAGATTTACAGCTCAAAGGCAACTATGTCTCTGGGCAATCCTGCAGATTGTTTTTTTTACAGTCACAGGGAAATTTTTAGGGAAGGGATGGAAGCAGTACGAGTGGGACACACTGCTGACGAAGTTTAAAAATCGACCCATTTAATATACTGTACAGGGTAAATAGAAGGCCATAACTCATGCTGGCCAGTTGGCGCAGCCCAACGAGGGGCCGAGGCCAACAATGCCTCTTACCTACTCAACAGAATTTAAACTCGGTTCTTCATAATTATTGCATTGGAGTTTTTTTGTCTGTTTGTCTGTCTTGTTTTTTGCCTGTTTTCTTTGGGTTTTTTTGGGTTTTTTTTGTCTTTTTTGTCTGTTTGTCTGCACAGAATAAATATGATTTTCTCTGCAACCGTTGGTCCGAATGACAGGAAATTTTCACCATAGGTGCAACTCCACCTGTAGATTTAAAAAATAATTAGAACGTCATAGGTCATGTGGTTCGGGGCGCCATCTTGGAAAAACCGAAAAATTTTGCATCTCTATTTCTCCGAAAGTACTCAACAGAAAAAATTGAGACATGGCTCATTGTAAAGAACTCTCCATGGGGAATAAAATACGTTAATGATGATGTCATAGGTGCCTCCATTATGACGTCATAATTAGACAAGTACAAAACTTCATCCTATCAAGATGAAATTTATTGAGCGTCATGAAGGCATAAATTGGAGGAGAAAAAAATAATGATGATGACGTCATCGGTCACGTGGTTCGGCCGCCATCTTTGGAAAACCGAAAAACTTTGCACCTCTATCTATCTATAATTCCAGTAATCTCTGTACGTTTGTACGTCTGTACGTCTGTACGTTTGTCTGTGACCGCTGTTTCTCGACAACTACCGGTCCGATATACTTGAAACTTGCCAGGTATATTGCTGGGGACCCGAGGATGTGCCTTTTCAAGGTTTGAAATTAATCGGACAAGTACTTACCGAGCTATGGCGATTTAGCCGTTCGCCGTTCGCTTTGCCGTTGCGAATGGACCAAACCATTCATGTAAATAGAGGGGGGGGGGGTTCTGTGGTCGTTCGCTTTGGCTTTGCGAATGGACCAAACCATTCATGTAAATAGAGGGGGGGGTTCTGTGGTCGTTCGCTTTGGCTTTGCGAATGGACCAAACCATTCATGTAAATAGAGGGGGGGGGGTTCTGTGGTCGTTGCGAATGGACCAAACCATTGTTTTTTTTTTGCAGTTTTTTTTTTTTTTGCAGTTTTTTTTTTTTTGCAAGGAACGGGCACCCACGTACGGGCACGTCCTAGCTTATATATAGTACGGGCATGCCCTAGTATCTCCAAAAGCGCTGAATAGAAAAAATTTGAGACATCGCTCATTGTAAAGAACTCTCCATGGGGAATAACATCAGTGAATGATGATGTCATAGGTGCCTCCATCACAGATGTTCTCACTTGCTGGGATACACAGGATGTGAACCTGAATATCATGATCTACCCAGGTCGAAAATCCCATAGAAACCAATAGAGACCAGTAGGACATTTATATGGTTCTCTATTGGAAATCACAGATTCTATTGGATTCTTCAGGAACCAGTAGAGTTTCCGCAGAAATTTTCGCTTGTGCAGAAATTCGTTTTTCCTGTACCCAATGCCCTTTGTCCAAAACCTGTGCATGTTGTGTCCATAAATTATCATTTTCATAATTACCTGGCAAAGAGCTCACAAAATAATCTCTGTGTGTTGACTAGTGTGGCCACTACACTAGGGGCGAAATGCGTCGCTGAACGGGCCTTCCACCTCGCCACACAACATCCGGTCCACCCCATGGTCGTATCAGACAAGCAGGCCGTGAGCGCCGTTTGCAGGTTTGCAGGTGAGAAAAGATAAACAAAGATGGCCGGAGCATTTGACAATGCAGAGTCTCACTGGGATATAGATCACAGTAGATCTGAGAACGAGTGTTGACTGACTCACAGACCGACACACGGCACAGCACTTGTTACATTAACTTTTGTTGTTCCTTCAATCAATCCAATAAATAAATCCAATAAATTAAATTAAATAAATCCAATAAAATAAATCTAAAGTTCCAATAATTCCGACATCCATTGGTATCTATGATTAAAAGGTGTGTGTGTGTTTGTGTTTGTTAGTCACACTTCATTCTAAAGAGTTCCTGCTGTCAAAGAACAATAAAAATGTAAATATTGGAAAGGTATAATAATCGATTTACTTGGAACAAAAATTTATGTCTTTAATCGCAACGATGCCTTTTTAAAAGCACATGTTTACAGGATCGAGGAAGAAGAGGCGGAACCTCGAGCTTTATTTTAGCGGTAACGGTAATATTTATCATTCTACGACATCAATAACCATTTAGAATGACACGGGAGCACACAAAATAATATATCGTAATATTTCTCAAAGCACAGATATAAAATATATGAGTATGAGACAGAAGGAACACACAAACAACAACATCCACAGCCACGCCAACAACAATTATGTTTTGTAATATGTACTTTTTCGCGAATTTTTTGTTTAGCTTTATTCCTGCACAGCAGGAGATGGGGTTTTGTAATCACTTCTGTGTGTGTGTGTGTGTGTGTGTGTGTGTGTGTGTGTGTGTGTGTGTGTGTGTCCGGGCCGTAACTTTTTGCCATTCGAGTTTTGTCATATTTTCACTGAAGCTTTATTATGATAATACAGAGAAGGCAAATTAATAATTTTGTTAAAAGGTCAAAAAGTCAAAGGTCAGCGTCACAAATCATCAATTTTCATCCGATTGACCTGAAATTTAAAGAATTTGCATTTTCAATCACTCAATTGGTTCACCAATCAAAAGCTATAACTCGATTGTTTTTGTTTTTTAGATCCAAAGGTCAAAGGGCAAGGTTGCTTAACATCATCAATTTTCATCCAATTGAACTGAAATTTAAAGAATTTGCATGTCGGGTCACAGAATTGGTTCACCAATGAAAAGCTAGAAGTTGATTTTTTTTTTGATTTAAAGCTCAAAGGTCAAGGCTGCATAAAATCAACAATTTTCATTTTGTATTATTTCAACTGTTTTCGTTATTTTGAGCATATGTATGGAAGAAGACGTCTAAATACAAATGAACACGGATGGGCTTTGTATTTTCAGACGCTTTCTTGTTTGGTTTGGATTTTTTGGTCATTTTCTAGAACTTTCATGTAACTTCACATGACACTGTGCCCAAATGTACTACTACTACTACTACTACTACTACTACTACTACTACTACTACTACTACTACTACTACTACTACTAAAGAGCACAAAAGATTTCACCTTCTTAAGGGGGTTTTGGCCCAAATATTTCACTAATTGGCTGGCTAGCCCAAGCGTTTGACCATCAATGGCAGGATTTTTTAATTTGTTCAGTAAACCGGGTGATATAACATGCCTCCACGTCACAAAAGACACCGTAGAATATTTGATGTCCACTAACGCCCAGTCCGGACAGACAGTTCTTCTGGCGTAACCACCCTCCAATGGACGGCACACACATCGATGCCTCGTCTTGCATGTAAAAGTTCAGGATAACAGTTTATAGCTGGGTCGAGATTCTAGATAGCTCATAGGGAGTGTGCATAGTTTGTTTATTCTCCAATCATGGCACCTGGCATATGGAGCTTCTTATGAACTTTGTCTGTCCTGGGACCACATTCCGATTTTCCTCCAGGTGACCTTCATTCTTTTCATTTCCTTCTTGACAGACAGAATGGCGCCAAGTTTATCTTGGCCATCCAACCCTTTTCTCCCCGTCAGGTGCATATTACTCTTATCGGTATATCTTGATGCTCCATGCGGAACACGTGACCAATTCATCTCTACCTCCAAATTTTGATCTCTTCTATGAGGTTTTTCCTCCCTGTTAACCTTTCAACCTCTTTCTTACAAGCTATGGCAGGTTAGAAGATACTCAAGGTTTTCCTACGGCTGCTGTGGATGAAGGACTCCAGTTTCCATGCTATTTCTTTGGTGTTTTCCAAGATTCACATCCAAATAGGAGGACTAACTTCCCATTGCTGTCAAAGATCCTCAGCTTCGTTTTGGTGTTTTACTTCTTTGATTTCCAATTTTATTTAAGGCTCATGAATACAACCCTTGCCTTTTATATTCACTGTAGTCGATCTACATCTCCCCGCCTATGCTATGGTAACCATAGACCCCAAATATGTAAACATGTCAACTTCAATAATTGGTGAATGGTTGCGTTTCATGGTGAGGATAACTCTCGTGAATGATTTCTATCCGACTTGGGACAATTCCCAACTGTAACCGAAATTCAAGGTATAATTACACTTGATTTGAAGTTGTAAGTGTTAGTAATCTTACTATAATTCACCAAATGTCCGTCTGTCTGTTCGAAGGTACCGCAAAAACGGCTGAACCGATCGCAACGATATTTTGGGTGGGTAATCCTAGGACCACCTGGAGTAAAATAGGCTATATTGTTTTTCCAATTTTTTCCCCAATTTTTCAAATTTTTCCAAACACGATGGAATAATATTTACCGATATGAACAGTGATGTGGCTTTTGTTGAAATTCTACATACCAGGAGAGAGTATATCGACTCCTGACGAACTTCCTATATAAGCGTGTGGCTCCGAAGTAACATGGCAGCGTGTGCAAAGCGACTGAGAAACAGGTGTAGCGGCCGCTTCCGGGTAACAGATTTGGCGCGCACTCTTCATACATGAACGTGTGACTGAGAAAGACGTGTAGCGGCCGCTTCCGTTTTGCAGAATTCAATCTTTTTTCAAAATGGGCGCCATGTACTGTTTAGATTTTGATGATTTGGGTGTGATATGATTCAACGGATGTTTATATGAATCGTTTAAAATAAAAAAAGCCTTCAATTTCTGATATTTTGCCTTTTCATTTGGGCTTCCCAATTGAAGCCCCACCCATAGGGCGGGTACCGTTGCTAGTCATTGTAATTGACCCAAAGTCTGATGTACGTCCTTGGCAGATGATGAGAAGATGCTGGTGGAGCCAGCATGTGGAACTGCACTTGCTGCCATTTACGAAGACGTTGTCAAAAAACTCCAACTAAGTGGGAAGCTAGATCACGACTTGACTTCCGTTGTGGTGATTGTTTGTGGAGGCAGCAACATTACATTGGGCCAGCTTGAAATCTGGAAGGATCAGTTTGGCATTAGCTCCACCTGAACCAGCAGCGTTGCAGCCAATTGGGAAGATCTTTAGAGGAAACAGGAGTGACCTCTGCAGAAAGTCCAGTGATTTGAACAAATTGCTTGAAATGAAAGTCATGATGAATTACTATTATGATGAAAATATAAACAAAGAATAATATTGATAAAGTAGTTGGAAAGCATAACGTTTTCTCTCATTAGGTATAGCTTAACTGAAAACGTTATCCATAACAGGAGTAAACTTTCATTGCTGATTCTCGGGGCCATAATCATGCTTTTTTTTTTAAGCTACAGGAGCCTTCTACAAGGACATAGTTGACGCAAGTCTAGTTGATGTATAGAGACTGACAAGCTTATCCCTGCACTATCAACCATGCTTTAAATTTGGGGAAAATACCAAAATGGCACAATACTTACATCATTCATGGTTTTCTGGGACCATCCTTGATACAGGCTTCAAGTCTAGTTGATGTATAAGGACCAACAACCTTATCACACAAAGACCCACAACCTTATCACACAGAGACCCACAACCTTATCACACAGAGACCCACAACCTTATCACACAGAGACCCACAACCTTATCACACAGAGACCCACAACCTTATTCCGGCACTCTCAACCATGCTTTAAAGTTGGGGAAAATACAAAAATGGCACAATACTTACATCATTCATGGTATTCTGGGACCATCCTTGCTTTTTGTGGATCGTGTCTTCAAGTCTAGTTGATGTACAGAGACCCACAACCTTATCACACAGAGACCCACAACCTTATCACACAGAGACCCACAACCTTATCACACAGAGACCCACAACCTTATTCCTGCACTCTCAACCTTGCTTTAAAGTTGTATTGGCTAAAAGACCAAAAATGGCACAATACTTACATCATTCATGGTATTCTGGGACCATCGTTGGTGTTTGTGGATCCTGTCTTCAAGCAAGTCTAGTTGGTGTACAGAGACCCAAACCTTATCACACAGAGACCCACAACCTTATCACACAGAGACCCACAACCTTATCACACAGAGACCCACAACCTTATCACACAGAGACCCACAACCTTATCACACAGAGACCCACAACCTTATCACACAGAGACCCACAACCTTATCCCTGCACTATCAACCTTGCTTTAAAGTTGGCTAAAAGACCAAAATAGCGCAATACTTACATCATTCATGGTACTCTGGGACCATCCTTGCTTTTTGTGGATCCTGTCTTCAAGTCTAGTTGATGTACAGAGACCCACGACCTCATCACACAGAGACCCACAACTTTATTCCTGCACTCTCAACCTTGCTTTAAAGTTGGCTAAAAGACCAAAAATGGTACAATACTTACATCATTCATGGTATTCTGGGACCATCCTTGGTGTTTGTGGATTCTGTCTTCAAGCAAGTCTAGTTGGTGTACAGAGACCCAAACCTTATCACACAGAGACCCACAACCTTATCACACAGAGACCCACAACCTTATCACACAGAGACCCACAACCTTATCACACAGAGACCCACAACCTTATCACACAGAGACCCACAACCTTATCACACAGAGACCCACAACCTTATCCCTGCACTATCAACCTTGCTTTAAAGTTGGGGAAAATGCAAAAATGGCACAATATTTACATCATGTGGTGTCCTGTGACAATCCTCAGGGTGTTGTGTTACAAGCTTATTTTCAACCTACCTTTTGACCTTGAAATCCTTTTCGTTAGATATGCTCTATCGTACACTTGACAGAGCTTTGGTGGTTTCAAAACAATTTCTTGGTACGCGCTATGCTGAATGGTTCACCATCGCCTCTCCAGAAGTCAGTCACGGCAGTATTTTGTAGACCTTTAGACTGGGTGCCAGTAATGGCTCACCTAAAATAGTAGGTAATGATAGGAGGAAAATACAAATATGATGTATCTAGCGAAAGTAGAAAATGTTTTATTGCAACTTCTAAATAATAAATGGAAAGTCTGATGGTGATTTTACGTAACTGGGATTTTAAATGCATGTACTTCATGTAACTGCTACACATGAAACATGTATGATGTCTGCCAATTGAAATAAAGACACTTACAATGTGACATTGATGTTATTATTGTCTCGACCTGCCTCTTGACAGATGACTACAATATAGTACTATTGGTGTTGGCAAATTGGATGAGTGGTTGTTTTGACAGCTGCAGCAGCAGTAGCAACAAACAACAATCCTCTTTGCAGTCGTTGTACCTCTGAATGAAAGTCGGGGGCAAATATTCCCTGCTCTTCCCTGCTACCCAGATTTGTCAGGGTAGCGCAGCCACAGTCAGAGTGCCGATCGATCCCCATGGACTGGCCCACTCCAAATTCTCTCTCTTTTTTTTTTTTTATTTTTATTTTTCTTTTTCTTTTTCCTCTTTCTCTTTCTCTTTCTCTTTCTCTTTCTCTCTCTCTCTCTCTCTCTCTCGTGATCCTGGATTCATGAATTCATCCCAGTTGCACCCAGATACTCAAACCTATTCCCTTGTCTGATCTCCTTCCCCTCTAACATGACATTTATTTATTTTCTCTGATGCCCAACCCACATCATCTCAGTCTTCTCCATGCTCATTTTGAGCTCGTGTTTCGCAAATTCCTCCTTCCACTCCCCCAGTACTTCATGCATCTCCCGTCCACTCTCCATCACAACAGCCAGATCATCCGCATACAAGATCCTCCCCAGAATATTGCTAAGGCTACGGGTTTCGGGTGTACTACGAGGGGGGAATCCCTGGTTCTCCTCAAACTTAGAGCTTGAGGCTAACGAGCACAAATAACTTTGTACCACGGCAGGTTGCTAGCCAACCGCGAATGCCAACTGGTCCACCACATGGTCTCAGGGTTCTCCATCTGACCACCGTTTATCTGCGCCATGCGACTTTCCAATTGGGGGACTCAACTTCGGCTATGCACCAATCTTGTCTTAGTTGGATGTTAATTAGGGCAGTCGAGCTTTCCCGCTGATGCATGCCGGACTGAATAAGCCAATTAGTTGGGGAATGATAATCTCCCAGGCTAACTTAATGTGCGAACAGCGTGAATCAATGGAGGAAATGACGAACATGGACATATTGGAAAATAACGTCAACGAGAGATTTATTGTTCATCAACAGGGACCATCCGTGGAGGGAGAAAAGAACAGAAGATAGAGGGAGTACGAGGGTCAACGGCCTCTTGCTTACTGGACGAAAGCAACCGTGCTTCCACAACCCAAACGCTAAAATAGGGGGTAAGGAGAGGAGCAATACTTGTTGTGTCTAGGGTGGGTGACCGTAGAGAGTGCAGGCTGTCATGTGTGCAAATGTGTGTGATGCAAGAGAAGCCGCATAGGTGCGTTGTCAATGGTGGTCACTCCAGAGGAGTAGGGCCGCGGCAACCCCGCCAATTGTTGTTGTCCTCTTTATTGATGGTGAGTCTGCATTCAAGGGAGAAGGATAAAATAAAAATAGCTGAGACGAGAATGCATGAGATAAATAAGTTACTGTGTAAGAGCCTAAAATATACGTGTAATTGTGGCTTGGCTTCGGCCCTAACATGCGCCAGACAATGCACTCGCTTCGTCCGTCCCATTGCTTCGACTCCCAGCTCGACCCCACCAACGCCGATGCCACCACTCGAGTTTCAATCGCCACTTGCAAAGCACCACAGGCCAAGCACCGACCCTGAGCGAATGCAGAACCAAGGCCAAGAACCAATACAGTGAGGCTCTGACCCGTGGCCTTTTTATAATCTCTTAGCGAGGGCAGGGCCTGTAAGTGGATCCACAATCCTCTTGGTGAAATCCAGGATGTCGATTGATGCATCCCTGTGTAGACCCGCCCTAGCCAGACCTTCATAGCAGATTTCCACCAGATGGTCCTTCAGCCGCGCCATGGAACGTAGCTCTTCACTTCACATGGGTGGGAGGGTCAGGACGTGTTCTAGGTACGAGTCAGCTACTGGGAGCACATAATTGTTTGTAAAGACGAACGGACCGATTAAATGTCCATAGGACGCCATTGGCCAATTAGCACCTGTCTGCTCTGAGGGATAGCAAAGTCCGTGGCGAATGAAGGCGCTCGCCGCCTCTTCCAGGAATTCTATGTGTGCTTCCGAGCTGTAGTCAATGGATGAGGTGAAGAAGATGGCAGAAGATGGGTAGTTAGTGTATGGTTGTGGCGAGTGGAGTGGTGAGGTTTTCGGATCGAGTGGTAATAAATGGTGTGTACAATGTCTTATTAATACAATGGAAATTAACGTGTGAATAAAACCCAAGTGTAAATAAAAATGTGTATAAATTATTGGTAAATGTTGTGTACTTATGGGGTCGTGTAAAATAATATTATGGGGGGATAAGTATAAGTAACCGTTCGGTTTCCTGCGCGCGATTCGAACCAGATTTTGGCGCGATATGCAAATTACCGCCCGCAATGCACAGCGCGCCAGGAAGTTCGTACAGGAACCCTAGGGAATGGGGAAAAGGGGAAAAGTTCTCTAACCCTTCACCAACAAATTATATCACATTCTAACCCACACCACAAAGGGAAGGAACTACTCTAATCTTATCGTTATATTATGGAAATATTAACTACCTGAGAACCATTTGTCGTTTGAATTTGTCGTTTATCCAAGGAGGAAAAAAACACTCACAAGGGGAGATGTGATATTATTAGTGTTAATATTGTTTTGTAATAACTAATATTATGCTGTGATCATAAATGTTGTTATTACTTTTGTTCTTAGAAGCGGCCTTGGAAAAACGCCACGATTAGCCATATTAACACAGATATTGTAGCGGTTACCGCTGGGTGTACACAATCGCCTTGCACCTACCAAGGACGCGGCCAGGGAGCAATCACCATGCCGGGCTCGTCCAGGCCGCCCGGACAGGCCCAGACGCGCCTCTCCCGGGCATGCCCGGACTCGCTGTTCCCGGGCTCGCCCGAGCCTCCCGGGCATGCCGGGTCTCGTCTTTCCCGGGCATGCCCAGACTCGTCTTTCCAGGGCTCGCCCAGGACACCCGGGCATGCCCGCTCTCGCCTTTCCAAGACTCGCCCAGGACGCCCGGGCATGCCCGCTCTTGCCTTTCCAGGGCTCGCCCAGGACGCCCGGGCATGCCCGCTCTCGCCTTTCCAGGGCTCGCCCAGGACGCCCGGGCATGCCCGCTCTCGCCTTTCCAGGGCTCACCCAAGACGCCCGGGCATGCCCGCTCTCGCCTTTCCAGGGCTCGCCCAGGATGCCCGGGCAGGTCCAGACTCGCCTTTCCAGGACTCGCCCTTGACGCACGGGCATGCCCGGTCTCGCTTTTCCCGGGCAAACGCTCCGGCATAATGTGTATATATATTGCTGCCCGATAAACAGGCTTTTCAGAGTACCCGTGTTTGATACGTGCAATAAAGCAACTCGGACGAATTTCCGTCTTTGGTCGCGTCAATCCTTCCGACTCGCGTTGGAGCATAGCTCCTTCATTGGTGACCCCGAACATGGACACGGCAGTTGCCCTTAAACTGCCTACCTTCTGGGAGGCTCACGCGGCTGTTTGGTTCGCCCAGGCAGACTCCCAGTTCGCCCTGCGAGGCATCACCGCCGACGACACCCGCTTCCACCATGTGGTAGCAGCGCTCGGCTCCGCCACCGCGGCCCGCGCCCTGAGCCTCCTCGAGCGCCCGCCAGCTGCTGACAAGTATGGCGCGATCAAGACGCTCCTCCTCGACGCTTTCGCCCTCTCACCGGAGGAACGCGCACGACGCCTGCTCGACCTGCCCGAGCTCGGCGACACGCGCCCGTCCGAGCGAATGGACTACATGCTCTCGTTGCTCGGTGAGCACTCTCCGGATTTTCTGTTCCGAGAGCTGTTCCTCCACCAGCTGCCTAACCAGGTACGCCTCGCCCTGGCAGGCACGTCGATCACGGATCCCCGCGCCCTCGCCAGGGAAGCCGACAAGATCTCCTCGGCAGGCCAGCACATCGGAGCGGCTACCTGGAGCCCGCCGCCGTCCGAAGCGACGCCCATGACGCCCAAGCGCCCTGCGCGGTTGGAGGCCGAACTGCCGGTGCAACTGGCGGCCGACACGCCGTGCCGACCGCTTCCAACACGACGGCCGGGGCCTCCACCTGACCAGGCGTGGTGTCATTTCCACGCCAGGTTCGGACACAAGGCTCGGACATGCCGACCCCCGTGCACTTTCGGCAAGTCGGGAAACGGCCAGGCCGGCGTTCATTACCAGCCATGAGCGCCGGCCACTCGGGCAACTTGCTTTTTATTAAGGACAAAGCGTCCGGGCGGCGTTTCCTTTGTGACACCGGCGCCCAACTGAGCGTCATACCCACCTCCGAGCAGGACAGGCAGAACGCCGTTTGCGGCCCCTCCTTGGTCGCTGCTAATGGGTCGGCCATACGCACCTTCGGCCCACGCAACGTCACCCTCTGCTTCGGCAGCCAGCGCTTTCAGTGGACCTTTGTGACCACAAGCGTCCCCATGGCTTTGCTGGGCGCCGAATTCCTCTGCGCGCACGGGCTGCTGGTCGACGTCAAACGGCGTCGCCTTGTCAACGCCGAGACCTTCAGCTCCCTGGCATGTACGATGAGCAGCTCCACGCCGACCGAACTGGCATGCGCCCTCCTGACGGCGAACGAGTTCGCTCGCCTGCTCGCGGAATTCCCGGCCCTCACGCGGCCGACGTTTTCGGCCGTCGCAGTGCGACATGGGATCGAGCACCACAGACCCACTACGGGCCCGCCGGTCTATGCCAGAGCCCGCCGCCTCGACCCGGCCAAGCTCGCCGTGGCCAAAGCCGAGTTCGATGCGTTGGAGCGCCTCGGCATCGTGCGGCGCTCCAATAGCGCGTGGGCCTCACCACTGCACATCATGCCAAAGCCGGGGGGCAGATGGCGCCCGTGTGGCGACTACCGCTGCCTCAACGACGCTACCACCCCCGACAGGTATCCGATCCCGCACATCCAAGACTTTTCCGCCCGTTTGGCGGGACGGGTTATTTTTTCAAAAATTGACCTGATACGGGGATACCACCAGGTACCTGTCAGGCCGGCCGACGTCCCAAAGACGGCCGTCATCACGCCGTTCGGCCTGTTCGAATTTTTGAGGATGCCGTTTGGCCTCAAGAACGCGGCCCAGGCGTTCCAACGCTTGATGGACGGCGTGCTGTGCGACCTGCCATTTCTTTTCATCTATCTGGATGACATCCTCATCGCCAGCACGTCCCGAGCCGAGCACCTCCTCCACCTCCGAACGCTGTTCGGACGCCTCAGCGAGCACGGCTTAATTGTCAACCCGGCCAAATGCCACTTCGGCACGACGACCGTTGACCTTTTGGGCCACCGCATCACCAAGACCGGGGCCGTGCCACTGCCGACCAAGGTCGAGGCCATCACCAAGTTCCCGCGTCCCCGCTCCATCAAGGCCCTGCAAGAGTTCCTCAGCATGGTGAATTTTTATCACCGATTCGTGCCCCGCGCTGCTCAGCTCATGCGGCCCCTTTACGAAGCCCTCCGGGGAAAGCCGGCCAAGCATGACATCGTCTGGTCCGCGGTCATGGACGCGGCATTCACGAGCGCGAAGCGGGCCCTCGCCAACGCAACGCTGCTGGCTCACCGGGTGCTCAACGCTCCCATCGCCCTCACTACGGACGCCTCCAACTACGCGGTGGGCGCCGTCCATGAACAATGGGTGAACGGGGTTTGGCAGCCACTTACTTTTTTCAGCCGGCAACTCCGGCCGAACGAGTTAAAATACAGCACGTTTGACCGCGAGCTCCTCGGTCTATTCCTGGCCGTTCGCCATTTCCGCCACCTCCTGGAGGGCCGCCCATTCACGGCTTTCGTCGACCACAAGCCATTGGTTTACGCAATGGCCAAAGTCACGGAGCCATGGTCGGCCCGCCAGCAGCGCCACCTCTCCGCCGTGTCGGAATTTACCACGGACATCCGGCACGTCGCCGGCAAAGACAACGCCGTGGCCGACTGTCTTTCTCGGGCCAGCGCGAACGCGGTCCACCTCGGCGTGGACTTCGCGCTCATGGCGGCCGACCAAACCACCGACACCGCGGTGCAGGCCCTCCGGGCGGCGGACACGGGCCTCCGCCTGGCCGACATCCCCTTCACGGACACTGTCCTGCTCTGCGACGTCTCCCAAGGCCAGCCTCGCCCCATCGTGCCCGTTACCTGGCAGCGCCGCATCTTCGCCTCCATCCACGGCCTTTCTCACCCGGGCCGGAAAGCTTCTCAGAAGCTGGAGTCGGCGCGTTTCGTCTGGCACGGCCTTCGACGGGACGTCCGCGACTGGGCCAACGCCTGCACGGCCTGCCAGCGGGCCAAGGTCCACCGCCACACCCAGGCCCCGCTGGCACCTTTCACCGTGCCCGAACGGCGTTTCGACCACGTCAACGTGGACCTGGTTGGCCCCCTTCCCCCTTCGCGGGGTTTCACACACCTGCTCACCATGGTGGACAGGACCACCAGGTGGCCGGAGGCCGTTCCCCTCATTTCCACCACCACCACCGACGTGGCACAGGCTTTCATCGCCACCTGGGTCGCCCGTTTCGGCGCACCGGCAGACATCTCTTTGGACCGCGGTCCGCAGTTCACCTCCGAGCTGTAGGGCGCGGTCGCCCACAACCTGGGAGTCCAGCTCCACCGTACCACGGCCTACCACCCCCAAGGCAATGGGTTGTGCAAGCGTTTTCACCGCTCCATGAAGGCCGCGCTCATGGCCGGCCTTCAGGACGACGGTTGGGCCGACCGGCTGCCGTGGGTCCTTTTGGGCCTCCGCACGGCCCCCAAGGAGGACCTCCAGGCGTCCACCGCCGAGCTCGTCTACGGCCAGCCGCTCCGCGTCCCGGGCGAGTTCGTGCCCGACGCTACCAGTTCCTGGTCCGCAGCTCGCCAGCGCTCGGACCTCCAGGAGGCCGCCCAACGATTTGCCCCCGTGCCAACGTCCCGCCACGGTGGCCCCCAGTCCTACGTCCCCCCAGCGCTTCGCACAGCTGAGTACGTCTTTGTGCGTCATGACGCACACCGGGGGCCACTCCGGCTGCCGTACGACGGGCCCTTCTGGGTCCTGCGACGGGACGACAAGTCATTCGTCATCGACTTCGGCGGCCGGTCGGACCGGATTTCAGTGGACCGCCTCAAGCCGGCGCACGTGGACGTCGACCAACCACCACGGTTGGCCCTTCCTCCGCGGCGAGGCCGCCCCCCGTCCACAGTTCCCCCCGCTCGACCACCCACCACCACATCGGACCCTCCCCCCCCCCCCCCCCCCCCACGACGCTCCAGGGGTCGCTTCAGCCGGGTCATCAGGACCCCCCTTAAATTGACCCTGCCGGTGCAAGTCGATTCTGGAGGGGCGTGTGTAGCGGTTACCGCTGGGTGTACACAATCGCCTTGCACCTACCAAGGACGCGGCCAGGGAGCAATCACCATGCCAGGCTCGTCCAGGCCGCCCGGACAGGCCCAGACGCGCCTCTCCCGGGCATGCCCGGACTCGCTGTTTCCGGGCTCGCCCGAGCCTCTCGGGCACGCCCGGTCTCGTCTTTCCTGGGCAAGCCCAGACTCGTCTTTCCAGGGCTCGCCCAGGACACCCGGGCATGCCCGCTCTCGCCTTTCCAGGGCTCGCCCAGGACGCCCGGGCATGCCCACTCTTGCCTTTCCAGGGCTCGCCCGGGCATGCCCGCTCTTGCCTTTCCAGGGCTCGCCCAGGACGCCCGGGCATGCCCGCTCTCGCCTTTTCAGGGCTCGCCCAGGACGCCCGGGCATGCCCGCTCTCGCCTTACCAGGGCTCGCCCAGGACGCCCGGGCATGCCCGCTCTCGCCTTTCCAGGGCTCGCCCAGGATACCCGGGCAGGTCCAGACTCGCCTTTCCAGGACTCGCCCTTGACGCCCGGGCATGCCCGGTCTCGCTTTTCCCGGGCAAACGCTCCGGCATAATGTGTATATATATTGCTGCCCGATAAACGGGCTTTTCAGAGTACCCGAGTTTGATACGTGCAATAAAGCAACTCGGACGAATTTCCGTCTTTGGTCGCGTCAATCCTTCCGACTCGCGTTGGAGCACACAGCTCCTTCAATATACCTTTTTTTTTTTTTTTTTTGTATACAAGATCGAGGCCCGTGTAAGAGCTAACATTAATGACAAAAAAAAAAAACAAACGGACACATACGACAAGATAAAGGGAGCGGGAGACCAACCAGATGGGGAGAGGGAGATTTCGCTCACAGTAACACAGATTTCGCCCAAAGTGGCCAACCTCCTGGGGGATGAGAGCAAATTATGTCGCTACAACCTCCAACATGTGACCCTTAGTCCTCCTGTAAAGTTTAGTTGAGATTGGATAAATAACAACCGAACATCTCACGATCAGACACCAAACTGCACATTTTAGTTTTAAATGAACCACCTATGGTTAACCAGTGAGAAGACCATTTAAATGACGTACTTCGTGAGCGATAATCTGATTGGCTGCTGATAAGCCACGCCTCCGCTCTGACCAATCGTCATTATTCTTCAATATACAGTACCTACTTATTAAAAGTGTGGCGGTGTATTTATACAAGGACAATGACCCTGCACACATTTTTTCTTGTAATGTAAATAATTTTTCAGGCTACAGTAAAGATTGTTATCCCAATTCGTGTAATTATACAGTTCGCACATTTGTATTTCGGGAGTGAAACGGTTTACGGTCATGTTTTGCCTCCTTGTGGATAATTCGTATCATATGAATTTAGGGTTGACAACTTCCGGGTGGTCGATGTTCCGGACGGCTACGAAGTTACTCATTGTAAAACGAGTATCGTTTTTTTATATCTGCTTTTAAGAGTCGCATGATTTACCGAAGATGGGTAAAAGACAGCACCAGAAAGACAAAATGTGAGTTTGGTTCCTCCGACGAGGGACGGTCGAACCGAGGCCTTTCTCTTGAGGTGCCGACCGGTCTCGACTAGTTTTTTGTGCGGCTGAAGGCAGTCGGCAGTGCCGACTAATTTGAGAAGGTGTCGGGGTGATTTGTGACAACGAGAAAGGCGAAGCTTGTGTATATTTACTGTGTTCGTGTCCTTTTGAAAGGTTATTATTATTATTATTATTATTATTATTTACTTGTTATTTTTTATTGTGCCCTCCCCTCTTTTCCAGGTACATAACTTGCAGTGAATGGACGCAGTTTTATGGAGGAAAACAACCAGGTATTTAATTAAACGGATTATTCCATCATCATTAGACCCAGTGGTGTGATGATGGTTGCAGTGTCTGCTCTGAGTGTGGCATGTTCGAACCCGTACGTGCTCCTTCCTTGCTTGATGCTCAGAGTTTAAGAGGATAGAGCACGGACAAGCAACCATATGTTGGTAACAATTGCGTAGGCTTGATGGGCCTCCTGCGTTGAGGTTCCTTGTAAGGGAACATGTATTACTAGGTCATCTCGATCTCGAAGAGATGAACTTGTATTTGTAAAAAGGGTCGTGATATCCGCCCGTTAACTTTTTGCTATTTTTGCTACTCCATTATCACCCAGCTAGCTGATTGTTCTGAAACTTGGCACATGAATACAAGACAGTAGCCCGCACAATCGCTCAGGCTTCGATTTTTCGATTTCGGATTATGGGGGCTCCCAGGGGATCAAGGGGGGTAACCCCCTGAAACTTCGGATCCCTACTCGTCCCTTATTTACCAACCGATGGATCTGAAAATTATATTCGATGGTCCGCAGGATCGCAGGATTTTCAATTTTGGATCATGGGGGCTCCCAGGGGACCAGGGGGCTCTCCAAAACAGCAGAGGTCTGAATTACAACCTCGATAAATGACCGTCGGCCCACTCGGGGCTATTTTATTTATCATATATTAGTCGGTTGATTAGTTGTGAATTGTGATCTTAACGTCATCCACCATCCCTATGAGGATGACGTGAAGATGGACATGCGATTTGGGATGTGTGACGGGCAGGAATGGAATTTGATTATGCTTTGTGAAACCAAGATGCTGTCCCAAAGATGAACATGAAGACTTTCTTCAATGATTTTAAGCATCCCATTAGATGGGATGATTGAAGACCCCACTCTGAGTAGGTATGGGAGCACAGGATGGTGCAGAGATATCACACTTGTGTTTGAATTGTCGAGTCTGGGTTAGATTCCTGACCCGACTATAAACGATTCCCGACCCCACGATTGGGTACTTGGCAGGTCTGGTGTTGGTGCATCATGAGGTGTGCTGTTTCTCGGACGGATGTTTTCCAAGTTCCAACATTACTTTGTGGACGTTAAATATTCCAGAGGAGAGTTATGGCCGGCACCCTGAATAAATTACAAATTCCTGTCTGAGTCAAATTAAGTCAAACATCAGGTGTGGCCAGCCACTTCGTGAATGACTTGGGCCAAACAATTTTTGAGTTGAAAAGACCCTTCCCATGTACTTTTTCTCAAGACTTTGTGGGATAAGGTGTTTTATAAACTCTCGTGTTCAAATAATTGATTGTCGTAATGTTGAGCAAGCATTGGGATTGAACCCACACCAGTGAGGCAATACAGCAAGGCCTAGACCTTTGACCACTCGACCACTGAGCCACTCAACCACCAAACCTTCCATGAGTGTGATTCTCCATAATGTTACGTTTGTGGGGGTAAATGAAGAAATACCTTAAAGAAAGTTCAGAATGTGTAGATTAGCATGCTCCGAATGTTGCGAAGAAAAATAAGCTATCTCGGTGTATCTAAGTAGAGTCAAATATCCGGTTAAGTGTTTAGGTGTCTCCACACGGAGGAGTGGAGTTGTGCTATCTAGGTTGGGTCTGTAAGGTTAAATTTCCTTGTACGTGTTTGCCTCCTGCAATCTTCCCTCCGTCTTTAAAAGAAAAAGAAAAAAAGAAGCCCGCCAAACAACAACTATAACAAATGGACTCATTTGCACACAGCGCCGCCAGAGCTGACAGAAACAGTATTTGCCAATCGGCAAGTAAACCTCCGACGTCATCCGAACATTCCCGAACAGAGATTGGATTCCGCCCCCCGACGACTTGCAATGAGGAGGCCACGCCCCGGCCTTCGTGATTGGTGGAGCCATGATGGATGATGAGATAGTGCCCGGTGATTGGACAGAGTGTGACGTCATCGTGGAACATTCTCGAGCTGAAGGAAAAAGAAAAGCTGTCTCGCCATTTTGGTCTCTCGTCTCGAGTGGACGCTGTTGTCCCGGGTGCGCTGGTGAGGAGACGTGTCGCGGCTTTGGGACTTTTGCAACGTGGAAGGAGGAGGTGTTGGTTGACGGTGGTGCACTGCGGAGAAGGAGGGGGTCGCGAGCTAAACAAAGAGGGTTCCTGCCTGCTTGCTTCACGCCGGCGGCTGGCTACGAGCATGACTCTGCACCATTTTGTGCGTTTCCCGCACGATGGTTTGGAGGCAACGAATGGCCAGCAAGCCTTCCGGTGGTTTGGAGGCAACGAACGATCAGCAAGCCTTCCCAGCCATTTGGCGACGCAAAGCTGAGTGCCGGCTGATTACCAAAGTATTATTTATTTTCTTTTACTTTCGTTTCCCTTTGTTTGTATACCAGTCTGAGTGGAGACATCTCAAATTAGGAAATAAGTTTTTACCTCACATACATTTTATTGTCTTTGCATTTATTTTCATTAAATCCTTTATTTTTGCATTTCATCCTTGTATTGTGGATTTTTCTGTCCCGTCTTTGTGTTTGTGGGTTCGGATAACCCCTGTGTTCTCGATTAGATAAGGCTCGGGCCTTCCCGCGCTCGCCAAAGACGATCCCGCCCAGGTTCGGAGTACGCCTCGGAGTTTAAAGCTCGTGTTTGCCATCCGCCAGCTCAGGGAACTTAATCCCCGGCGACACGACAATAATACTCTAAAAAAAAATCTAACTTTATTTGGCTTCAAGTCCTTTAAATTTCTCCTTTTTCACCAATAAATAATTACGAATTCACTCAGTTTTGATGGACAACAGTGATATGTTATCTTGGGTCTACCTTTTAATTATCTAGTTTAGCGAATGTGAAGAACATTCTCCAAACCAAATAGCAATATCGAAATAACAGCTCAGACGAAATTTGGTGGACAGGTTGGATGTGCGACAAGGACGAATGGATTAGATTTTGGTGAAAATCCTGATCCTAGAATTTGTGATTCTTCCCCATTGGGAGATTGTGCCAAAAACTATATATAGCAAGATATCTCAAAAAGTTATGGACGGATTCGGACAACACTTGGTGGACAGGTTGTGTGTATGATTGTGTTTAAATGGACATTCATTTTTATTCCATGCAAATCGATTATGAACTTTCCAACCAAGAAAATCGATTATTAGCGTTTCAAAGGAACCCTTTTTGTTATTGTACGACAGCAGGAACTATTTTGAATAGAGGGTGAAGGACAGACGGATGGCCGCTTCTCCTTTTAGTAAAAGATGTGGGAAGCCCAACTACTGTTTGGTAAATTATATCTAGCAGGGAGTCATATGTTTTATAATATATTTTCCAAATCTATCATCTCTGCACCACTTAGTCCTGTGGTCCTTCTTGAGGTGTCCTTCAGTGGACGAAGTTTATGTTTTCACCCCAGTCTGTCTGTCTGTCTGTCTATCTGTTTGTGAATAGGATATCTTAAAAAATAGGGGCAATACCCCTGGGTGCTCACCTGGAAGAATAAAGCAGTATACGACACTGACTAAAGGTATTTTAAACCGTATCACGGTATTTTAAACCAATTTGAATGGTTTCTACAAGACAGGGCAGCATGTAGAATCATACTAACGTAATCATAAGACTTTAAACAAACAAATTAAAACAAAAATACCTATTTTGGGGGGCAACCCCTCCCCCATCCACCATATACATCCTCAGACCCCGATTTTTTTTTTAAATGCCGGGAACAAACGTTGGTACATCACAACGGAACGTTGTGGTCAAGTGTCATCGGAATTGTATGTGTAGTTTCTGTGAAGAAAGCAAATACCTATATTTGGGAGAAACCCCTCTCCCCCCAGTTGACACCTTCAGGGCCCGATTATCACTTTATTAATATTATTATTTTTTGTTAATGCCGTGACCAAACTTTGGTACATCACGGGTGATGAAGGTTGTGGTCATGTTTCATCAGAATTGCATGTGTAGTTTCTGAGAAGAAAGCAAATACCTATTTTGGGGGAAACCCCCCCCCCTTCCCCCACCCTTCCCCCAGTAGACTCCCTCAGGGCCAGATTTGTAATTTTAAATTTTTTTTTTTAAGGCCGTTAACAAACTTTGGTTCATCATGGGTGGTGAAGGTTGTGGTCAAGTTTCATTAAAATAGTGTGTGTAGTTTTAGAGGAAAAGGCAAATTACTATTTTGGGGGGTCAAACGTGGATCCACTTTAGACCCTGATATTTTTAATGCCGTGAACAAACTTTAGTCACAACACAACAAATATCATTTGTGCCAAGTTTCGTCACGATCTCATCAGCGGTTTCGGAGAATAAATTGCAAGTGTTTACGGACTGACAGACTGACGACGCACCATCGCATAAGCTCCCCGGAACTACGTTCCAGGTGAGCTAAAAATTGCAGATGGATTTGGACGAAATGTGGTGGAGAGGTTGGGTATGTGACAAGGACGAAACTATTACATTTTAGTGAAGTTCCGAATCCGGATACTGTACTAGGATTTTAAACGGATTCTTCACCATTGAGAGATAAGGCAAAAAACAATACCGTATATAATACAATATCTCAAAAAGTTTTGGCCGGATTCAGACGAAACTTGGTGGTCACGTTGGGTGTGTGACAATGAAGAATTGTTTCAATTTTGATGAAGATCCGAATCCGGATACGATAAAAAAATTAATTTACAAAGTGATTATTCACCCTTGAGTGATGGGGCCAAAAACGATACATACCATGATATTTCAAAACGTTATGGACGGATTGTGATAAAACTAGGTGGATGAGTTGGTTAGATGACAAGAACGAGCAATTAGATTTTGGTTCACGTCAGAATCCATATCCGGCCTATCGGTGAGATACAAAACATAAACTGTTCAGTCTGGCAGAGGTATGTGCTCAACCGAGTGCCGTTCTTGTTTTGTAATGTCTTGCAATTGAGTTGATCCTGAAAATTATCAAAGTCCTGAGTTCTCACGCTACGTTTCCAAATGCAAGTCGTGTTTAGAGTCCGCAGGTTGGTATGAGGCGTATGCCCTAGACAACAGTCCATTGAAAGCCTAACGGGTCCATAACTTTTCTGACATGACCGTTTTTTTAGCAACTAATTTACATAGACTTGCAGGATAGCTCAGATGTAGCATATTCAACGTTGAGTCATCTGGTCTGTGTTTGATTATTTACCTGGCTACAAACCGTGAGATTCATGTTTGGCAGGTAGGCATTTGCATCGATTAGCACCGTCCATCGGATGACGTGTTGCACTGGGGATCTTTCAGTCCAACAGTATTTGCTGCTGGATGTTGAAGATCCCAAGGTGTCAATTATAAGTGTAGGCCATTATGTGATGGTAACCTGGGCAAAATCCAAACCATGTGCTGCAAATGATTTTTTTTTTTTTAACAAAGCCTGTATGTTATGTTCATTACCGAGCTTATACAGGACGTCCGGTTGATGATACGTAATTTTAGATTTCAATCTCACAAGATTGGACATGATTTTGGATGTGCAGAGGTGGAAATCCTGACCTGTGTCCTGACTTTCTGGTGGTTCTTTCATAAAATGCATAAATAGTTTTACTCAAATTGGAAATGACACAATGTCACTCTTTATTGTCCCCCGTCGCACCGCGGAGCGAAAGGGGGACTATGGTTTTCCCCTCTGTCTGTGTGTGCGTCTGTCTGTGTGTGCGTCTGTCCGTGTGTGCGTACGTACGTACGTGCGTGCATTCATAAGTGAAGGACCGAATTCTAATTTGGTGTGTGGGTGCAACCCACGGCAAAATCCAAGATGGCCACCGCCATGTATGTCTGAACCTTGTGAGCGGAATATCTTGAAAAATAAGCGAAGTACCAACTTCTAATCTGGTGTGTGGGTGTATCTAGGCACAAGGAAGAACGCTATTGAAAATTGGGTCGCCACGTCAAAATCCAAGATTGCTGCCACCATATATATGTCTGAACCTTGTGAGCGAAATATCTTGAAAAATAAACGAAGTACTAACTTCTAATCTGGTGTGTGGGTGTATCTACGCATAAGGAAGAACGCTGTTGAAAATTGGGTCGCCACGTCAAAATCCAAGATGGCCACCTTGCGTCTTCCACTTTGTCAACTCGCATCACTTCACCGACGGGGAACCTAGGCGTAACGATTGTTTAATTTATTAAGACAACCTGTACACAATTCTAACCAATTAATCCGGTCTTGTGTGAGATCAAAGTTTGACAAAATGTTGCTCATTCTTGATTTTTCTTCATTTTCAGATTGTCCCAAATCCGACTTCAGGAGGCTGCCCTTTGACCACTGCAGGTAAAACTTCATTATTTGCGGAGTCCAGCAGAAATAGAGACTATACCCACCATAATGAGTTTGCCAGAATGGATTTTTTTTTTTTTCACTTCTGCGGGAGTTTTAGCCTGTGTGTTTGATCTGTGGACTCTTTTTGGCAAATGCACTTCGTCGATTAAAATGGGTATCGTAGCTTTAGCTTTTTGTACGCCGTCTCCTATCTTGTCGGAGATGGGACATTAAAATGAGCTCCATCCGACCGACCGACCATCCGTCCATGTACTTTTGTGTACGGTATACGTTATTTCAAAAACCGCTCAACTTTTAGCTTTTATATTGCAGATATCTATTCCTTATGGCATTATCTCAACCTGATTAGATCATGGTAGTGATTGGCTGAATTTTGTTGCCATGGCAACCATCTCGGTAACTTCTCTCTTATACTTGATATTTCATAAACCGTTCAAGATTTAGGCTTCATATTACACAGATCTATTCCTCATAACACCCAAAAGGCAAGAGGCCTAGACCCGAGACCTAAAGTATCAGTTTTTATTTGCGTGGGTGGGGGGGAGGAGGGGTAATTTGGTGCTTTATCGATAGCATGGACCAAATGAGGTGGTGCAGATTCTCCTCCGAGCTGTCTCGTCTATGCTTGAATCACTCCAGCTATAAACTACCATCCTGGTGTTTTGCATGCAGAGTGACGTATTGAGGTGCAGATGGACGTTAAGCCACCGCAGTTGTCTGCCAATCTGGCAGCAATGGGGCGTTGGTGGGTGTTGAAGATCCCACGGTGACTTTCGCGAATAGTCGGCGAGTTATTGCTGGTACCCTGAACTAACCGCAAATTACCACCTGTTGAATGTCAGGCCTGCCAGCCGGTTCTGGAAATACTTGGCCTGGAATCGTTCTTTCTTGCCGACCTCGACAACATGGGAATAATTTAAGCCATTAATGAAAGAAGAAGATTCACAATTTGTGTTTTTAAAATGTCTTTTTGTCCTTGTATGCTGTGCTTAAGTGTGTTTGATGTCCTTTGTCCTTCCTCCATCAGCTTGTCATTGCAGCCATTTGAATACCCGATGTGCACACCAGATGGCATCATTTATGATCTCATGTGAGTCCTCTTTGCAACGGACATGATGGCAACCAGCATTGTTTTCGTTTGTCCCTTTGTCGTTGATAGTCTTCATCAATATGCCACGTGCTATCGTTTTTCAGGAGCATTGTCCCATGGCTGAAGAAATTTGGAATTGATCCCATCACCGGAGAGGTAACCATTTAAAGGATAATCATGATCCATTCATTTTAACATTATTTTATATTTTTACAAACTTTGGCATGGAATATTATCGCTTTCAAAGTACTTTCTGTTTTGCCATTAATTTGCTTGGCTTTGTGCTCGGAAGTTTATTCTGAATCGCTGACAGTGCGGGCGTTGGAGTGATGTCTTTGTATTTCTGGGGGGTTTTGTCCACAGTTGAGGTTTGTGGAAGAGCTAAACACACAGAACAGATAAAAACACAGTGTAAAAGGGAGGTTGGGGAGACAGTAGGGTGGAAGAGCACAACAGAGGGACACTTGTAGAAAGAATGGGTGAGGAGACGAATGAGAGCAAGGGGAGGGGTGGAGGACACATGGGGTGAACAAGAGGGGTGGCAAGAAGAAGAAGGGAAGACTTGTTTGTGATGAAACAGAAGAGGAATTCTGTTTTATCAAGTGAGGTGTGAGGTAGGAGTGCCAGCACAAAGTGGAGAACAGTATTCCATCGACCTGTAGAGGATGAATGCATTGTAAGCCGATAAAGGTTAAAGTTTGCCAACAAGAGACCTGGCATGACGGAGGATGCCCAGTCGGCAGCTGGCTTTGGAGGCCAATTTGGGTATGTGGTTTGTTCAAGAGAAATTATTGCTCATGGTGAGGCCTAATCATTTGAGGGATTGATCTTTGTTAAGGAGGTAGATGGGAGGCTTTTCTAAACTGTCCTTTCGGAGAGACAGGGTGAGATAGTGAGATTTGGCGGGGTTGAAAGACATATTCCAAGTGTTGGACTAGCTCCTGATTTTCTCAAGATCTGCAGAGATGGAAGAGGCTGCATCCTGCCTCTCTGAAGGGTGAGAGCTGCTACTGCAGAGGGTGGCATCGTCAGCACAAAGGTGAGGATTTTCCATCGAATTGGAAAGATCTTTGATGTTGAAGATTAGGAACAAGTCTGCGCCAAAGACACTGCCTTGTCACATTCCAGCTTTGACATGGAGGGAAGATAAGAGGATCCTGGTGAGCTACATGCTGAATGTGGGAGTGCAGGAAGACAGTGGAGCATGAGAGGAGATTACCTTGAATGCCATAAACAGAGTCTGGAAATAAAGGCACGGTGTCGGATGTATCAAAGGCTCGAGATGTATCCAGACAGACGGCCCTGGTCTCATGTTTGAGATTGAGGGCTTCAATCCATTGTTGGGAGGGCAGAAGCAGCATATCCAATGTAGAATGACCGAGTCTGAAACCAAACTAATGGTCGAAGATCAGGCCGTGGGAGGAAAGGAAGAATTTGATGTCAACGGTGATGATGGATTCCGTGACTTTGCTTGTAATTGGAAGTAGGATAATGGGCCTGTAGTTAAGAGGATCTATTTTTGCACTTTGTGTATTGCAGTGGTGTAGACCGAAGATAACCTCGATCAAACGACAGTAGCAAGTCAGTTTTTAAGGACACATGCGTTGAGGCCATCCAGGCCTGTTACAGAATATGAATAGAGGGTTGCTCGAAAATTTCACTACCTTCTTACATGAGAGAGTGTTCGGGAGCAGTTGAGTACGATTGGTTAGGGTAGGTACAGTTGGCGAGTGGTTGGCCTATTTGTCCATTAATCTGCTATTTGAGAAAACTGTCGACATGTTAATTCCCAGTTTGTGTTTCAAAAAATTCCAAAGAAAAAATTGAATGCAAAAGTCACCACTGCACTTTTTTTTTTTCTCTCCGAGTATACGCAAATGCCATTGGTTGTAAAAAGGTATTACCTTGTACCCTTGCACTATTTGTATTTATTTTACAGAAATTGGAAATGAAGTCCTTGATCAAGTTGAACTTCCATAAAAACAACGATGGTAAGTTACTTCTTCTTTTTTTAAATCCAGGATCTAAGGCTCATTGTGAAGCTGCCACACCGACATCTCACACGTGAATGTACAGACGGATATGCGAAACAACATCGGACTGTTAGATGAGACAAACAAGGCCACTGAGCCTGAGAGAAGTGCCGTCACTTCCCGGGGCACTCTGGGTATCAGTGACGCCACAACAATGGGGCCTCATTTCTCACTGCACTCAGCGAGGAATTTCCTTTTCCCCATGGATGCCAACCTCTGGGAATTGTCCGTGCTCTCTTCCCATGATGTAGGACTCGGATTGCACTTGACTACAACACTGCTCTTAACCTTTTAAATGTGAACGTCAAACAAGGAAGCAACACGTATTATTTTTAAAGGCTTTGGTGTGCCTCGGCCACCAGGCCCGATGGAGTAATGGGTAGAGCGTCAGCTCTCTTCTCCTAAAATTAGTATTTGCTCTCTTCCCCGAAACCACACACACAATTTTTATGAAACAAGGAGATCATGAATGGGGGGGAAGAAGGTTGCCCCCAAAAAGTTTTTTTGTTGTTGTTTGTTTGAAGTCTTATTATTACGTTCGTATGATTCCAGTACATTCTGCCTCATCTCCTAGCATCCATTGGAATTGTTTTAAAATAGTGAGATACTGTTTTAAATACCTTTAGTCGGTGTAGTATACTGCTTTATTCTACCATGTGAGAGCCCAGTGGTATTTCCCCTATTTTACTTGTTCCTGCTTAATTTAAAAAATCTCTCTCAGATTCACCATCAAATAATATATGGGCCAAAAATGCTGGTCGACCACCAAAAAATCTGTTTAGGTGGTCCGGCGGTCAACCAAAAATAAATAAATAATAAGCACTGATACTGATGTCTGGAAAGCATCCTTTGATTACATGTTTCTTGTCTTTCTGTATCCAGGAAAATATCACTGCCCGGTGCTGTACAGCGTATTTACCAACAACTCGCACATCATGGCCATTAAGACAACAGGAAATGTCTTCTCTTTTGAAGTAGGTACCATTGAAACTTCACCCAATCCCCATCCACATTTTGGAGTTGACCGAGTTTGGGTTTCACACCAGGTTTTTAAGAAAATACAGGGAGCAGGGTTGGGAGATAATTGAGAATAGGAGGTCTTTCTTGCCTTTGTAGGTCATGATTGGCTGTGAATAACATGATATTGCACAGCCGTGTGTGCGTGCGTCTGCGTCCGTGTGTCCGTCCCAAAATGTGGGGGACAGAGAGTATAAGCTCATTGTTGTTTATGAATTTGCAATGTTGAGTCATATTGGTGAATGCATCAGGGGGATACTGGACTGGACAGCTTGGTAAATATAGACAAGTCAGAAAACGCATTTTGTAACTAGAATGGCACTCGGTATAGCGCATACCTCCACCAAGCTGAACAGTTTGCATTTTGTATCCCACTGATAGGTCGGATCTGGATCCAGACCTGAATCAAAATCTAATCGGCTTGTTCTTGGCGCCTGGGCAACTCGTCCATCTTTTTGAAATACCATGCTATACTGTATATTGTTTTTGGCCCCATCTCAATGTTGAAGAATCACTTTTAAAATTCTCATATCTGGATTCAGATCTTCACCAAAATCGCATCCATTGTATCTTGTCACGCAATCAACCTGTCCACCAAATTGTGTCCGAATCTGTCCACAGCTTTGAGATATCCTGTTCACAGACAAACAGGTTGGAGGTGGAATTGAGGTTGGTTTTCAAGTGGGGGTGGGAAGGTTAATTTTAAGGCACCTCCTGCAAAGCATGCAAACATGTTCTTGGATTTTGATTGACTCTAGGTGACCAACCTACATGCAGTTGAAGTTTCCTGTTCACGGTTTTATTTTCTTCTTCACTTATTAGCATTGTTTTGTAGTGTGATGGGATCAGGGTACCCCAGTTGCTGATGGGATAGCCTGGAGGTATGCGCACTCGCTTCTAAGCTGTCTAGCCTGGGTTTGAATCCCGACCCAGAAATAAACTGTCATCCCAGTATTTCGCAGGCAGGGCGATTGATCGATGTGTGTGCCGTACCTCGGATAGACATTAAATGGGTGTCCCCCGTCTGCCAGCTTTCGTTGATGGACTTTAAAGATCTTATCGTGTCCTTCGCAAAGAGTATGCGAACTATCACTATCACCAGCACCATGAACAAATTACAAATTCCTTCCCTAATGAGCAAAGGGCATTACAGCCACACCCCCTAGCCAGAGATTGAGGGTACTCCATCATGATCTTCTGTTTTTCTCAGTTTAAAGCCTAGTGTTATGTTTTGTCAGTCACAAGGACAGTCAGTGAATTTGGGATGGTATCCAGGCCCCGCTTTAGCGGGGAAAATGGCCTTAAAACGATCATTCATTCATCCAGGTGGTAAAGTTTGTGTTTTCTACCTTAACAGGCTATCGAGCGACTCAACACAAAGTCGAAGAACTATTGTGATCTCCTCACGGATGAGCCTTTCACGAAGCTGGATATCATCACTCTCCAGGCAAGGAATTTAATGCAGACATGCGGCTCGAGTGTCGAATGCCACAGGTTCCGCATGATGTCGTGGTATGTCGGGCGCAGTTTGAGAGAGTGGCATTGATTTTTCTTGCACACTTGGTGTCGTGTTATTGCTCTGCACCTGTAGGTTCTTTTGTCAACATAATAGACCTGTGGTTGAGTGTGTTTGACACCTGCAGCGCACAAATCGTATGCGAAGATGACAATTTGCCTACTTCATGAAAAGCACATCTAATGAATCTTGCTTTTGCAAAATCGAAACCACTCTGATGATAACAATTGGAAGACTATTCCCTTCCAGATTCTTCTTCTTTGTGCTGACCCTGAAGCTTTTCCCTTTTAGAAGCTTCGGCCCATAATCTGTCTGCATTTATATCTTTTGTTTACGCCAAGGATCCGAGAAACTTGGACAAGTTCAATATTTCCAGCTTTCACCATGTTATCAACAATCTCAAGGTTCCGGATGAAGGTAGAACACCTCAAGCGTATTTTACGAACAACTTGCAGTAACCTATTGTGCGTCTGTGTTTGACTACGATGCTGATGTGCGCTTTTCATTTTTTCTGTTTGCACATTGTAGAGGATGAAAAAGCCCGGTTGGATCCAGCATACCACCTAAAATCGATTAACTCGGAAACGCAAGAAATCCTGCAGGAACTTTACAGAGAATATAAAGGGGACGAGCTCCTTGCATCTACCATGAAGCAGCCGGAGAGGAAAGTGACGGACAAGTTCAATGCGGTGGGTAATGGGCAGCTCATGGCTTTGTTGGGATGTTTGAAGATGTGCTTGCTTCGATTCCCTCAATGCCTCAATGCTTGCATAACTGCAAGATGTTTGTGGTGCTTCTTGTTTTGTGTGAAAGGCCAAATATCTCGATCATGTTTGCTTCCAATTCTCATGTATCCAACCCCTCACTCACTGTCCCTAGCATACCCACTTGCAACTGTCTGCCCCTGAACATTGTGCCTTTCATAGAAAGTGGTGAAGTTTCTGGCATCCCTAGTTTACAACTGATGGGCCCGGACGGCATCAGCGCTCGCGGCCTTCAAATCTGTTCTGCTGCTCTTGCATATAATCTTTCTGCTCTGTTCACCCTATCATTTGCCCTAAGTTACCTTCTGTGTACGTGGGAGCCAGCCATCATTACACAAAAGGGCACAAAAACAGATCTTAACTGCAGGGCTAATAACATGCTTCCAATTATGAGCAGTCATGGAATTGATAATGTCGGCAGACATCAAATCCTTCCTTTTCTCTAAATCTGATCTCGAGCAATCAGTTTGGTTGCTCACCCAGTCACTCCACCCTGGACATGCATGCTCTAAGCACCTGGATACCTCCAGGCAGCAATTGTTGGAGGTCCGAAATCTCAGACAAGAGAATCAAAAAAGCCTTTGACATCCAAGGCCGCCTCTCATGGTTGAGCCACTTCCTCCACTCTCATAGTCAATGTGTGGCCCTCAGCAGAATCTTTTTATCGCATCATCCTGTCGAAGATGAGGTGCCCCAAGGGCCAAGGTAGTTTAAGACCCAGGCCTATTCCTCATCTTCATCAATGATCCTTCTGATTGTTAGGAAAATGCTCCCTATCTTTTCGCTGACTTCATCTTTTTCCGTGACATCCCTCATCTTTCAGATTGGCAGGTAGCAGCCTTTTCACTCTTTGCAGACCTTCATAGGATCAGGAGCAGGTCGAAGACTTGGACCATGCTTGTCAACCCTGGCAAATGTCACACTTTCACTCTGTCTCTCTGAAAGGACTGGCTGCTGAACCACCCTTCTACTTCTTTGACAAAGCTCTTGAAATTCATTCTCTCATAATTTTGGGCCTCACCATCAGCCACGATCTCTCTTGGACAAATCACATTTAGCATCCAATGGTAGCTGCTGACTTGGAATCCTCTATCGTGTCAAGTTCTCAAAACAATTTTCAAGTCCTTCGTCTACAGCTCTATGGAATACTGCTCTCGCCTTTGCGCGCTGGTATTGGTATTGATGCCATGGAGACCAAGGCCCTCAAAATCATTGGAATCTTTTGTGACAAAACTGGATATCTGAACCAATTGATCCTACATCGCGAACAAGCTGGTGACCTCTGTCTTCAACCGCCTCCTTCCTGGTCTTGCACACTATTTCCATGCATGTTTCTGCCCTCCTCACCTCAACTTCCATTTTGCCATTTGTCCCTCTTTGTCTCTCATCTGTGGGACCAACCTTTTCAGACTGTTCAATCTCATCATTTCCTACAGGGTTTCAGGATGGCTATTCACCTTAGGGCATACCCCATCCACACTTGGAATCTTTTCTACCTCCGTTAACACTCCCCAAGCCCACCTCTTCCCTTCCAGGTGTTTGTTTTCTCTCCTCTCCTTCCACCTACCTTTCCATTTTTTTTCCGTTGCTCCTCCATCCCTGGTTTTCTCTTCCTTCTTTTGAGCTTTTATTCGGCTTGTTCACCTCGGATTCGCTCATTCTTCCTCTTGTCCATTCTTCTTCATCGCATAATTTATATTTGACAGTCACGTATGTAATTGAAGGTTCTCAGGTGGGGGGTGATTGGCTCACAATGTTAAAGTGTTTCCAAAACCATTCTCACATCGAGGGCACCCATTGCCAGCATAACGGGAATATCTTTGCCCATAACGGGAATATCCGTGTATGTAGTTGCTGCATCCACGGTGGCCTCTTTAAGCAGTGGCATCACGGAGAGGGATGTATAGCCAAACTCGACGTTTTTTAAAACATGTGACCAAAACAGACTTGTTTCTGCCCCATTATCTCCCATCGTGAGACTGATGGGGCTGCACAATCCTCCCTTCAGACAGATAACATGCCGTCTCCCACCCCCCTCCCCCACCCTTCCCCACTTTGCGCTCGATGTTGCATCTTGCCAGATGGTAACAGTACAATGATGGCTGGTGCATTATTAATGCCCCTGGAATCGGTTTGTGCAGTATTGTTCACCGTTTATTTTTATTTCTGTCTGCGGGTATGTGGTGGTTTGTATTTTGTTGTGCATACAGTACGTGTAGGCCATTTGGACTGACAGCTCCTTTCTAAAACTATTTTTCTTTTATGTAATGTACACCTCACGGAAGAGCTAAATAACAGAGAGCAGCAGCTTTACAGACTGGTTATGGATCAAAGGGGAAGAGGGAGGCAAATAGATAAGAGGGGTTGGGGTAGGGAGAGGTGTCAACAAGAGTAAAGGAGAGCAGGATGGGTACGGGATAAACCACGAGGACAACGTACAGCAATCTTGGATGGAGGGGTACAAGACGACAGAAGTATGTGGTTGGTTGGGAATGACGCAAACTTTAGGGATTACCGCAAAATGCACGTTATTCGGGAGAAACCCATCATGTCGTGCAAGTTGGTTGCTGATATACAGGACGGCCATTGTAATTATCGAATAAGCGCTTGCATTTGTACGAAAATCCATTTCTTGATGCACAAGCCTTTATCTATGTCATGTAATAGTTATTCTTCTTCTTCTAATATATTTTGGATGCATGTTCTCATATAATATGGACGAGACTCTATTAAAGAGTCATCCATATTCATGATATCCTCCTTTATGGTCATGTTGATAACACCGTGCAATCGGAATGCTACTCTGAGATGATTTAATCTGTGGAAAATCTGTATGGTACGCCACCGTTTTATTGTCTGTTACTGTTTTTGGGTCACCTGTTTCTTTGGCTGTAATGCAGGGCTCCTTATCAAAAGTTTGGTCCAGGTAGATCTTACTCACTTTGTACTTACTGTACTACTTTGAAAAGAGCTAATATTTACCACCATAGTCGTGGTAATTTTTACTGCCACTGCTGTTTCCCCCTTTTTCATGCGTAATATTCCCACATTTCCTTCTTCCTCCTGCGTAAACCTTGTTAATAGACTCTCACTGTGGACTCGCTCCATCCTTTATGATGAAATTTTAAGTGGTCGTGGCAGTATTTATGACCTCGTAATTTTACCACCACTGCTAATTTTGTGCTAGTTTCTGGCCAACCTTTTATGTTCAGACCATACCTGTTCGGCTCTAATGGTTGAATTGGTTTGACAAATTGGAGGCGATTTACCTCCCATGTCAACTGTTGAAATGTTGGAGACATTTGCAGCCTCCTCACCTTTTCCATATGGCCGATGATAAAAGCAGATGGGGAGTGAAGAACTGCTGGTTTGAACACACCTATTGTGACGTTGTCTCTCGTCATGACGTACCCAAGTTTGAAAAGCCGTTGTGACGTTATCTGCTCATCATGTTGTACCCAAGTTTGAACACACCGGTTGTGACGTTATCTGCTCGTCATGATGTACCCAAGTTTGAACACCCGTTGTGACGTTATCTGCTCATCATGATGTACCTAAGCTTGAACACACCGGTTGTGACGTTATCTGCTTGTCGTGACGTACCCAAGTTTGAACACACCGGTTGTGATGTTATCTGCTCATCATGATGTACCCAAGTACCCAAGTTTTAACACACCGGTTGTGAGGTTATCTGCTTGTCATGACGTATCCAGGTTTGAACACTGCTCGTCATACAACAACAAACAACAACATGCATTTTAAGGCCATGTTCCCTGCGAGAGCGGGGGTTAGCCTTGCGGTCCCCATGACAATCTTCTCCATTTTGCCCTATTTTCTGCATCTCTCCTTGTTAACCCCCTTGCCCGCATTTCTTCTTCCACCATCTTTAGCCAAGTCTTTCTCGGTCTTCCCCGTCCTCTACTTCCTTCTACATTAACTTCCATCACTCTTCTCAACCAGTCACTTTCATCCTTCCTCAATACATGACCAAACCATCTCAACCTGTTCCTCTTCACAGCATCAATCACAGGCAATATTCCCATCATCTTTCGCAATTCATCATTTGTCTTCCTCTCTCTCAACGATACTCCGCACATCCATCGAACCATTCGCATTTCCACCCTTTCCAGCCTTCGTTGCTGCTCTACGTTCATTACCCATGTCTCGCTCCCATAAATCATAACACTTCTCACACATGCAGCATACACCTTTCCCTTCAGCTTCAGCGACACTCTCCTCCTCATCAGCACGCCACTCAGTTCCCGAAACTTCTTCCATGCACATCTCACTCGAGCAACCGTTGCCGAGTCTGATCCACCTTCTCCATTCAGCATGTCTCCGAGGTAGCAAAATGTTTTCACACCTTCCAGCTTCACGCCGTCTCCAAGATCCAACTCAACATTTCCTCCATCTGCAGCTCCCTCTGTGCACACCTTACATTTGAATGTAGCTGCCACACTGGTTAATGACCCTCTCAGACCACTACATTTTTGATGAACCCACTCAGCACACATTGTACATTGAATGGAGTTCACTCCGACACCCTTCCTGCACACAGCACACGGCCACTTCCCAGTTCTTTCCACCTCACCACATGCTTTACCACTTGCCATCACCTTTGTCTTTCCGATATTCACCTTCAGACCTTTTGTCTCCATACATTCCTTCCACTTGTTCATCTTTTCCTTCAGTCCATCCATACTTTCCACAATCAACACCAGATCATCTGCATACAACAACTCCCACGGTAAACCCTCCTTTACGGTCTGAGCCAGCACCTCCATCACAGCTACAAATAGTAGTGGACTTAGTACCGACCCCTGATGCACTCCCACCTTCACCTCAAACTCACCACTGTTCCCGTCCTTCGTCCTTACAGCTGTGCGTGCTCTTTTGTACATTGCCATCACTACTCTGATCAACCATTCCTCCACTCCTAACTTCCTCAATGCCCATGTCAATACTTTGCGTGGAACCCTATCGAATGCTTTCTCCAGATCAACAAACCCAAAAAAACAACTTCTTCCTCTTATCCATGTACTTCTCCTGCAACTGCCTCACAATGAAAAGCACATCTGTCGTTCCTCTTCCTGGCATAAATCCAAACTGCATTTCGTCGATCTTCACTTTCTTCCTTATCCTCCTCTCCAACACCCTTTCCAATACCTTCATTCCATGCTCCAATAACTTTATCGCTCGGTACGAGCCACACTCCAGAGGGTCACCTTTCCCCTTGTATAGAGGGACGAGGGTACTCAGTTCCCAATCCACCGGAATGCGGCCTTCTTTCACCACCAGATTACAGATCTCTGTCATTCTCTTCACACCCCAACTTCCTGCTGCCTTCAACATATCTCCCACAACTCCCGTCGGCCCTCCCGCTTTTCCACTCTTCATTGCTTTTATCGCTTCCTCAACTTCCTTCTCAGTTATCTTCTCTGCCGGTCCTAAAACTGGGTTACTCTCTATGTTGCCATCCCATTCATTCTCTGTATTCAACAGCATTTCCATATATCTTTTCCATCTTCCTTTAATTCTATCTGGGTCGACAACGATTTGTCCCACTTCATCCTTCAAGCAACTCACCCCCATCACATCACACCTCTCTTTCGCTATCTGCTTTGCAATCCTGAATACTGCTTTCTGACCCTCTTCCGAATCCAAGCGTTCTCCGAACATTTTCCGACATGCCTCCTGCGCCTTTGCTACCTCTTTCTTTGCAGCCTTCCTGGCTGCCTTATAACTTTCATGCTCTGCTGTTTCTGCTCCCGTACCCTTCGCCTTCTGCCACTCTTTGAACTTCTTCCTCTTCTCGTCAATCCTCTTTCCAACCTCAACATCCCACCACCATGTTTCCGAGTGCCTCGGTGGTCCTTTTGTCCATCCACATACCTCACCAACGGCTCCCAACAGACTAGCTTTCATTGACATCCAACCACTTTCAAGCTCAACCACATCATCCTCTACCCTACTCAGCCTCTCTTTTAATGCCTCCCTTACTGTCACCTCTTTCAACCTCCACACCTTCATTCTCGGTTGGTATTTCACCCGCCGAGCTCTCCTCGCACCTTTCACCCTTATGTCGCAGACAACCAAGTGGTGCTGTGAAACAGCCTCCTCCCCCGGGATCACCTTTGTGTCCCGGAGGTGCCCCCTATCTCGCCGACGCACCATCAGGTAGTCAACGGTTGTCGTCGACCCACCTGACGTGTATGTGACAAGCTTATTGTCCTCTTTCTGGAACTGAGTATTACAAATCAACAAATCAGCTCCATCAGCAAACTCCAAAATCCTTTCACCTTCTCCATTTCTCACACCATATCCGTAACCCCCATGAACTCCCTCAAAACCATCCATACTCCTTCCCACATGTCCATTCAGGTCTCCTCCCACCACAACAACTTCCTCATCTTTCACGTTTTCCATCAGCTTCTCTATCGCACACCAGAACTTGTCCTTCTCTTCATCGCTTCGACCAACCTGCGGAGCATATCCCGAGATGACGTTCACCAAGAGCTTTCCAATCATCATTTTCACCATCATCAACCTATCACTCACTCTAGTCACACTCACCACACTGTCTACAAACTCCTCAGAAAACAGGACACCAACACCATTCACGCCCTCCGGGCACCCTTGCCACACAAACTTGTATTTCTGTCCCTGCCTACCCTTCACCATTCTCACACCACTTCCCTTCCATCTCGTCTCTTGCACACAACATATGTCCACTCTTCTTCTGACCAATACTTCCACCACTTCTCCTGATCTCCCTGTCATTGTCCCCACATTCCATGTCCCAAACCTCAGAAACCGATCTCCACTTCGGGCTGCACCCTGCCCATATGTACTTGTGATTGTCATGGTTCTCTTTTTGAGGCAATGTTTTTATGGCCGGATGCCCTTCCTGACGCCAACCCTCTTAGTCGTCTCTTACGACACGCAGGGATACGGTGTACCTATTCTGACCAGGGTATATTCTGACCATTCTGACCAGGCTCGTCATGATGTACCCAAATTTGAACACACCAGTTGTGATGTTATCTCGTCGCCATGATGTACCCAAATTTGAACACACCGGTTGTGATGTTATAGGCTCGTCATGACATACCCAGGTTTGAACACACCTGTTGTGACGTTATCTGCACGTCATGATGTAATCATCTAATCTGCTTGTTCTTGTTGTTGAACCAACTTTTCCACCTAGTTTTTTCATAAGTCAGCCATAACCTTTTGAGATATCATGATATATATAGTTTTTGGCTCCATCTCTCGATAGTGAAGAATCGCTAGAAAGATTAAAGAATTCTCGGATCCAGATTCGGATCTTCACCAAAATCTAATCAATTCATCCTTGCCACACAACCAATCTGTCCATCAAGTTTTGTCCGAATCCGTCCAGAACATTTTGCGATGTCCTTCTCACAGATATAGAGACGAGTGAAAACATAACCTCCGTCCACCTTTCGTAGCAGAGGTAAAAAAAAATACACGGCTGGGCCACCAATTTTTGCATACATGCTCGGTTCCCAGAGGGATCGGCTATTGCTACTTTCTGGTAGACCAAATTTGATCAATGGTGTTGGAGTTTCAAATTCCTGGAAGTGATGAAGGAAAGCTTTGGAAAAATGATAATGGTGAACCTTATCCAAATGTTGCATTTGATTGGTTTGTTGGTTTCCCTGCTCCTGTCTCAGGATATTCCACAAAATAATTGGTTCAGTAGAGGTTTGTGTTGCGTGGAGAAGGTGACTTATTCACAAATTATGAACCATAAAGCTTGAGTTCCTCTCAGAATCTATGGCTGTGTTTTTATGGCTACACAAAGCTAGCTTTGTGTAGAACAGATCGACAGCTCTTCACACGTCTCATTTCATATGCAGTGCATGGCTGGTGGTTTGCGTTATTGCTGGGAGGCACGGCTGTGCCACTGATCCATTGCCCCCTACTAGTGAGGTACCCGTGCTATGCACGGGTGGGAGGCCAGAAGCAAACAGACAATGCAGAAACGGCGAATGCTAAAGCATGGAACCAATAAATTCCACATTCCTGTCACACCTTCAGTCGCACGTCAGACATGGACAGCAAGTTCGTGAAGGACTTCCATGAAAAACGTACCCGTTCGCAAACAAACGGGTACGTTCATGTATAGAAACATCAATCGTGGGTTCGTGGTGAATCTGCATATGGTGATCCGCGAATTTCACATTTAGAAAGTAGAAACCATCACGGCATTTCATCATTCACTTGAACTCGATATCTCTTTTGTTGTAAAAATCAGATCTACAACATTGTCCCAATAGTAGGTTTAATTCAGAATCGATCTCTAGTAACACCTATAAGAAATCAGCAAGAGTAATATCAGTATACCGTTATCATAGAAGTAATAATGAATCGGCAATTGATACAAGCAATTTAGCCTGGTGTTGGCTTAGCGGTTAGGGTGCCGGCTTGGAATCCTAGGATCCTGGGTTCGAATCCTGGTCGATCGCTGAATTAACACCAGGGGGGTTGACTCAATGACTCAGCCTGTCATCCTTCCGAGGTCGGCAAATTGAGTACCAGCTTGCTGGGATGAATGATCCCGGTGTGTACCCCGATTTAGAATAGGTACACCGTATCCCTGCGCATCGTAAGAGGCGACCAAGGGTTGGCGTGAGGAAGGGCATCCGGCCATAAAAAAAAACATTGCCTCAAACAGGGAACCATGATTGTCATGGGGCCTGCAAGGCTAACCCCTGCTCTAGCGGGGAAAATGGCCTTAAAACGATCATTCATTCATTCATTCAATTGATACAAGCAACAAGCAAGCTTGGAACATCTAGCTATACACACCATTCGTATATGCACTACCACACAGGATCAATGTCACAGGAATGAATCGGAGCGATGTACGTCCGAGTTCTTATGGAAGCCCCTCAGTGGTCGGAGCCAGCATAGCACCTGGGTTCAACTTAGACACAATTTCATTACATCTTTTTTCATTCCAAACAGCATAACTCCAATCACAAATTAAATGGCATTAATAGAAAAAATAAACTTTTAACAACATTCGTGACATAAACAAATATTTAAATCCTGATGTGAAGTTCCATATAGTTGGGTGAATACAATTACGAATTCAAAATCGTAATTGTATTCACTCAATTCCAATCATCAATTGATATTTTAACAAAATACTGTTTTAAATGATGGTTGTATTGGATATTGTCAAACCCGCTCATTGCCGTAATCTGTCCACTTCCGCATTCGTGGCAGGTTCATAATTCTCATCAAAATCTAAACAGTATTTGTAGAATTTCAATAAAAGCCACATCACTGTTCATATCGGTAAATATTATTCCATCGTGTTTGGAAAAACTGGAAAATTTGAAAAATTGGAATCAATATAGCCTGTTTTACTCCAGGGGGTCCTAGGATTACCCACCTAAAATATTGTTGCGATCGGTTCAGCCGTTTTTGCGGTATCTGGGAACGGACAGACGGACATTTGGTGAATTATAGTAAGACTAGCGGGGTCACCCGTGGGAATCCCACGGGCATGGATGTGTGTGACGAATTTTAAATATATGTCGACTGTTATTTTAGGTGGTGTATTTTCGTTTATCATCATGGCGCGATTTTTAAATATATATCTCTGCATTTTCCTCTCCAATACCTCCTCACACTTTACACACACACCGGCCCATGTTTACATATGCACACACACACACACACATCCTTCCGAGGTCGGCAAATTGAGTACCAGTTCACTGGTAATTCCCTGTGTGTCGTAAAAAGGCGACAAACAGGGTTGGCGGCAGGAAGGGCATCCGGCCGTAAAACATTGCTTCAAAAAGGGGACCAAAAAACAACAACAACCACGGTCCCCAAAAAAGACCAACCCCTGCTTTGCGGGAAAAATGGCCTCTAAAAGGTGGTTTTACACACATATACACCCACACACACACACGTACATTGACACACATGCACACACACACACACACACACACACACACACACACACACACACATGTACAGACACATATACACATATACACATATACACATTACACATATACACATGTATACACATGTATACACATATGTATCCACATATACACATATATGCACATTATACACATATATATTGTTGCGGATATGGGACTTGGCCTCAATATCCGCTTGTAAATACTCCCCTATTTCCCCAATACTCCCCAACTATCCCCAATCCCCCATTCCCTAGTCCCATTGCCTGTAAATAACACTCTGTAGAACCGACCTTCCCCTTTTTCCCCCATTAAATGTCGTGCCCAGGTCCACCGCATCTCACGTAGACAACTTTCGGACATCTTGCTAGTTATTCTTAGTCTATGTCAGTTAAGGACTCGTTTCCATTAATTCTGACTCTTCGTTGCACCAGAATGTGATTATATGGCACCAGTAGTGAGTTTAGGACCTTCCCATACCTCCTCCCATCTTCTTCCCCAAACAACAACTACAACAACAACTACAACAACAACTACAACAACGGCGCGGCGCGGGGGAGTGTGCGTCCTCACACCGGCTCGGTTAGCCGCCATTGACCATGCGCTCCGACGGGGTTACCACGAAGGGGCTCCTTGTCAGCCCCTCGTCAAGGGCGGAGCCGGTAACCCCCCCGCACGCACCCAATGAGAAGCAACGGGCCGATTCCATCTGGGGCGGAGCTAACGAGCCGAGCGCGTGTCACTCCCCGCCGGATATACGCTGCCACTTACCGGACGTGACGTCAGATGCGCCCCGAGCTTGAAGAAGAGCCAGTCACCACCTCCAAGCGCTGAGCGAGCTCCACGCATCGACCCGGTATTGCAGTACCTCCGAGAACGGTGCACCCCCTCCGAGAACGGTGCACCTTGAGCCATCGACTGCCCGCTTTCCTTGCCATCAATCCCCGTGTGAGTCAGTTTTGTCCCGTTTATCTGTCGTCTGTCGGGGCTAGATAAGACTGTGTCTAAGTGCCTGTCTTTCTATGCTGTCCCTCTTGTCGTTGTAATCTGACCTTCCGCCCTAATATAACCTCCTCCGGAGGTCTTGAGAACTGAACCCTTGGTGTCGTGTCATTTGAATCCCAGCCGTTGTGTCCTTTTCCTCAATTGATTTAGCGTAGCGCGACTCGGCAAACGTTCGAGTATAATCGGGTAACTTGTGCGGACACGGCGGCCATTCCGCTCGGCCCACCATAACATCAAAGTCGTGTCTGTAACAATATACACACACACACACACACACACACACACACACACACACACACACACACACACACACACACACACACACGCACACACACACACACACACACACACATATATACACATACACACACACATATATATACACATACACACACACACAGACATATATATACACATACACATACAACAACAACATGCATTTTAAGGCCATTTTTCCCTGCTAGAGCGGGGGTTAGCCTACATACACATACACACACATATATACACACACACACACACACACACACACACACACACACACACACATATATATGCACGTGCACACACACACACGTACACACACACACACTATATATCCCACATCCCACATGTATATACATGTTTAAAGTGTACGTGCCCTTCCCCCCTCCCCCGCCCGGCAACGCTGGGTACTTCTGCTGGTAACTAATAAAATAAAAACGAAGAAATATCTCTCGGTAATTTCATGAAACTCGGTGGAATTGGATGAAATTCGCTCGGTGAATTCACTCGGTTTATTCGGTTCGGCTTGGTTCACTCGGTTTAAAGAAAAAGCGATAATGTCGACATGTTGCCGTCTGTCATGTTGGGCGGTGTATGATACTTGTTGGCGGTGTTGGGCGGTGATATGGTGTATTTAAAAAAATATATCTCTGCGTTTTCCCGCGTTGCTGACACCGAGTCTAAAACCATCAATAAAAATGAAATCAGATGGTGAGTTAGATTGGAGATAAAGGCGTGAGAGAGACTCAAGATCCGAAGGATCGGATCGGATTTTCTTCCCGTTTTTTTTCAACCGAGTCTAAAACTATGTTAGCGACTGCGAAAAATGAAATGATATATCGAATTAGAATTGAAATAAACCTGTGTGAGAGAGAAAGACAGCATGGGCCAAACTAAACAGGCCTCAAAGCTATTCGAGAAGGAGGAGTGAGTGGAGCTACTCTGCAAACCGAGTAAGCCACACCCCCGGACAGACGTCCAACAGACAGACAGAATCACCTACGGCTAATATTATAGTAAGATAGGTTGGAGCAGGAATTTGTCATTTGTTCAGGGTGCCGGTGCAAGTACACATGGAAGCATGGAAACTGCTGTAAAACGACGATGATTGTGATGTGCTGGTGATAGTTTGCCTACTCTTCACGAAGGACACCGTGGGATCTTTAACGTCCACAAACTAATGCTAGAAGACGGGACGCCATACATATTGATGAATCACCCCGTCTGTGAACCACCGGGGTTGTAGTTTATAGATGGGTCGGGATTCAAACCTATGCTCAACAACTTAGAGGCGAGTGTGCGTACATCTAGGCCATCATGCCAGCCCAGCCCAGCTCTTCATGGTCCATCTGTGATTGTTTTCACTATACTGAAGGTTGTGAGTATGTGAGAGATGATGTGGCTTAATGAGGATTGTGGGAGTTTTTGCAATGTGTGAAAGAAGGATTTAAAAAAAAAATTATGTCTTGCTTTGAGTGCTTCCATGTTGAGCTGTTGCATTGGGCTTGGAACAAGTAGCAATGCTAGTAGTGTAATAATGTTGCTTCTGGGACACCTCCGTTTAACATGGGAAATCCATATCTAATGTCATTTACCCCCTTGTCTTTTTCAAAAATCATAAACACCTCTATTTCTCCCACCCTCATCTTTATGAACCTTTTGTCTGTAGTACCTATCCTTAATGTTGTTCATTAGACCACGCATAAACAAATATTTGTTTTCTCTTATAGACCTATCATCCTTCTTCTACATATCATCTGGCAGATTAATCTTTGACCCACTCAAACATTGACCCATTCACTTCCATATTAATTCTTTCCCTCCCTCATTGCCCCTAAACACCTATATTTCTCTCACCCTGTTCTTTACGAACCTTCTAACCTTTTGACATGTTATCCTTATTCATTAGACCACTTAAACACCTGTGATCCTTCTGACCTTATGGACCTTTTAACCTTTGACTCTTAATATCATCTGGTGAATATAACCCACTCAAACATCGACCCCACAAATATTTGTTTATGTGTGGGAAATAATTTAATTCTCCTACAACTCTCCTCACCGTCTAATACATTAACAAAAAATATGTTTGAGTTTGGTTCTTTATTAAGATATTTTAACTGAGCTAAGATAAAATGGTAAACCTCCCTCAATGTTCTTATTTGAGCGCCTCCAGTGCCACATACCATTTTTAAATTAAAGTATATATTTTCCTGACAACCATCAAAGTTTTCCGTCCACTCAAAAATATTTCCATCTTTTTTACCCAATTCACCGGTATTTAAATTAATTCTCTTATTTGTTTTGTGAACTTTTTTACCAGTTGCCTTTTCAATTATACCTATTTGATATTTTTCACATTCATTATGTTTTCCATTTATATACCAAGGTTGATTACACCTCCACTCTTTAGTCTGGTTGATACTTGGTTCTATCATTTATATAATAGTAAAAAAGGCGGCGGTAGCCCGTTAAAATCCCCAACCCCCCCCCCCTTTTTAACTTATCACTTATATATATATCTTATCACTTATATATATCTTATCACTTATGTATATCTTATCACTTATATATATCTTATCACTTATATATATATCTTATCACTTATATACTTATATAACCATAAGGGAGACTATCAATTCCATTTTCTAAAATAAACCTCTTATCATCAAAAGCCCCCAATGCTTTCTTATTTATCTCTTCTGAATATAATTGATGTTTATAACTTCTTATTCCATTAATCTTTCTAAACTCTTCTTTCTTTGTTGTTAAACAGTTATAATAATCCTTAAAGTTTATTGTTTCTTTAATAACATTTTTCTTTACACCTTTTAACTTCTTATCAGTCTTTTCAACGTTATTCACAATGTATTTATAAGCATAAGCCTTTGACCTCAATCCCACAAATTCACTCATAACATTTCCTCCTAATTCATCCTTGAACTTTCCAATCACCTTTTTATTTTTAGAAGAGAACAACTCACTCTCTGGACTGTAATTACTCGTGTCATAGATATTAATGTCTCTTTTCATGTCTGAATAAACATCGTTGGTATTAATTTTCAAAATAAAACTATCTGTATCCATATAAAGTAGATTAACATCATTTTGATATTTCTTCCTCAAGTTATTATAAAAGTAATCATACATTAATGACTTTGATAAATCAAGAATTGTTGTTCCAATATAAATAGGTTTGTTCATTTCAATACTCTCTTTAATCAAATGGATCGCACAAAAGTTCTCAGTAAAGACCTCAGCTCGAGTAAAACTCGGTCTATTAATTAATTTTGATGCTTGTTCCCAAGATGTTGATAGTCTGATATTTTGTCTTTTCCTCACATTCTCCATAGTCTTACCAAAGACCGCATTATTCATCAATTTATAAAAGTCTTTCTCAAAATCTGTTTTTGACTCTGTTCTTCTTTGTGTATTAAAATCAATGTACCCCTTTAACCAATGACTTTGATTGAACTTTAGAACCCTATGGATCTTCTCTACTCTTAGACCTTTTGATAAATATTGTCGCAAATTTCTTTGGTGTAGAACATAATTTTTCTTGTTATATAATGTAGTAAGTAATTTTTCTGTTGATTCACCTATATCAAACGATCGTTGATAATCACTCAACCATTCTTTCTTTGGACTTTCTTTCTCACAAGCAAATGGGAGATCTTTGTGTAGGTTATGGAGTTCCTCTGGATATTTTAAATCAATTTCAAAATAATAACCAACTTTTTCTTCATCCAATTCTTTTTGTGTAGAGATACATACATCTTGTAAAACGTTTTTGTAGTCTTTTTCCTTTACCCATCTAAGTTTTCCATAAGGAAGAGCCTGAGACATTGCCCAGCCATACAGGTTGTTCGCGTCATAGTACATCAAGTAAGAACTCTCTTTCGTTGGATCATAATTTGGAAGATATTTGTTATTTGCTTTTGCGTATCTACTCGAGCAGACTTGTGAAATTCCACCTCTTTTTGCCTTTTCAATCATCAAAAGCATATCAACATCGGTTATCAAATCCAAATCTTGTTTTGTCATTTTCAACATCGCACTCCAGGCCAATCCAGGTGCTGTGTAGTAGTGAGCAGGATCCAATCCATATCCAGTGCGACAAACAGATCTAAAGGCTTCAAATACATCGGCCAATAAAAGCACATCAGTTTTGAGATACAAATCGTGATACTCGCCAAGATTCTTGATGTTATATTTTTCCCAAACATTTTGTGCGTGTACATAATCTTTATCAGATATATGACTATTATTTAATTTGTTATAGAAATTTTCTTTTGAAGGAAGTTGTGTTTCATTGAATCTCTCAAATGAGTCCATATAGTCATAGGGGTAAATTCCCTTTTGTGTTAGAAAATCTTTATCTAAAAAATACTCTGAAAGACATGGAAACTCTTTTAGATTTTGAACCAAGTTAACCAATGGACTTGCCATGAATTTAAATGTATCAAGAAATCTGATATGAGTAATAGGAGATGTGTGAATTGTTTTTGTGAATGAAATGTATTTCTGATCCGTGTTTGGAATTGCTGAGATACTTCCAGAAGTCTTTGAGAGTTCCTTGATAAATAGATGTGTATCATAATGAGCGTTGTTATGAAGAAAGACAGGAATGAAAGAGGGGAGTTGATAATTAATATTACAACTTTGATGAGCCGGACCTCTATATTTACCAGTGAGATGACAATGGTCTCTAACCTTTAGACCTTTACCAATTTTCTCCTCACAAATATGACAGACATTGTTTTTTATAAATTCCCTTTTTTCTTTACTTGTTAAGGACATTGGTTTATTGGTTTCTCTCATTATCTTGGTTAATCGAACACAGTCTTTTTCTAGTCGTTTCACAAACTCCTCTGGGGTATTTGAGCCTCTATACATCTCTAACTTGTTATATTTATCACCAACGGATGATTTGATATAATAACAAAAACCACAAGGAGTATGTTTTTGATATTTATTTGTGTATGATTCTTTTGGATCTTGAGAAGCAGTATCAATTTTTTCTAAAATACTTTCAAAATCAGCATATATAACAAATGGATGTTTGATCTTTTTATTTTCATCTTTGAATGTGATCTTTGAGCCTTCTTTAGGCATATTGATTACCGTTGATTTATGTTCGCCACAATAATTTGAATGTTTATCTAATCTTTCTTGTGAATTGAAGAAGTTAAGACAACGCAAACAAATATATATTTTATTTGTTCTCTTACAGACTTGTGGTTTTATTAATTTAGCAATATCTTTGATGTATGTATAATGTGAATTTTCGTCTGAATTAAAATATAGAAGATTAATATGAGTTTGTTTACAATTGTCAGAAAGCTTTAAAACCTGAATGTTGTTTGTTTCTGTTAGACCATAAACATTAACTGATAAATTATTCATCTTTTCAAATTTAGGAATATCATTTAAAGTCATCGGAAACTTTAGATCTTTCGTATTTAATGTATTCTCATATTTTTTATAATGAGATACTCTTTCATCATGAAAATGTGGAGGATGTAAGTGTGCTAAAATAGACCAGAGAAAACATTTATTGTCTTTATTTTTGATATTGATAACTGCTTTTCTATTTTTGATAACACTGGGTAAATCAATGTAAGAAGAAGCTTTTAGAGGATCTGATTTAAGAATATGAATGTCTATGTAAATAATTTTTCCTATATTGAATCCACTTCCTACGATTGAATTATCCACATCTTGCTCTTGTTTAATAAGTTCATCATAGACTCCTGATGTTTTAAAATCTTGATATGAAGATATAAAGTGTGGCTCAGTTCTCATGTATGGTGCATCTATAACTCCTTCATCCTTTGTCATTTCTAATTTTACTCCCATATAAAATTTAAGTGGTTTCATTTCCTTTAGTGTTTTTTCAATCAACGTTTGAACAGCAGGTTTAACTATTTCTACAGCATCAACTATAGACTCTGGTTCAGGAGGTTTGAAGTTAAAGACTCTTATTTTAATATGTCCTTTGAATGCTCCATCAGAGTTTTTAGTTGTGATAAAATTTGATAAATGAAGATTTGTTTTAAGATGTATTTTGAAGCCTTTCTTGAGGATATTTTTATTACATGTAGAACAGTGTTTTGTTTCAGGTGGAAGAGGGGAAAGTTTGTTTAAAATGTTGTATGTATGTTTTGCGGTGAGAATATGTTGTTTATAATATTTTACTTCCTTCTCGCAAGTATCACAATAAACCATATTTATAGCGTGAGAAAACGTGGTGTTTTATATATATCACTGTGCTTAAAATAAAACACTTTTGAGCTTTACAGCTCCGTTTTATATATATCACTGTGCTTAAACTAAAACACTTTTTCACTCAGAATCATCTAAGTCATAACTATCACATGAATACTCAGAATCATACTCAGAGTCATCAATAAAGCTACTCTCATAACTATCATTTGAGCACAAACTATTAGTATCATAACTATCATCTGTGTTCAATGAAATACTATCATCACCATCGTCCGAGTTCAATGAAATACTATCATCACTATCGTCCGAGTTCAATGAAATAGTAAAATCTTCACTGCTGTATTGACTCATATTTAATTAGCAGAAAAAACCTTTCCATCTATACCAATATACTTTCTTTCATTAACGGATTCAATCTCTACATTTTTAATATCAAAAGTTATCTTTAAATAATCTCTAACTATCATAGAACGAAATGACATTTCACCAGAAATATTAACATCATTCATTTTACTTAGATCTACACCCTTTGGATTATTAAAGAAAATACAAATGTCTCCTCTAGAATTATTAATGGTCTTATCATTCTTTTTCAAAGTATCGTGGTCAATCACTTTTTCAAGCTTTGAATAAATTGCCAGGAGTAGAGGAGAAACTTTTGTTAGATTTACTTTAATGGATGTCTTTCCAGGTATAGTTAGAGCTCTTCCTTTAAATGAAATAGAGGGGCTCATGTTATTTTCCATAACTGGTTTTACCCAAAAATTTCCATATTTATCTTTGTTCAATTTAACATCTTTGACATATTTTTCTATATCTTCCACCGAAGTAGAGATTGATTGAAATTTGTCTTTTGTGCTTTGAAACATTGTATTTATTAATGAATAAACTTGCGTTTAGTTTAAGTAAAAATTTACTATATAAATATGATAAGTTCTGAAGGATATTTAGAATTTCCAGACTCTCCATATGATAAATTAGAGAATTGTCCGGCTTGTGATAGAATAGGGCTTAATAATGAGGGTTCATATAAACAATGTTTATTCTGTGATTATATTCTAATTAATGATAATAAGAAATATAAAAAAACATATAACTCTTTTAAATTAGAACCAAAAATGAATTACTTTACAAGATTAATAAGAGAGATGAATGTTAAGCATTATGGTGATAATACACCATTTCTTACAAGGAAAGAGACTCTTTGTATTGAGGAAATGTATGAGGGTTTAATGATATTTATTATTCAAAATAATTTTAATGGAAATGTTAATACAAGATACTATATAAATAAAATAATGAATTATTTTGAAATTACACCCGAACTCAGGATAAAATATAGAGTTTCTAAAATAGCTCAAAAAAAGTTAGATGACTTGTTTTCCAAATATATAAATGAATGATTTTTTACCCGTTTGGGAAAATAAGATAAAGTTTAATAACCATAAAAACATTCCAAATTCATTGAGATGTCTAATAGTTGGTTCAAGCGGATGTGGGAAAACCTGTTTACTTTTAAAGATGCTCCTTGGTCCTAATTTTTTAGATTATGATAATTTAATAATTTTTACAAAGTCAAGTTTTCAACCCGAGTATCAACTACTCTCACAGGGTTTTAATGCAGGTCTTAAAAAGGAAGACATTATCGGTTTATTTAAACTTCAAAACAAACTAAATGATTATAACATTGAAGATATAATACAACTATTTTGTGATACACAGAAATCAAAATCGAAACCCATAACTTGTATTCTCAGTGATAATACGGATGATATACCTTCACCTCAAGATTTAGATAAATCAAAAAAGAACCTCGTCATCTTTGATGATTGTGTTAATGAGAGAAACCAAACAGTAATGGATAGCTACTATACAAGAGGGAGACATTCTTCTTGTAATTGTATATATCTTAGTCAATCATATTTTCAACTCCCTCGACGCTCAATAAGAAACAATGCCAATACTTTTATTTTATTTAAGTTAAATTCAATAGATGTAAATAATTTTTGGAGAGATAATTGCTCTACGTTATGTAGTAAAAAAGAATTTGAAAATTATATGAAACACACGATTGGAAAATATAAATATATTGTTGTGAAACAAGATGAGATACTAAATGATATTTTTCAATAAATAAATACAGAAAATGAATACCGAAGAAAGAGAAAGAAAGTTTAAGGAACATCAACAATTAGTTTCAAAAGTTGTTAAACAACAGGAAGAGATAAAGAAGAAACGGAGACAGAAACTAACTGGTGAAGAAGCCTTTGAAAGAAAACAAGAGAAATTCTTTAAACCACTTTTGAAAACTCAACACTCACCTACAGTTCCCACGGTAGAATTTACTCCGAAAAAACTTCAAATGCTCAAAGATTTTAGTCAGATAACAAAACAAGAACTTGGTGAATTAGAATATGATGACGAGGGATTATTTCGGAAACTTGAGGAGGTAAATCAACCCCCTAATTATGTTGTGGAAGCTCTTCAAAACAATGAATATTCGGCGGGTTCAAAAACCAGAGCAGGTCTCATTCCAACAGAAGAACCAGCAGTGTTTCATCTTGTGGAAGAAAAGGTATTGATATTTAATGATGAATTGATGTTCTTGAGTTCTACTCAACCAAATGTTAAATTAACTCCAAGATTAATGTTTCTTCTAACAAACCCCGGATTCAGCGGTTCAAAATATTTTGAGGAACCACTTGATATGGAAAGAGAGGAAGATAGGGTATATATTGAGTTGTTAAATGCACTTGATTATGGAGTTTCTGTTGCTGGTAAAAGTAAGAAGAATGAGAAGGAGAAACATATTATTGATGCTTTAAGTAAACTTGGTTCAGGTGTTAGTTTTCTTCCAAATGACCCATCACAATTAGTTAATAGGCTATTATTGTTGTTAGGTAGTAAGAAGGCTGGAAACAACAATTGTTTTAATGAATCCTCAGCCATTTTAGATCAGTTGATGAATATGAAAATAATTAATAAATGTCAATACAAAGATATTTTATTAGATATTAAATAAGATGAGAAGCACAATTCTTAGTTTTAATTTCACAACGAGCGATTACACAGCTTCATTCCCTTACCCACTACAACTTGACCCCCTTACCTCATATGAGGCATCTTTATTGTCGATGGAAACTTATAATACCTTGTTTAATATCACAGAGAAAAACAACAAGTTTAGTTATAATCCAGGAAGTGGATATAAAACTATAACTGTTTCACCTGGAGCTTACGAGATTTCTCAAATATCTTCAGAAGTCTCTCGCCTTATGAAAGAAAAAGGTGATGAACCAAAAAATATTGTAATAGATATTCAAAAACACACTTCAAAATCAACTATTAAACTTAAAAATAATTATAAAGTTGATTTCACGATTGAAAATTCGTTTAGAGAGCTATTGGGTTTCTCTTCAAAAAAGATTGAAAATAACGGGACGTTTTACAGTGATAATGTTATCCAAATATCCTCCGGTATAAATTCAGTATTAATTCATTGTGATTTGATTGATGGTGCTTATAACGATGGAATAAGAACAAATACAATATTTTCATTCAGTGCATACTCAACCCCGATTGGTTATAAATTTAATATGGAACCAAAAAATCTTGTCTATTTACCTGTGTCAGGAAAAACCATATACAGAGTAAATTTTAGGATAACCGACCAAGATAATCGTATGATATCCTTTAATGATGAAATTATATCCATCAGAATTCACCTACGTGAAGTTTTTCAATAAATAAATAATGGTTATTGTGAGAAAACACGAGTTGGGAAAATATAAAATAATTACAGGGGAGGGCATGTTCCTTTCACCAGACTATACAAGGTATGTGGGTAGAGGATACTATAAACCTAAGAGACAACGAGGTGTAGGTCATCAATTTCGAAATAAAGGAGATGGGATAATTGATACTCTAATGGGTATTGGTTCAACCATCGTTAAACATAAAGACCTAATTGGTTCAACTGCTTCTGCCGTGGGCTCCGTTGCGGGTGCTATAAAGAGTATAAAAGATGCTCAAAAGGAGTCTCATAAATTACAAGCAATCAAAGAAATAAAAAAAGGTAAAACTCAACTATCTTCACAAGAACGACAAAAAATCATTAAAATACTTGGGTCAGGGTTTCAACAATTTTAATGCTATATAAATACAAGTATGGAAGCGATTGATAGTATCTATGATTTGGATGATACGATTATCATTTCAAACTCCACTAAAAAGGAAGACTATTTTAAGGTAAATGCTATAACAGGAACAGACTGGAATTCAAACGGAACAAAAAGTTTTGAAATAAATAATCAACAAACTTACTTGAATATAGCTGATAGTTTCTTGCTGTGTAAATTTAAATTCACTAAGGCTGCGAATAATACTAATGCTACACTCGTAAATGATTTCTTCTGGAAAATGTTTGACAGTGTCCGCCTGTATATTGGAACACAAGAGGTTGAAGCGGTTGATTATGTCTCTGCTACATCTGAAATGATGAAATTTACACTATATTCGTTTAGTGATAGAATGGGTAAGGGAGCTGTTGAAGGTTTTATTCCTGATATGTCAACGGGTACAAACGCAGACCCTGGTTATAGTCAAAGGAAGTCAATGTATAATGATGACGCAAAAGCTGAGAATAGTTTTACCGTAGCAGTACCTCTGAAAGGTATATTTGGATTTTGTGATTATGATAAAGTTTTGTATGGGCTTAAAATTAGATTTCAACTACAAAGGAATGATAATGTAAATAGATTGCTTTTTGGGGATGAAAATGCTTTTGGAGAAAATAATAAATTTGTTATTAATGATTTGTGTTGGTATATCAGTGAATATACTCCTAATCTTAAAACGGAAGAGATGTTAAATAGAAGACTTAACTCAAAGAAACCGCTAAATGTATCATACCTTAAAAGAAGATGTCAACACGTTAAACTGGAACACACTACCTACACTTGGAATTTGGGTGTTCTTCAAGGAAAGCCACGATACCTCTGGCTCATTTTTAAAAAACCAGATGGAGAGGACGGTACTAATAAGAATAATGCGCTGAGTGATAATGCTAAGGTGAAACAACTTCGGGTTTCTCTTGATGGCACATTTTATCCGCGAGATAGATTGGAAATTGATTGGGAAAAAAATGATTATGCGGAAGCCTACAAGTCCTACCAAAAGGTGTGTGAAAGTAATGGTAATAATGATCCTATTTTGGATATGGTTGCGTTTCAAAAACTTTATACAATCTACACAATTGACCTGAGTTCTCAAAAGGAAACTATAAAGTCTAATCGAGTGGATACTTCTCTATACATTGAAAGAGGGGAGAGTGAAGAGGTTAATGCATATTGTTTGCTTTTGGAGGAAACAGAATTACAGATTAATACAGATAATGGTGTTATGATTAATATCACATAGGTTTTTTCTCATAAATAAATGGTTGGGGTATATGTTAATCAAATCAATCTTAATAAATTAACATCTTGTATTCAAAATCAAAAGCCTTGTATTATTAATGTTAATACAATTCAAAGAAAAGGAGCTGTAAGAATTGATGTTTTACTCACACACACACAAGTAAAAACACTAAATGATGTTGGATCACTTAAAATTAAAATGACGAAACCTATGTTAAAGAAATATTCAATAGACGAGTCAAGAGGAGGATTTCTCCCGTTTCTAATTCCTTTATTTGCTGGTTTAAGTGCGGCGGGAGCATTGACTGGTGGTATTTCAGCAGCGGTAAAAACTGCTAACGAAAGGAAGGCACAACTAAAAGCTCAAAAAGAATTGGAAAGACATAACAAGGAGTTGGAGAAACAAATTAGTGGAAGTGGTGTAATTGTAGATTTTGCTCAAAAACTTGAAAGTCTACCTGATAAAGCTAGATTGTTGGTTGGAGATATGCTTTCCTCTATCGCTCAAGCGGGTGTTAAACTAACTAAACGGGGTAATGGATTGTATCTTTCTCATAAATAAATGGATAAATGGTTTAAACAATTTGGAAAGAATACAACGTCAAATATAGAACTAGCTAAGTATTGTAAAACACTAAAAATTGATAATGTGGTTATTTGTATGAGAGATGAATTAATACATATAAATAAGAATACAAAGAATATTATTATGAATTTAGACACACAGAATGGTTCTCATTGGGTTTGTATTCATAATAGTCAGGATAAATATTATTTTGATAGTTATGGTATGCCACCACCTGTTGAAGTAATACAATTCTTACAGAATGGTGTTTATCAAACATTTCAAGTTCAAGAAATTAATTCTAAATGTTGTGGTCAATTATGTTTATATGTATTATTTCAACTCAACAATAATGAAAATTTTTATGATATCATTTTTAATCTAATATAAATGACTTATGTTGGAAAAGATGGTTCTATCTTTGGAAAATCCTCTCAGGATATTGATTTATCAAATTATTATACAAAGGCACAGGCTGAACGACAAAAATATAGTGTAAGTAAAAATATTAATATGAAGAATACTTATAAATTAATCAATTATCCAAACCCTACAGATGCGAATGACTTAATTAGATTAAGTGATTTATCACAATATATATTTTTAAAGAAAACAGCACGTTTTGTGAAAGAAGTAAAATTTACAACCACAACACCTGGTTATACTGACCATACACCTTTCCTCATTGAATTTAACTACCTGCTTACAATTGAATTTTATAAAGAAGGACATTTAGTTAATATGCGAATTAATAAATGGGGGTATGATATGCCTGATTTAGGGTATAATTGGTCTTTTTCAATAAACATAGAAGACCTACATGATTTAAATCAGTCTCGTAAAGAAGAATATTATCCACTTGGTGAGGATAAGGATTTATGTGGAAGTACAATTAGTAAACAACAAATACGTGATTTTAAGAAAAGAAAAATATATGATAGTATAGCGATGGTTCGCATGACGAAGAAGGAAGGTAATGAGATAAGGATAGAAAGCCGAGGAATACAAACCGATTTGGTAGTGGGAAGATGGGGTGGTATTACCTGTCATAATATTAATCTCACATATATTTCTGATACATAAATGGCAGGAAGAAGACTACAAGAGAATTATAATTTTTGTATTCAAGGATACCTACAAGAAAAGGGTGCTCGGTATTACATACCTTATGATTTGGAGCATATACATGGGAATTTTGTCATTAAAAACTGGCCTTATACTGATATTGTTAAACCCACAAATAGAGACTTGTTTAAAATATTAAATAAAAATGAACTTCTCAAAGTTATGAAATATAAAACTCTTTTAGAAATCGTCAACAAATCTTATTGGTATCCTATTATGAGAAAAATAATTATAGATACAAGAATATCTCAAAATCCAGATGAGTATATGTATAATATTCTTTGGGGTTCAAACTCAAGGGTAGCAAGGGATGAGGAAGGAGTTGAAGAAGAGAAGGAGGAAAGAGAGAAAAAGGAGAAGGAGGAAAGGGAGAGGGAGGAGAAGGAGGAGAAGGAGGAGAGGGAGAAAAAGGAGAAGGAGGAAAGGGAGAAAAGGGAGAAAAAGGAGAAGGAGGAGAGGGAGAAAATGGAGGAGGAGGAGAGGGAGCAAAGAGAGAGGGAGGAAAAATATAAAAAGATGGAAATCATTGAGATTCATAAAAGATTGAGTGTATTAAAGCAAATAAATCAATCTCAACGCACCGAAGAGGAAATTAAAGAATTAACAACTCTTATGAAGATAATAGTTTCAAAAATAAGAACGTCAATGTCTTCAATTTCAGGGAGGAGATTTAAACGAGAAAGTGGTGAAGAAGAAGAAGAAGAAGAAGAAGAAGGAAAAGATTATGTGATTGATGATGTTGGTGTCATTGACTTTAGTTAGTTTTTATTTGTAAATAAATGGAGGAGAGAGTGAAGGCATTCCTTAGGATTCTTTATGTTTTAAAAATAAAGATTGAAATGTATATGTTGAAAACCAAAAAGGTTTTGATACTCTGTCGGAATTTTTCTGATAAATAAATATGAGTTATTGTCTCAAATGTAAAAAGAAAACTAAATCTAAAAATATCTCTTATGTTAAAGCTAAAAATAATAGAGTTTATCAAAAAGGAATATGTCAAGTATGTGGCTCTAAAAAGTGCCAATTCATCTCTCCTAAAAGAGGAGGAGACATACAAAAGTTTCTGTCAGGAAGTAAATTTACAACAACTGGAATTCCAGGGGAATTACACCTTCCAGGGTATTCTTTCTGTGGTCCAGGAACAAACTTGGATAAAAGATTAGATGAGGCTGACAATCCTAAACCTTGGTCTAAACCTACAAATAGGGTTGACGAAGTGTGTATGAAGCATGATATTGCTTATGGGAAAACCACTACGTTGACTGAAAAACATAAAGCCGACAGCGAAATGTTGTATAATTTGTCTTTGATACAAAATCCAACGTTGAGAGAGAAAGTTGATAGGTTTATTGTGAGAAATTTGATAAATGCTAAATTGAAACTTGGTCTTGGTTATTCCTCAAAAAACTATTAGGCTCTAATGATGTCATCAAGACTGAGGAGCTTTTGGCTGAAGAATTACACAAACCTATAATCACAAAGTTTAAAAGAAGGAAGGTTTATTCTAAATACACCGACCACATATGGTCCGCTGATTTAATTGAATTGAATAATGACAGGGGATACAGGTATGCTTTAACCGTTATTGATTTGAGGAGTAGATTTGCCTGGGTTGTCCCTTTAAAAAATAAAAGGGGTGATACTTTAATGTTAGCCTTTAAGCTAATATTTGATCGGGATAAAAGGAAACCAAAGAAGTTATGGACTGATGAGGGAACAGAGTTCTATAACAAAATATTCATGAAATTTCTTAAGGGGAAGGGTATTAAATTATACAGCACCTTTAATGAAGGAAAGGCAGTTGTTATTGAGCGTTTTAATCGTACTTTGAAAGAGAAATTATATAAAAAATTCACAGAACTCGGTTCTCAAAAATGGGTGTATTTAATTCAGGATATTGTAGATGATTACAACAATACAGTTCATTCATCAACAAAATCAAAACCATCAGAAACATTTACAAAATTAGAATATGAAAAGGAGATTAATTTGAGAAAGCCCAAGTTCAAAGTTGGTGATATTGTAAGGATATACAAATGGAAAAGTCATTTTGAGAAAGGTTATACACAAAAATGGACTCGTGAATTATTTAAAATCATTGATGTAATGGATACAGCTCCTTGGACCTACAAATTATATGATTTAAATGGAGAAGAAATCTTGGGTTCATTTTACTCGCAAGAATTACAAAAAACACAAGTAAGCAGATAATACCCTTGAAAATAATAAATAAATAAATAAAATGTAATGGGGATACGTTTTTAAATCTGTGAACCACAAACACAGAATCCCTCAACTTTTCAGTTGGGGCTTAACTTTTGTTTGTGTGTACAATGGGGATACGTTTTTAAATCTGTGAACCCCAAACACAGAATCCCTCAACTTTTCAGTTGGGGCTTAACTTTTGTGTGTGTATAATGGGGATACGTTTTTAAACCTGTGAACCCCAAACACAGAATCCCTCAACTTTTCAGTTGGGGCTTAACTTTTGTGTGTGTATAATGGGGATACGTTTTTAAACCTGTGAACCCCAAACACAGAATCCCTCAACTTTTCAGTTGGGGCTTAACTTTTGTATGTGTATAATGGGGATACGTTTTTAAATCTGTGAACCCCAAACACAGAATCCCTCAACTTTTCAGTTGGGGCTTAACTTTTGTGTGTGTATAATGGGGATACGTTTTTAAACCTGTGAACCCCAAACACAGAATCCCTCAACTTTTCAGTTGGGGCTTAACTTTTGTATGTGTATAATGGGGATACGTTTTTAAATCTGTGAACCCCAAACACAGAATCCCTCAACTTTTCAGTTGGGGCTTAACTTTTGTGTGTGTGTATGTGTGAGTGAGTCATAATAATATACAAACCCTAACCCAACCCCATCCCTAACCCAACCCCATCCCTAACCCAAACCCATCCCTAACCCAACCCATCCCTAACCCAACCCCATCCCTAACCCAACCCCATCCCCAACCCAACCCCATCCCTAACCCAACCCCATCCCTAACCCAACCCCATCCCTAACCCAACCCCATCCCCAACCCAACCCCATCCCTAACCCAACCCCATCCCTAACCCAACCCCATCCCTAACCCAACCCCATCCCTAACCCAACCCCATCCCTAACCCAACCCCATCCCTAACCCAACCCCATCCCTAACCCAACCCCAACCCTAACCCTCACATTCAAAATCCCAACCCTAACCCAACCCCATCCCTAACCCAATCCCAACCCTAACCCTCACATTCAAAATCCCAACCCTAACCCAACCCCATCCCTAACCCAACTCCATCCCTAACCCAACCTAATCCCTAACCCTCACATTCAAAATCCCACCCTAACCCTAACATAATCTTTTTTTTTCTTCTTTTTTAAAAATACGTATTTCTTTTTTTTTCTTCTTTTTTTAAATACGTATTTCATTTTTATTTTTTTTCCTCTTCCTCCAATTCTGTCTTTCAAGGCTTTCAAGTTTGAAGAAGTAGAAATGGGAAGAAAGAATTTTCCAGCATTTTCTTCCTCGAACTTTCTTGATATTGCTTAAATCAAGCGTCATTAAACAAAGAACATTGTTCATTGCTTTAGAATGCAAAGAGTCTCCAAGATGTACCCCACAGGTAGAGTCTCCAAAATAAAACCAACTTTCCAAGTTCCCAAGGTATAACCACAATCCTGTTGAGTCTCCAAGATAGGTATCACATTCCGAGTTATCAAAACAAAACCCCCATTCAGAGTCTCCAAAACGAAACCAGTTTTCAAAGTCTCCAAGGTAAAACTCTTTTCCTAATTTTATGAAATTTAGTGAGTCTCCAAGGTAGGCTCCACAGTTAGAACCATCTAGGCAGACCTCATAATTTGTTTTTCCCAAATTTAGTGAGTCTCCAAGGTAGGCTCCACAGTTAGAACCATCTAGGCAGACCTCATAATTAGTTTTTCCCAAATTTAGTGAGTCTCCAAGGTAGGCTCCACAGTTAGAACCATCTAGGCAAACCTCATAATTTGTTTTTCCCAAATTTAGTGAGTCTCCAAGGTAGGCTCCACAGTTAGAACCATCTAGGCAGACCTCATAATTAGTTTTTCCCAAATTTAGTGAGTCTCCAAGGTAGGCTCCACAGTTAGAACCATCTAGGCAAACCTCATAATTTGTTTTTCCCAAATTTAGTGAGTCTCCAAGGTAGGCTCCACAGTTAGAACCATCTAGGCAGACCTCATAATTTGTTTTTCCCAAATTTAGTGAGTCTCCAAGGTAGGCTCCACAGTTAGAACCATCTAGGCAGACCTCATAATTAGTTTTTCCCAAATTTAGTGAGTCTCCAAGGTAGGCTCCACAGTTAGAACCATCTAGGCAGACCTCATAATTAGTTTTTCCCAAATTTAGTGAGTCTCCAAGGTAGGCTCCACAGTTAGAACCATCTAGGCAAACCTCATAATTTGTTTTTCCCAAATTTAGTGAGTCTCCAAGGTAGGCTCCACAGTTAGAACCATCTAGGCAGACCTCATAATTTGTTTTTCCCAAATTTAGTGAGTCTCCAAGGTAGGCTCCACAGTTAGAACCATCTAGGCAGACCTCATAATTAGTTTTTCCCAAATTTAGTGAGTCTCCAAGGTATAACTCTTTGGCTGGGTCATCAAGGTAGAACTCGTTCAGTGGGTTTTGTTTTGATAACTCACAATAAGTATCATCATGGTAGAACTCTTTTTCAGGATTTTGTGAATCTCCAAGGTATAACTCTTTGGCTGGGTCATCAAGGTAGAACTCGTTCTGTGGGTCTTGGTTGTTCAAAAGATCTTCAAACAAAAAAATAACTTTATCCCAAGTTGTGTTAAAAGTAGAATTTTCATTTCGTAGCTCAGATACAATTTCCTCCATCGACAAGAGGTTCGAGTCCAGTTCATCAATCTGAAGGTTGAGCGCTACACAGGTAGTAGGACTCCAAGGAATAGCAAAGTTATCCCATTCCATTTCGGCATAGGAGTCCATTCTCAAGTGAAGCAGAAAGCGTGTTTGAAAAAGCCTGTGTGGTCGGTGCCTTTTATAAGAAGGGCTGGGTGTGTGTCATTTCCTGTGGAAATTCCCTGGGCGTGTCTTAACTGGAAATGATGTGATGGAAATTCCCTGAAAATGATGTTATGTATTACCTGGAAATGATACAATGCTGAAGAGTTTATAAAGTGGGTGGGACTTAGCAAAAGTGGGCGGAGCTTAGTAAAAGTGGGCGGGGCATAGCAAAAAGTGGGCGTGGCTTAACAAAAAGTGGGCGGGGCTTAGTAAAAGGCGGGCGTGGCTTACCAAAAAGTGGGCGGGGTTTTTCCAAAAAGTGGACGGAGCTTAACAAAAGGTGGGCAGAGCCTACCAAAAAGTGTGTGGCACTGGAGGCGCTCAAATAAGAACATTGAGGGAGGTTTACCATTTTATCTTAGCTCAGTTAAAATATCTTAATAAAGAACCAAACTCAAACATATTTTTTGTTAATATATTAGATGGTGAAGAGAGTTGTAGGAGAATTAAATTATTTCCCACGCATAAACAAATATTTGTAGGGTCGTTGTTTGAGTGGGTTATATTCACCAGATGATATTAAGAGTAAAAGGTTAAAAGGTCCATGAGGTCAGAAGGATCACAGGTGTTTAAGTGGTCTAATGAATAAGGATAACATGTCAAAAGGTTAGAAGGTTCGTAAAGAACAGGGTGAGAGAAATATAGGTGTTTAGGGGCAATGAGGGAGGGAAAGAATTAATATGGAAGTGAATGGGTCAATGTTTGAGTGGGTCAAAGATTAATCTGCCAGATGATATGTAGAAGAAGGATGATAGGTCTATAAGAGAAAACAAATATTTGTTTATGCGTGGTCTAATGAACAACATTAAGGATAGGTACTACAGACAAAAGGTTCATAAAGATGAGGGTGGGAGAAATAGAGGTGTTTATGATTTTTGAAAAAGACAAGGGGGTAAATGACATTAGATAGGGATTTCCCATGTTAAACGGAGGTGTCCCAGAAGCAACATTATTACACTACTAATGCTGGTTAGGAATTTCTCCAAAGACTTCTGTGTTGGATTCCTGAAATGTGATGCAATTGGATTATTACGATTAAGTTTCTTGGCTGTATCATCACGATTGCTTGAGTGGGAAACCGACCCATTTGGCGCAATTTCCTTTCATCCCAAAAGGCCCTCGGTTAGATGAGCACTGGGAATTGCGGTGGCCATGGCAGATGCCAAAAAATGTTTTTCTTCCATAGTTCTTCATATATGTAATGCAATTTTGGCTTTTACACAAGTGGTGACATCATCATCCCAAAAATACATTGTCATCCCATTTTTCAGCCAGGTATTTATGAGTGAGGCATTTTGGGTACATACAGTACTTTTGTTTTTGTTTTTTTACGAAACTTCGGTACAAGTGCAGCTTTCCATAGTTCATGAACTCTTTCCAGTGTAATAAAACCACTGAGTCTCCCAAATCATGTCTGATATTTCCATTATCTAAGCGGGGATTTGATTGGAGAGATATCCATGTTGGATTTAGTTCATCCACTCAATTACAGTGTGTAAACCCCTTTGTCAGATGATCTGCATATTGCATATGCTTCCCGTGCCAGGCTTTCTTGTATCAAATTGGACAACTTGCGGTGCCAATCTGAAATTGTTCTTGAGAAAAGCAGACTATCATCAAATGTCAAACTGCTATGGAACACCGTGGCAAAACTTGGACGCCACTTGGTAGAGCGCACCCCTCCACCAGGCTGAACACTATACCTTTTGTATCACACTGTAGGCCAGATTCAGATCTTCACCAAAATCTAAGCAATTTGTCCTTGTTAAACACACAATCTGTCCACCAAGTTTCGTTCGAATCCGTCGACAACATTTTGTGATATCGTGCTATATATCGTTTTTGGTCTTATTTATTAATGCTGAAGAATTGCTTCAAAAACTAGATGGTATTCATGGAATACTTTCCCTGCGCAGTCAACTTGATGCGAGCCAAGTCTTCTGTTTTTTGAAGGGTTTTTTCTCCAATAGAATTGTTGTGTAGATCACGATCAATATATTTCAAACTGATCAGACTAAGCGTTGTCCCTGTCGAATTATGATGTCATAATTAAGGCACCAATGACGTCATCATTAACAACACTTATTCCCCACGTGGAGTTCTTTACAATGAGCCACATTTCAGTTATGCTCCATGGAGTGGTCTCTCCGACTCTCTTGAAAATCCTCTCTATCTCTTTGCTGATGACTCCACTCTCTGCCGCTCCATTCCTCATCCCTCAGATCGGCAGTCTGCAGCCTCCTCACTCTCTGCAGACCTGGACAAAATCACAGACTGGGCAAACAAGTGGAACATGTCTTTCAATCCTGACAAATCTCACACTCTTACGATGTCTCTCCAAAAAGACCGACTGGACAACCCTCCCATCTACTTTCTGAATAATCCTCTCCAAGAAGTTCTGTCACTCAAGCTTTTGGGTCTCACTATCTGCCATGATCTTTCCTGGGAAAACCACATTTCAAATCTGGCCTCCAAAGCCAGTCGCCGACTAGGCATCCTCCTTCGTGCGAAGTCCTTCCTTGGCACACCTGAGCTCCTCACCACATACAAGGCTTTCATTTGCAGCTCAAAGGAATACTGCTCTCCCCTCTGGGCCGGTGCTCCTGCCTCACACCTAGCTCGTCTTCACGCTGTTGAAACCAAAGCGTTCAGAATCATTGGAATCTCCCGTGATGAAGCTACCTCCGAGGGCCTTTCACTTACTCACCGCAGGCAGGTTGGTGGTCTTTCTGTCTTCTACCGACTCCTCTCCGGCATTGCTCCTCCAGCTCTCTCTGGGCTCTGTCCCCCAAATATTCCTACAGGTCGCACAAGATCTGCCTGCAACCCTCTTATGGTTAAACTGCCAAAATCAAGACTCTCTGATCACCTTCACTCCTTCATTCCTCTTTTCTCCCGCCTCTGGAACAAACTCCCTCACTCTCTTCAATCCCACTCCTCCCTCCAGGTCTTTAAAACAGCTGTTCACCACCATCTCTTATCTTCCCCCATCCAAAACCTTGATCTTTTCTACCCCCGCTAATTTCACACCAAATACCACTTTTTTGAAATACCAACTTCTTTCCTGGAAGTCCTTGGTGTCCTTGTGTTTATACTTCTCCCACCCCCCCCCCACCCCCCTTCCCACGCCGCCTCCCCCCAAGCCCCCTCCCTCCCACACATTCCCGATGTCCCTGCTCTCAAATGTTGTGTTTATGTGCTTCCCCTTCTCTCCCCATCTTATCTACCGCTCACCTCTTTATATACTTTGTTTGTTTGTCTGATTTGTTTGTGTGATAAATGTTAGCTCTTTCACGAGCCTCGATTATGTATGCAAAAAAAAAGAAAAAAAAAAGAGATATAGAGGTGCAACGTTTTTCGGTTTTTCCAAGATGGCGCCTGTAACCACATGACCTATGATGTCATAAAAATGAATAAAGAAATTATACAGGCGGAGGCGCTCCTATGGTAAAATTTAATCAATCTGACCAACGGTTGCCGGGAAAATGAATTTTTAAAATGCAGACACCCACGTACGCCACAAGTACGTACACAACCGGATGCCTAATCCTGCCTTTCACTTCGCGAGCGCATGGTAATTGTATCTGGATCTGGATCTTTACCAAAATCGAATTAATTCGTTCTTGACACGTCACAACCTGTTCATCAAGATTCGTCTGAATCAATCCATTTTTTGAGATATCTTGCTCACAGAGAGACAGACAGACAAATGAAAAATCACTCATAGAGTGACACTTTGGCAAAAGAGAACAAAGTAGAATGGCACTCAGTAGAGCATCCTTTTGACTTCACAAATAATTGGTGGTTGAATTCAGTGACCTGATATGCAAATTGTCTTCAAATTTTAAGTTAATCGGGTGAAAATTGAGGATTTTACAAATTGGAAATGGTTGTTGACCTTTGGCCTATGTTGACCTTGTGACCAATGCTGATCTCAAAAATAGTTGGTGGTTGAATTCAATTAGCTGATAGAAAATCCCATTCAAATTTCAAGTCAATCGGATAGAAATTGTGGATTTTAGAAATTTGAAGAAAAGTGGTTGACCTTTGGCCTCTGTTGACCTTTTGACTTTTGACCTCAAAAATAAATAGGATTTTGTTGGACCACGAGCCCTACCATTTGGTGAAGTTTTGTGAAGATCGGTTTAAAATTGTGACCTGTAGGCAAGTATAAGTGAGCAGACGACGACAGACGACGACACAGGCGACGGCACCGGCGACGGCACCGGCGACGGCACCGGCGACGACACAGACGACGACACAGACGACGACACAGACGACGACACAGACGACGACACAGACGACGACACAGACGACGACACAGACGACGACACAGACGACGACACAGACGACGACACAGACGACGACACAGACGACGACACAGACGACGACACAGACGACGACACAGACGACGACACAGACGACGACACAGACGACGACACAGACGACGACACATATACATACTTGTCAAAAAAATTTGTCCCATAGAGATCAACAAGCAAGGTTAGTCGGTGGAGTCTTCGCTCACCTTGCTTGTATTTGATGCCCACTTGTTTTGGACTGGCCAAGATTAATATGTACAAAGGCCTATGATACATGTAACAGGCCGTAAGCATCTCCTCAAGTACATTGTTACCCTCGCCCTGAGGAGAGGGTATTTCATTTGAGTCAGTTTGTTACTTGGCAAAATGTTTTTGTTTTTTTTGCATGTTGATCACTCGTGCGTGCGTGCGTCCATGTCTGGCCGGCCCCGCTTGCGTCCACTCGCTCACTTATACTTGCCTACAGGTCACAATTTTAAACCAATCTTCATGAAACTTCACCAAACAGTAGAGTTCGTGGTCTGACAAAATCCTATATATTTTTGAGGTCAAAAGGTCAACATAGGCCAAAGGTCAACCACTTTTTTTCAAATTTCTAAAATCCTCAATTTTCATCCAATTAGCTTGAAATTTGAAAAGGATTTTCATATCGGCTTACTGAAACCAACCACCAACTATTTTTGCGGTCAACATCGGCCAAAAGGTCAACACAGGCCGAATTTCTAAAATTGCCAATTTTCATCCAATTAATTTAAACTTTGAAGACAATTTGCATATCAGGTCACTGAATTCAACCACTAATTATTTTTGTGGTCAAAAGGATGCTCCACTGAGTGCCATTCTACTTTGTTCTCTTTTGCCAAGTGTCACTCTGTGAGTGATTTTTTAGCCGCGTCGCAGACGCTGGTCATAGAGTGCCCTCTGCTGTTGTTGTTGTTCTTCTTCTTCTTGTTCTTCTTGTTCTTCTTGTTCTTGCAGAGAAGACAAAACCTCAAAGCTCCACCCATTCTGGGAACCATAGCTCCACCCATTGTGGGAGAGGCTTCATATAAACAAATATCCACCATTTTATTAACTCGCATAGCTTTGAGGCCTGTTTTGTAGGCCCGTGGTGTCTTCCTCTCTCACAGTTTTATTTCAAATCAAATTCGATATATCATTTCATTTTTCACAGTCGCTAACATAGTTTTAGACTCGGTTGAAAAAAAACGGGAAGAAAATCCGATGAAAGTTGCCCTTTATAGAACGAAATGAATTCTCAAAGGCCTGTAACTTCAAGTCCATTGAGATTTTATTTTTTTTTATCGCGGCATGCTCGGTCATACACCGCCCGAAATAAGAGACGGGAAAATGCCGAGATATATTAAAAATTCGTCCATTTGATGACAATCGTCACGATGAAATATTTAATTTATACGTCGTCACAATAATGTGGAGAGAGGAGCATAGCTTCATTCACGTGTCGCCACACACGGGAAATTGCCGAGATTTTTTTTTTTAAATCGCGGCATGGTCAGTCATACACTGCCTGAAATAACAGACGGGAAAATGCCGAGATATATTAAAAATTCGTCGCCACACACGGGAAATTGCCGAGATATATTTTCACTTTGCACAAAAATAACATCAAGTAATCGAATCAATAGGAATGTCCTGTGCCTATAACATCGACGTTATAGGCACAGCTGCATCTAGGCATTGTGTAACATCGACACGGCTTTTGTTTTAATTAAAACACCGTTTGCCCTTCACGTGACTCGTGGTGGTCCCTCTCGGCTCTCCCCCCGTTGGTATTTTTGTGCACATAAGATTGTTCACGGTTCTGTTTAAATATTATTTAAATATGTATAACCTTTCCCCTTCAGTGTTTTACTCAGTGGTATTTTACAACACGCTGTTTTTCTTCCTATTTAAAAGGCTTTTCTCAATTTCCTCTCCAACTCATTCCACCTCAAAAAAAAGAAATTCAATATCTTATACGTCTCCCTCACTACATGGTCTAAATTCACATTCATTCCATCCCTCCTCCATCATTCTGAACCGGATTGCTAACTTGAAAATCACAACAAACCCAATTTGTTTTCAATGTTCGTCTTTCATTAATCATCCACTTTCTAAACTCCCCTCTTGCCCCTCCCATCCAAATCCCTCCCCTTGCACCTACACTCCTAAACTCCCCCCTTGCCCCTCCACTCCTGAACTCCCCCCTTGCCCTTCCACTCCTGAACTCCCCCCTTGCCCTTCCCCTCCTAAACTCCCCCCTCACTCCTCCCCTTCAAAACTCCCCCCCAACCCCTCCCATTCAAATCTCCCCCCATACCATTCCTCTCCAATTCTCCCTCCTCCCCCCTCCTCCTCAAAGCTGCCTCCTCCCCACTTCGTCTCCCTTCTATCTCATACCTCCACCCCCCCCCCCCAACCTTCTTCTTTCCTCTGCCCCCCCTCAAACAACCCCTCTCTGTGCCTCATCCCTTCACCTTCAAACCTTTCATCCTCCTCATCCTTCCCTTTCTTGGAACTCTTCTGCAATCGCTGACACACTAACAACTGCTCTCCCTACCTCCCCCTCTCATCCTTCATCTTACCCTACTCCTCCCCTCCCCTGGGTTGTACCCGATGCTCCCCCTCTCTCTTCATTAACGGTATGGACCTCAAACATCCGGGGCCTTCGCTCAAACCTGACTGATCTCTCAATACAGGTTGCTTCTGACAATCCAGACTTGATCTGCTTAACAGAGACTTTCCTCCTTCAAGATGTCTCTGATTCCTTAATATCTCTTCCTGGTTATTCCCTCCTCCGGTATGATAGACCTGAGCCTCGGCCTGGTGGTGGGGTGGCTATCTTTATCAAAAACTCTCTTCCTCACTCTCCTTGCACTGCCCTCTCTCCTCCTCACCCCCAAGAGTACCTCTGGCTACGGCTTCCTCTCCGCTCCCACCTTTTGTTCATAGTGCTACAGTTTGAGCTACAGTTTGAGTTCATAGTGCTACAGTTCAGAGTGCTACAGTTTGAGCTTTACAATAAAGACCTCGCGAGATCTCGCGAGATCTCGGAGACGGTGGGAGGGATTTTCGAAGCTCCACACGGTCTCCACGTTTTTCGAAGTTAAGTCTGTTCACAATTGTATTTTGTCGAAACTGTATTTATCTTTCGGTGTGTGAAGTTATTGTGTGCAACTTTGGTTGTTTCTCGGTGTTTATCTTTCATAAATTGATCGTCTGTTTGCCGTGTCGTGGCTTGAGGCCTTGTACAGTGTGCACTGTACAACCTTGAGGCTTTGTTTTTCTCTCAGCGGTCCGTCGTTTGTGATCCAATAACTTTCGTTCTCTGTATTCCCAGGCTTTTCACCCAAAGCCTACTTCCTTGTGTAAATCTCAACTCAAAAAAAAAAAAAAAAAAAAAAAAAAAAAAAAAACAACATTTCCTTCTCTGTTCTCATTCGTTTATTCATTCTTATTCGTTCGTTCGTTCTTCGACCACGTGTTTCTCCCCCATTTCCCCAGATAGTTTTCACTCATTAACCTTCAATGTTTACACTTTCCCCTCAAGTTATGTATTCCGTCATATTTTATAACACCTTTTTCTTCTTCTTCTTTAAAAGGCTGCTTTCGACTTGCTCACCAAATCAATTCATCCCCAAAAAAATATCCATCTCCTATAGTGCCTTTTTTCTACATTCCCTAAACTCTCCTGCACTCCATCCTCCATCCAGCGTCCTTAAACGTATTTTTAACTCGAAGGTCACAAGAAACTCATTTTGCAATAAATGTTCGTTTCCCATAAATCGTACACTTTCAAAAATCCAATCTCACCCCTCCCCTCCAAATCTTCCCCATCACCCCTCCCCTCCAAATCTTCCCCATCACCCCTCCCCTCCAAATCTTCCCCATCACCCATCCCTTTCAAATCTCCCCCCTTGCCCCCTCCCTCCTAAACTACCCCCTCACCCCTCCCCGCCAAGACGCCCCCTCGCCCCTCCCCTCCTAGACTCCTGCCTCACCCCTCCCCTCCAAATATCCCCCATATCCCATCCCTTTCAAATCCCTCCCCTTGTCCCTTCCCTCCCAAACTCCCCCCTCACCCCTCCCCCTCAAATCTCCCCACCCTCATTGCTTCTCAATTTCCCCCCTCTCACTCCCCCTCCTCAAAGCGTCCTCCCCGCTTCTTCCCCCTTCAAACTCTCACCTCCATCTCCCCCAACCTTCTGCCTCGCTCTTCCCCCTCCTCAAATAACACCTCATTGTGGCTCACCCAATCACCATCAAACCTTTTGTCCGCCCCATCCTTCCCTTTCTCCGAGCTATTCTGAAATCTCTGACACACCTTCAACAGCTCTCCCTATCTCTTCCACCTCTTCCACATCTTACCCTACCCCTCCTCCCCCCTGTTCTGTATCTGATGCTCCCCCTTCCTCTTCATTAACGGTATGGACCTCAAACATCCGGGGCCTTCGTTCAAACTTAACTGATCTCTCCATACAGGTTGCTTCTGTCAAACCAGACGTGATCTGCTTAACAGAAACTTTCCTCCTTTATGATGTCTCTGATTCCATAGTATCTCTCCCGGGCTACTCCCTCCTCCGGTATGATAGACCTGAGCCTCGTCCTGGAGGCGGGGTTGCTATCTTTATCAAAAACTCTCTTCCTCACTCGCCCTGCACTGCACTCTCTCCACCTCACCCCCAGGAATACCTCTGGCTACGGCTTCCCCTTCGATCCCACCTCTTGTTCATATGTGTGTTGTACCGTCCACCAAACAGTGATGACTCCATCTACATCTCGCTGTCTGATGATATGGACCAACTTCTATCTACTCATCCCAACTCTCTCTTCCTCATATGTGGTGATTTCAATTGTCACCATGCCAGTTGGCTGGGTGTGGGTACCTCTCTCACCAGCCATGGCTCTTCAGCAAAGGACTTCTGCGACTCACTGGGACTGACACAATCTGTCAATTTCCCGACCCGGATCTCAGTCAACGGAACATCTTCTCTTCTGGACTTGGTTATGACTAACTTCCCTGAAAATGTCTGCTGCTCTTCTTCTGCTCCGATCGGATCATCTGATCATGTCCTTGTTAAAGTGGACATCTCTCTGACCATCCTCAGGGAGCCTGCTCAGCGTCGACGAGTCTGGCATTTCACTCAGGCCAACTGGCACGGTCTTCAAGCAGCCATCAATCATCTGGACTGGTCTCCCATCTCTACCACCTCTGACATCAACTCATCCTGGGAATTCTTCCAAAGTAAATTGCTCTCTCTCATGCACAGATTTATCCCATCTCGTCTTCAGTTGTCATACCCTTCCTCCCGTCCATGGTACACGGAATCTTGTGGTGAGGCTGTTGCCCAGAAACAACTTGCCTTCGTCTCCTGGAAAGCAAATCCAACGGAAGGAAATCTCATTTCCTTTCACAAAGCCCGAAACAAGTGTGTGTCCACCCTCAGGAGAGCCAGGAAACAATATCTCTCCGTTCTCAAGACCGAACTCTCTTATCTGTCTCCCTCTTCCAAATCCTGGTGGCGTCTTGTCAAATCCGTTTCTGGTGTTTGTTCCCCCTCCATCCCCTCCCTTACCTCAAATGGCCACACAGTTGACATCGCACGTGACAAAGCCGAATACCTCAACTCTGTGTTTGCCTCAAAATCCTTAGTCCCAAACCCATCTCTCTCTGTTCCCACCTTTCCCAGTCGAACCAAACTGCTCCTGGACTCTGACCTTCTCTCCTGACAAGGTGAAGGAGTTTTTGTCAAACCTCGACTCTGATTCTGCAACTGGACCAGATGGCATCAGCCCACGGGTCCTAAAATCCTGCTCTGCCGCTCTATCTCACCCTCTCTCTGTTCTTTTCACCCTATCCTTTGCTCAAGGTCATCTGCCAGCATCCTGGAAATCAGCAAACATTACCGCTTTACACAAAAAAGGTGCAAAAACAGATCCTTGCAACTACAGACCAATCAGCCTGCTCCCAATTATCAGCAAAGTCATGGAATCCATCATTGCTTCGGATATGAAATCTTTCCTCTTCTCCAATGGCTTGATCTCTGATCATCAATTTGGTTTCAGACCAGATCACTCTACTCTGGACATGCTGCTTCTGCTGTCTCAACAATGGATGGAGGTCCTCAATGCCAAACAGGAAATCAGAGCTGTCTCCCTTGACATATCACGTGCCTTCGATACGGTCTGGCACCCAGCTCTGCTCACCAAACTCTCCTCCTATGGTATCCATGGAAATCTCCATGCATGGCTTGCGGACTTCCTCTCTGGTCGTAGTCAACGTGTGGCCCTGAATGGATTTCTCTCATCTCCCCTTCCCGTTCAGGCTGGAGTTCCCCAAGGCAGTGTGCTGGGCCCTGTGCTTTTTCTGGTCTTTATCAATGATCTCTCCGACTCTCTGGAAAATCCTCTGTATCTCTTTGCTGATGACTCCACTCTCTGCCGCTCCAATCCTCTTCCCTCAGATCGGCAGTCTGCAGCCTCCTCACTCTCTGAAGACCTGGACAAAATCACAGACTGGTCAAACATGTGGAACATGTCTTTCAATCCTGACAAATCTCACACTCTTCTATGTCTCTCCGAAAAGATCGACTGGACAACCCTCGCATCTACTTTCTCAACAATCCTCTCCAAGAAGTTCTGTCGCTCAAGCTTTTGGGTCTCACCATCTGCCATGATCTTTCTTGGGAAAACCACATTTCCAAGCTGGCCTCCAAAGCCAGTCGCCGACTGGGCATCCTCCGTCATGCGAAGTCCTTCCTAGGCACACCTGAGCTCCTCACCACATACAAGGCTTTCATCCGCAGCTCAATGGAATACTGTTCTCCCCTATGGGCTGGTGCTCCTGCCTCACACCTGGCTCGGCTTCACGCTGTTGAATCCAAAGCTTTCAGAATCATTGGAATCTCCCGCGATGAAGCTATCTCTGAGGGCCTTTCACTCACTCACCGCAGGCAGGTAGGTGGTCTTTCTGTCTTCTACCGACTCCTCTCCGGCCTTGCTCCCCCAGCTCTCTCTGTGCTCTGTCCCCCAAATATTCCTACAGGTCGCACAAGATCTGCCAGCCACCCTCTGATGGTTAAACTGCCGAAATCTCGGCTCTCTGCTCACCTTCACTCTTTCATTCCTCTTTTCTCCCGCCTCTGGAACAAACTCCCACACTCACTTCAATCACACTCCTCCCTCCAGGTCTTCAAAACAGCTGTTCACCACCATCTCTTATCTTCCCCCATCCAAAACCTTGATCTTTTCTACCCCCACTAATTCACCCCAGATCCACCTTGTTTGAAATTCCAACTTCTTTCCTGGAAGTCTTGGCAGTGTCCATATGTTTTATACCTCTCCCACCCCCCCCCCCCTTCCCATGCCTCCCCCCCAAAGCCCTCTCCCTCCCACAGTTCTCTCGATGTCTCCATGTCTCTCGGTCCCTGCTCTCAAATGTTGTGTTTGTGTCCTTCCCCCTCTCTCCCCATCTTGTCTACCGCTCCCGATGTTATTTGTTTTGTGTGTCTGTTTGTCTTTCTGTGTGATTAATGTTCGCTCTTTCACGAGCCTCGATCTTGTATACAAAAAAAAAAAAAAAAAAAAAAAAAAAAAAAAAACTTTTTGTGCTTGTTTTTAAATGCTTGTTGGTTTGTGTGTTTGTCTGTCCGCTCACTTATACTTGCCTCCAGGTCACAGTTTTTAATCGATCTTCACGAAACTTCACCAAATGGTAGAGTTCGTGGTCCAACAAAATCATATTTATTTTGTGGTCAAAAGGTCAACCACTTTTTTTCAAATTTCTAAAATCCTCAATTTTCATCCGATTGACTTGAAAAAAATTGAATAGAATTTACATATCGGCTAAATGAATTCAACCACCAACTATTTTTGAGATCAGCTTAGGCCAAAAGGTCAACATAGGCCAAAGGTCAACCACTTTTTTCGAATTTCTAAAATCCTCAATTTTCATCCGATTGACTGGAAATTTGAAAAGGATCGTCATATCAGCAAACTGCATTCAACCCCCAACTATTTTTGAGATCAACATAGGCCATGAGGTCAACAACATAAGTCAAAGGTCAACCACTTTTTTCAAATTTCTAAAATCCTCAATTTTCATCCGATTGACTTGAAAGCTGAATGGGATTTTCATATCAGTTTCGTGAAACCAACCACCAACTGTTTTTGAGGTCAACATAGGTCAAAAGGTCAACATAGGCCAAATTTCAAAAAATTTCAATTTTCTTCTGATTAACTTAAACTTTGAAGACGATTTGCATATCAGATGACTGAATTCAACCACTAATTATTTTTGAGGTCAAAAGGGTGCTCTAATGAGTGCCATTCTACTTTGTTCTGTTTTTCCAAGTGTCGCTCTATGAGTGATTTTTCGTCTGTCTGTCTGTTTGTCCGCACAGAATAAATATGATTTTCTCTGCAAGCGTTGGTCCAATTGACAGATTTTCACCATAGCTGCAACTCCTCCTGTATAATTTTTTACTGATAATTATGACATCATAGGTCACGTGGTTTGGCCGCCATCTTGGAATAAACGAAAAACTTTGCACCTCTATTTCTCAAAGCGCTAAATTGAAATTTTTGAAAAAATTGAGACATGGCTCATTATAAATAACTCTCCATGTGGAATAACATCTGTTAGTGATGATGTCATTGGTGCCTCTATTATGACGTCATAATTTGACAAGTACAAAACTTCATCCCATCAAGATGAAATTTATTGAGCATAATCTAGGAATAAATTGAATGAAATGAGTGAATGAATGATCGTTTTAGGGCCATTTTCCCCCGCTAGAGCAAGGGTTAGCCTTGCGGGCCCTATGACAATCATGGTTCCCTATTTGAGGCAATGTTTTTTTTATGGCCGGATGCCCTTCTTGACGCCAACACTTAGTCGCCTCTTACGATGTGCAGGGATACGATGTACCTATTCTAAATCCCCAAATCCCCAATGTACCTATTCCTATTGTACCTATTCCTATTGTACCTGATGTACCTCTTCTAAATCCCCAATGTATCCCTATTTGAGGCAATGTTTTTTTTATGGCCGGATGCCCTTCTTGACGCCAACACTTAGTCGCCTCTTACGATGTGCAGGGATACGATGTACCTATTCTAAATCGGGGTACACACCGGGATCATTCATCCCAGAAAGCTGGAATTCAATTTGCAGACCTCGGAAGGATGACAGGCTGAGTCAACTCCTGCCCCTGCCCCTCCCCCTAACCGCTAAGCCAACACCAGGCTATTAGACTAGGAATTAAACTCGACGCTAAGCCATAACCAAGCTATTAGACAACACCAGACTAGGAATAAATTAGTGTAGAAAAAAAAAATGATGACGTCATCGGTTACGTGGTTCGGCCGCCATATTTGTTTTAACACAAAAGCCTTAAAAACGACTGAAAATACATCCTGGTGAGGGTTTGCAATTTGATTGCTCTTTCTTGTTCTCACTTGTCAAGTTGTTGATAAAGGGAACGTCCTTCAAAGGGAATGGGCTGAGTGTCCTCTCAGCACTCGTTATCATTGTTTTGAAAATTAAATAAAACTTATCTTTCACAGAAATAGGCCATTGGCCATCACCCTGGTCAAATAGAACTTGCCAATCGATTAAATGTGATTATGAATGGTTAGTGTAATTAATTCGGATTATGGTATCAAGTGCTGAAAAAACGAGAAGAAGATCACGAAACTCCGCATTTTCTTTAAACCAAGGAAATTATTTTTCGGAATGGACTTTTTACAAGGACACTTCAGGGTTTATGGACTTCCTATTGCAGAAGATGTAAAAAATAACCGCTCGATGCTGAGATTTTCTACACTGATATCTCCCCTGGGGACGTTTATGAAGGAAATTACATCAATACTAATCAAAGCATTTTGGGTAAAACCAAGATGGTACCCAACAGAGCCATGTGTGCTGTTGAGCAGAGATGTGTCGTTGAGTTCCTTGTGAAGGAGGACATCAAATCGAGTGAAATTCACAGGAGACTGCACGCAAAATTTGGTGATTGCATTTCTTTAATGTCCGTGAGCTTAAATGATGTGCTCATGGAGTTGAAAAAATGGCCGTAAATTGGTGTGTGACCTTGAGCGTTTTCACTTACAACCAAGTTCCGTCGCCGAATCCAGCGTCAAACAATTATTATTTATTTATTTATTTATTTATTTGGATAATCGCTGTATTACGAAACGTGAAATTGCAAAATAATTTGAGTTAAATGTCAGAAGTGTGGAAATGATAATTTATTCTCACTTTGAAATTCAATAAGTACAAGGATGCTTTCATATCGGGGGCCGGTGGGGGTGCAGGTCTCCCGTTCAACCATAGTACGGAGAGTGACCATCCTTTTAAATTATTGTGATTTCTACGACTTGATGAGCAATTTAGGAACCTCTCCCCACTCCCCCCGCTGTTTACCTCTCCCAAAGATTTATACGTAGGTGACGTAAAGGTACTGCCATATACATAAAGGGAACAAGTGCGTACGTGTTGCAGCGGAATACCTAGAGAAAGAGCCGAAGTTTCAACTTTACTGTACTTTTTTTATTTGGTTGAATAAAAAGTTCATGTCAACCTTGAACTGCCCTCAGAAAAAAAAAAATTGGATCCTGAAAGCACTGACCCAATAGCAACTGCTTTTAACAATCCAGTGCTCGTGATCAAATATGATGAGCTGAGTACTTTCGTGGAGATTGCTTGTGACTTCCTGTTTCAAAAAAAACCAAAACAATGCAACACTCGTGATCAAATAGGATGACGAGGTTTTCATGGACTCCGCTTGTCTGGCTGTTGGAGATATCTTGTTAATCACCATCTTCCTTATATTCACCTCGTCATCCGATTCAGATTGGCACCGCAATCTGAATTAGATATAAAAATAGAGCACAAGATCATCTTTTCGAGACAGTCGCTGCTAAATTAGATTACACTTGGTTATCCTATCCTATCCTACTCTATGAAATGAGGCAATGTCTGTATTTCTGTTCCTTATGGTATTGAAAACAGCTTGGCCAACCCACACCAAATTTTGCATTCAAGCTTGGGGTACCCAAGGTCATTAAATTAATCACCCCTAACCCCCCGCCTCCTGCCTCCCCAAAGACTGTGCAGAGACGATTTGCGACTTTCGCTTGTACATGTGGATAAGTGCAAGTGGTTTAACCACCGATCCCTACCGGAGGTAATGGGTATTGTGGGTGGGAATCGATGCCGATTCTGCAACTAGATCCTCTCGCTCTGAAGTCACAGGGCCTTCAGAAAGTATTCACACCACTTGACTTTTTCACATTTTGTTGTGTTACAGCATGAATTCAAGATGGATTAAACTTAATTTTTTTGTCATCGATCTACACAAAATATCCAAAAATGACAAGGTGAAAACATGTCTTGCGAAAATTTTACACATTTGTTGAAAACGAAATACAGAAATAACAAAATTACATAGGTATTCAGCCCCCTGAATCAATACTTCATATCAGCGCCTTTGGTGGTGATTACAGCTTCGAGCCTTCTTGGGTATGTCTAACAGCTTTGCACATCTGGATTTGGAGAGTTTCTCCCATTCTTCCAAGCTGATTTGCTTAAGCTCTGTCAAGTTGGATGTGGAGCTTCGGTGAACAGCAATCTTAAAGTGTTTCCACAGATTCTCAATGGGATTCAAGTCCGGGCTTTGGCTGGGCCACTCAATGACTTTCACATTCTTGTTCTGAAGCCATTCCAGTGTTCCTTTGGCTGTTTGCTTGCGGTCATTGTCCTGTTGTAACGTAAATTCTTGCCGCAGTCTAATGTCTTTTGTGCTCTGAAGCAGGTTCTCCTCAAGGATTTGCCATATTTGGCTCCATTCATTGTTCCCTCTATCCTTACAAGTCTCTCAGTCTATGCCGCTGAAAAGCATCCCCATATCATGATGCTGCTGCGACCATGCTTCACGGTAGGGATCGTGTTAGATGGCTGATGAGCTGTGCTCTGTTTCCGCCAAATGTAGCGCTTTACATTTAGGCCAAAGAGTTCAATTTTTGGCTCATCAGACCACAGAAGCTTTCGCCTCATGGTCTGAGTCTTTCACATACCTTTTTTGCAAACTCCAGGCATGCTGTCATGTGCCTTTTTCTCAGGAGTGGCTTTCATGAGGCCACTCACTCATAAAGCTGAGATTTGTGAAGTGCTGCAGGGACTGTTGTCCTTCCAGCAGGTTCTCCCATCTCAACCAAGGAACTCTGTAGTTCATTCAGAGTGGTCATTGGGTTATTGGTCACCTCCCTGAGAAAGGTCCTTGCCCGGTTGCTCAGTTTGGTCGGACGGCCAGCTCTAGAAAGAGTCTGGGTTGTTCCATATTCTTTCCCTTTCCTCATGATGGAGCTCACTGTGCTCTTGGGAACTTTCAACATTCTAGAAATTGTTTTATACCCTTCCCCAGATCTGTCTCCTCACAATTGTATCTCGGAGTTCTACGGACAGTTTATTTGACTTCATGGTGGAGTTTATGCTCTGACACCCACTTTCAACTTGTACCTTATATAGAAAGGTGTGTTTCTTTCTAAATCATGTCCAATCAATTGAATTAGCCCACAGGTGGACTCCAGTCAAGTTATAGAGACATCGCAAGGATGATAAAAGAAAATTGGATGCACCTGAGCTCAATTTGGAGTGTCATAGCAAAAGGGTTGAATAATTATTGACTCGAGACATTTCAGCTATTCATTTTGAATTATCCTGTAAAAAATTATAAAACAAGAATTCCACTTTGACATTATGGAGTATTGTGTGTAGATCAGTGCGAAACAATTTCAATTTAATCCATTTTAAATTCAGGCTGGAGCACAACAAAATATGAAAATATCAAGGGTTGTGAATACTTTCTGACGGCAGTGTACACAAGGGTGCTTTATATTGACTGACACGTCTCATTGATTGGGAACGCTGACTCATTGATGCTTTGGATTTATGCCGCCTAGAGCTTGAATGTATAATGTATCATCACCTAATTGTGCTTCATGCAGGCTCACTATTCCACTGGACGAGTGGCGTCTGGCTTCACATCCACCACGATGCAGCCAGAAACTGAGCACGAAGCAGGTATGGTGGAACTGACGCTTGACGCAACACGTGTAATCTGAGAAACATTTCAATGAGTATTGTCATGCAGTATTGGTTTTCAGGTAGTTAGGTAGTTGTGAATCATCTGGACAGACCACGGATGCCTCGGATTTGGTGAAAACAATGGCATTTTTGTTGATGTATATTTACACGCACGCACACACATACATTTTGTGTAATATTGAGTGTAACATTTCTGTGGACAGGATAAGGTTTTCTGTGTGAAACCTGCCTGTAAAGCAGGTGTGCAAAGTATAAAATATATTAGGGTGGAGGACCTTCCGTTGCCATTGAAGCGATTCACGCTTCAGTTCAGAAACTGTTCAGCCATTGTGAGCAAGCCATGACGGGGAGGTGGAAAGCAGAGCAGGTATAATGAATTGCCAATAGCACCAGGCGGACGTTGATAAGCTGGTGTCAGGGGCTGCAGGGGAAGGTTCTGGATGGGAGGGGGGGTGGAGGTTGCGAAGGGGATGAATGGTGCGGAAGAGCACCACCACCGTCGTATCTCGAGCAACAACCAATGAGGTCCCCCCTTCCCCCAATATTCCCATTACACACACACACACACACACATATATATATATATATATATATATATATATATATATATATATATATATATATATCCCACAAACTATCGTGGAATCGGCTTGACACAAACCGCAGCCAAAGCCGATCTACGGCTGCTCAGATTCTTGCACTGCGAAGGCTGCTTGAAGAAGCAAGAAACAGCAAGGTGGACAGGGAGCTTGTGTTGTTATTTGTAGACTTTACAAAAACGTTTGACTTGATAGACAGAGACGCTATGTTCAAAATACTATGTGCTGATGGTATACCACCTAAGATAACAAACGCAATCAAGGAGATGTATAATTGCACTTCTGCTGTTGTCCTCACACCTGATGGGCCAACTCGGCTATTTGACGTCACTGCGGGAGTGCTTCAAGGTGACACTCCTGCACCTTTCTTGTTCATTATGGTGGTCGACTAGGTGATGCGTACCGCATTGACGGAGGAAGATGGTGTCACATTGCAACGCCGCATGAGCAGATGACACCCTGCTCAGAAACTATCTGACCTCGACTATGCTGATGACATCGCTGTCGCTGCTGATTCACAAGATGCACATGACATCCTATCAAGAATCGAAGATATAGCCAGAAAAGTCGGTCCTCTTATCAACGTCTCAAAAACAAAAGTGCATGCACATACATCGTCGACCCAATGAACAACGAACCCTCGGCAGCAAATGGTGAAGTGCCCGAGATAGTTCAGGATTTCAAATACCTTGGCTCATATACTAACACTGCCTATGACGTCAGCTGCCGCATTGTACAGGCGTGGGCGGCAGCAAACAAGCTTGAGAAAGTTTTTGGCGTGCCCTGCTGCAACGAAGCACCAAAATCCGGCTATGTAAAGCTACAGTTGAATCAATCTTGCTGTATGGGTGCAAGTCGTGGATGCTGACTTGTAGCATGACACGTAAAATCGATGGCAACAACACCAAGTTAAACACTCAACATCTGTTGGCAAGACCACGTCACAAACATTGAACTATATGGTAATTTGCCAAAATTTTCTGATGTGAGGAAGAGGCGTTTGAGATTGGTGGGTCATGTCCTCCTGCATGAAGAAGAAGCAGCAAATAGCATCCTACTTTGGAAGCATCAGAAAGAAGAGTTGGTCGGCCGAACCTGACGTTCATTAATATCGTCTGCAGTACCACTGGGCTGCATACAGACGAACTGAAATCCGCCGCAACTGACAGAGCTGTTTGGGCAAATCTGACGAAGTAGATTTGTTCTTTGTCGCTCTGGTTTCTTTTTTGGTGTTTTGTTTGTGATTGTCTGATCAACATTATGTATAAACAAGTAGTAGTATATATATGTATATATATAAACATGCATTTTAAGGCCATTTTCCCTGCTAGAGCGGGGGTTAGCCTTGCGGTCCCCATGACAATCTTCTCCATCTTGCCCTATTTTCTGCATCTCTCCTTGTTAACCCCCTTGCCCGCATTTCTTCTTCCACCATCTTTAGCCAAGTCTTTCTCGGTCTTCCCCGTCCTCTACTTCCTTCTGCATTCATTTCCATCACTCTTCTCAACCAGTCACTTTCATCTTTCCTCAACACATGACCAAACCATCTCAACCGGTTCCTCTTCACAGCATCAATCACAGGCTCTATTCCCATCATTTTTCGCAATTCATCATTTGTCTTCCTCTCTCTCAACGATACTCCGCACATCCATCGAACCATTCGCATTTCCACCCTTTCCAACCTTCGTTGCTGCTCTATGTTCATTACCCATGTCTCGCTCCCATAAATCATAACACTTCTCACACATGCAGCATACACCTTTCCCTTCAGCTTCAACGACACTCCCCTCCTCATCAGCACGCCACTCAGTTCCCGAAACTTCTTCCATGCACATCTCACTCTAGCAACCGTTGCCGAGTCTGATCCACCTTCTCCATTCAGCATGTCTCTGAGGTAGCAAAATGTTTTCACACCTTCCAGCTTCACGCCGTCTCCAAGATCCAACTCAACATTTCCTCCATCTGCAGCTCCCTCTGTGCACACCTTACATTTGAATGTAGCTGCCACACTGGTTAATGACCCTCTCAGACCACTACATTTTTGATGAACCCACGCAGCGCACATTGTACATTGAATGGAGTTCACTCCGACACCCTTCCTGCACACCGCACAGGGCCACTTCCCAGTTCTTTCCACCTCACCGCATGCTTTACCATTTGCCATCACATTCGTCTTTCCGATATTCACTTTCAGAACTTTTGTCTCCATACATTCCTTCCACTTGTTCATCTTTTCCTTCAGTCCATCCATACTTTCTGCAATCAACACCAGATCATCTGCATACAACAACTCCCACGGTAAACCCTCCTTTACGTTCTGAGCCAGCACCTCCATCACAGCTACAAATAGTAGTGAACTTAGTACTGACCCCTGATGCACTCCCACCTTCACCTCCAACTCACCACTGTTCCCGTCCTTCGTCCTTACAGCTGTGCACGCTCTTTTGTACATTGCCATCACTGCTCTGATCAACCATTCCTCCACTCCTAACTTCTTCATTGCCCATGTCAATACTTTGCGTGGAACTCTATCGAATGCTTTCTCGATCAGCAAACCCAAGAAACAACTTCTTCCTCTTCTCCATGTACTTCTCCTGCAACTGCCTCACAATAAAAAGTGTGTCTGTCGTTCCTCTTCCTGGCATAAATCCAAACTGCATTTCGTCGATCTTCAGTTTCTTCCTTATCCTCCTCTCCAACACCCTTTCCAATACCTTCATTCCATGCTCCAATAACTTTATCGCTCGGTACGAGCCACACTCTAGAGGGTCACCTTTCCCCTTGTATAGAGGGACGAGGGTACTCAGTTCCCAATCGACTGGAATGCGGCCTTCTTTCACCGCCAGATTACAGATCTCTGTCATTCTCTTCACACCCCAACTTCCTGCTGCCTTCAACATATCTACCACAACCCCCGTCGGCCCTCCCGCTTTTGTACTCTTCATTGCTTTTATCACTTCCTGAACTTCCTTCTCAGTTATCTTCTCTGCCGGTCCTAAAACTGGGTTACTCTCTATGTTGCCATCCCATTCATTCTCTGTATTCAACAGCATTTCCATATATCTTTTCCATCTTCCTTTAATTCCATCTGGGTCCACAACGATTTGTCCCACTTCATCCTTCAAGCAACTCACCCCCATCACATCACACCTCTCTTTTGCTATCTGCTTTGCAATCCTGAATACTGCTCTCTGACCCTCTTCCGAATCCAAGCGTTCTCCGAACATTTTCCTACATGCCTCCTGCGCCTTTGCTACCTCTTTCTTTGCAGCCTTCTTGGCTGCCTTATAACTTTCATGCTCTGCTGTTTCTGCTCCCGTACCCTTCACCTTCTGCCACTCCTTGAACTTCTTCCTCTTCTCGTCAATCCTCTTTCCAACTTCATCATCCCACCACCATGTTTCCGAGTGCCTCGGTGGTCCTTTTGTCCATCCACATACCTCACCAACGGCTCCCAACAGACGAGCATTCATTGACATCCAAGACATCCAACCACATACCCTACTCAGCCTCTCTCTTAATGCCTCCCTTACTGTCACCTCTTTCAACCTCCACAGGATATCATGATATATCATATATATATATATATATATATATATATATATATATATATATATATATATATATATATATATATATATATATATACATACATACATATATACAGTGAAACCTTGACTTACGAGTTTAATTCGTTCTGTGACCGAGCTCGTAACTCAATTTGCTCGTTTCTCAAATTAAATTTCCCCATTAAAATGCATTGAAATGCTATTAATCCGTTCCAGCCCGCCAAAAACCACACCAATTTTTTTTTTAATATACAGTATATATAAAAATATCTCGCGCTTTATATTTCACCTGTATGCAGCATACAAGTTGGCAGGATGGCCTGGACTGGAGGTACGCACACTTTACTCTAAACTGTCCAGCCTGGGTTTGAATCCCGACCCAGCTATAACCTGTCATGGGTGAATCACAGGCAGGGTGATTCATCAATGTGTGTACCGCTAAACTGGGCGCCCCGTTTGCGTCCCATTAGTTGTTGGATGTTGAGGATCTCACCGTGTTTTCCACAAAGAGAAGGCGAGCTATCGCCGGCACTTTGAACAAGTTGTGGCCTGGCATGCTCTTCTCCTCTGCCGTTATATACGTCCTCCTCGGCATCTTTTTCCAGAAGAGCCCTGTCTCGTCACAGTTGAAGATTTGCTGGGGGATGTATCGTTCGGCTTCTATCAGTTCGGCAAAAGTTAAAATAAAATCTTCAGCTGCCTTCACATCCGCCTCACCAAGTCGACAACACGCACACCTCGCTCATGTTTTTCGACGATTGCGTGTTTTATATCCAAGCACATCATCCTCTTCTTCTTCTCAGTACTGCCCTTGGCACTCAATTTCTTAGGACCCATGGTTAAAACTAAGAAATTTTCCAAAATAACCAAAATGCGAAAACAAAGCAGCAGCTATATACGGCAGAGATGCTTGCACGGCAAGATAACCACGTGACCTGAACCCACCTGGTGGCAGGTGGCGTAAGCTCCAAAATAACCAAAATGCGAAAACAAAGCAGCAGCGATATACGGCAGAGATGCTTGCACGGCAAGATAACCACGTGACCGGAACCCACCTGGTGGCGGGTGGCGTAAGCTCCAAAATAACCGAAATGCGAAAACAAAGCAGCAGCGATATACGGCAGAGATGCTTGCACGGCAAGATAACCACGTGACCGGAACCCACTTGGTGGCGGGTGGCGTAAGCTCGTAACTCGGATCTCGGCTCGCATCTCAAAGCAATAAACCGCCCGAGCGACGGCTCGTATCTCGGAAAACTCATAAGTTGGTGCACTCGTAAGTCAAGGTTTCACTGTATATATATATATATATATATATATATATATATATATATATATATATATATATATATTGTTACGGACACGACTTAGATGTTGCTTGACCGAGCGGAATGGCCGCCGTGTTCGCACAAGTTACCCGATTACACTCGAACGTTGGCCGAATCGCGCTACGCTAAATCAATGAAGGAAAGGACACAACGGCTGGGTTAAATGACACGACACAAGGGGTACAGTTCTCAAGACCTCCGGAGGAGGATATAATATTGGTTATGCAGAACGGTTAGATTACACGGCAAGAGGTACAGCACAGCAAGATGGGCACTTAGACACAGTCTTATCTTATTCCCGACAGACCACAGACAAACGGGACAAGACTGACTCACACAGGGATTGATGGCAAGGAAGGGCAGGCAGTCGATAGCTCAAGGTGCACCTTGGCTCAGGGGCAGAATCGACCCGGTCCGGTCCAGAGATGCGGGTAGGTATCGTCGCGCTGGAGGTGGTGTCCGTTTCTCTTCAAGCTGAGGCGCATCTGACGTCACCTCCGTCTTCCTGCGCATGCCCAGCGGGGAGTGACACGCCCTCGGCTCGTTAGCTCCGCCCCAGATGGAATCGGTCCGCCGCTTCTTATTGGGTGCGGGGGGTTACCGGGCTCCGCCCTTGACGAGGAGCTGACAGTGAGCCCCTGCGTGGTAACCCCGTCGGAGCACATGTTCAATGGCGGCTAACCAAGCCGGAGTGAGGACGCACACTCCCCGCGCCGCCGCCGCGCCGCCGCCGCTGTTGTTGTTGTTGGTGTTGTTGTTCCATGAGGAAGAGATGCGGGGAGGTATTGGGAGGTCCTAAACTTACTAATGGTGCCATACAATCACATTCTGGTGCAACGAAGAGTCAGAATTAATGGAAACGAGTCCTTAACTGACATAGACTAAGAATAACTAGCAAGATGTCCTATAGTTGTCTACGTGAGATGCGGTGAACCTGGGCACGACATTTAATGGGGGAAAAAGGGGAAGGTCGGGGCTACAGAGTGTTGTTTACAGACAATGGGACTAGGGAATGGGGGATTGGGGATAGTTGGGGAGTATTGGGGAAATAGGGGAATATTTACAAGCGGATATGGATGGAGGCCAAATCCCATATCCGCAACATTGCACCCTTCTCTACCTCGGGGCGTCCCGACCCGATAAATTTTTACCTACGTTAGTGTGGCACTCAGATGTAGTTCCCTCTACTATTAACTCAACCCTGAGTGCGACAGTTTTACAGATGTTCACAAATGAGTACATATGTCCCCCTGCGACGTTGCACCCTTCTCCTCACAGAAACACACCCACAGGATAACCGAATCGCGGAAAGAATCCTCAAACTAAACATACAGCCGGTAGGGAGCATCATTTATACAAGACTACACTGATATTTACACTACGATCCAGGACCTGTTTTTGGAGGAACACATGCAGATGTTATGCATAGAGAGAGCACGCATGCCAGCATCGATACACCAACCCACGAGTGCTCTGTGGCCCTACGGCCTTTAATAATGTGCAGAGCACCCCATCCAAGCACCAAAAGCACCACCCCATCATGTACAGTCAGCACCATCCGGTGCACCAATAAAGTGTTCGATAATCACCGGTGGTGTCGCAGCCGGCCGATGTTCTGCCGCTGGTCTTGCCTTGGAGCCCACTTGGTGTTCTGGCTTCCTTCAAAAATAAAGAAAGGCGCCAACCGCGTCCATTTCTAAATTGTGGCCGTCAGGGGGGCCAACTATAAGTGGTTCACCTGTATGGCATAGGTGCCACGTTGACCCAGAGGTCCATCAACGGGTGGTGCTTGCCCGCAAAAGACTGCGGTCCATGGTGGGCGGCCACAAAAATTGCGGTCCATATGGTGTATCGATCCCGGCAGCAAGCAGCGAAAGTGCAGGCCCACAACTGCGGAGCCAGCACCTCTCTCTCCTCTCTCTCTGCCCCAAAGCCAGATCCTCGGAGGTGGGAGACAAAAGAAAAGACAAGTGAGTAAGGTGGTAAGGGCGCAAAAGTGCACGCAATACAAGATGATGCACACTGGGGGCACATGGAAACCAGGTGAGACAGGTACGTTCCTACCGTACGCCCCCCCCCCCCCCCCACCAGGTAACCTACATTGCCCCTCCCTTACCCCTTACTGTATCCACAAAACACAACACTACCCATAAACATCTACTTTACAAATCAACAAACGTCCCTACTGTCTTCCCCGTTCCTCCCATAAACCAAATTCGTCTTCTCTCCCTCCTAACCAATCAAATTTGCCATTTCCAACTCTCATCACAATTTGCCATCTCCAACTCAACAGCAAAATTTGCCATCACCAATTCATCATCAGTCCCTCCTAAGGAGGGAGAGATGGAATCACCCCAATGTCTCATCCACGTCGTGATGCGTCTCACCAATCCACACAGCAATTCTCATTTCCTGCACACAGAACAAAGAAAACACAGGTGTGGAGTCATCATCATCACCACAGGTAAGTGGCTGCGTATGGTGCGACAGGTTCATCAATCCTAACTATTTCCTAAATGACTTTAACAACTTTACATTACCCGGGGTCTTTCTCCTGCCAAACCATTGGCCCTCTTACACTATGGGTTCTAAAAACCAATTCCCATTGACCAAACTGTGGTGCTTTTCAATTTGGGGTCTCACTCCCCCGATTCATCTCCCGGTGCCCTCGCACAATTTCTGGGCCGCGACGTGTAGCTCTCCCAGCAGGTCTACCCACCTGCACACCTCCACCACTGCAGTTGCCTCCGAGCTTACCTGCTCCTTACCCTAACCTATCTACCTGGGGAAGGCCCTCTGGCGCTCTCCCCACTCGGTGCCCTCTCTGGCACTGGGCTACCCGGGTCCGTCCTCCGGATCCTCGGGCCCCATCCACCACTCTACCGGCTCCCAGAGCCCACCTGCGGCCTCACCTGGCCGACATCCTCACAGTGGTGGAGTGCCCAAACCAACTACACACACTAACAGGCTACACGCCCAGCCATTTCCACAACACCAATGCACCCATCCACAATACCATTCTGCAACCGCACCACAAATGCCAATATCCAACCACAATTTACCTATACCCTCTACCTAACACTTACACTACCCGCCCCGGGTATCCGTGATGGGGGTCCACTCTTCCCCCATCCACACCTTCGCACCATGCACACCACTCCGTACCACTTACTCCAACTCTCTCCACACCACTCATTCCAATACTCCATGTATTCCACACACCTGTACTTGCACACCTGTGCTCTCACACCTGGTGCCACCTGCACCCTTCTCTCCCCAAGCGCATTCGCGCTGATCCACACACTCACTACTCATACGCACTGCTCCACACACCTGTTCAGTTCTCACACAGCATCATCTCATCTAACTACTCCCCTCTGAAACTTGCGCTTCCCAGTCGTCCCTTTAAACTATTGTGCTCCCTCGTCATTATCATCCATACTAATCTACCTGCGTCCCCACTACAGGTATCAGTTACTAACTAACCTTAACGTCACCTAATGTCATCTTCGCTAGATCCCTATCAATATAACCTAACCCACCCGGGCTAGTTTTCACTGCCATACACCCCATAAACTATAGCTCCTTTGCCCCACCATAGGAAGGGTGGCAGGGATGCCACCCTTACCCACCGGGCCCATCGCTCATCAATCCCCCAGTCCTCTGGCACTAATAAGCCCCCCTTATTCAGAGGTACTGGGTCCCGCCTCGGCATCTAAAGCCGAGGCAATCCACGGGGGCGCCTGCTCGCCGGTGTAAGGCCTTATCCGGTCGGCGTGGACGATCCGAGGGAGGGCTCGTGGCCCCATTTTGATTTTTACTACCACGTCACAGACTTGCGACAGGACGACCCCCGGGCCTTGCCAGGGAGAGGTGAGTTTCGGGCACCTACCCTTCCTCCTCCGGGGATTGAAGAACCAAATCTTCATCCCCGGAGTGTACTGACTCCCCTGGCTCCGGTGGTCGTACCTGCGCTTCATCTTCTCCCCCGCCAGATGGAGTTGGCGGCGGGCGAAGGCATGGACTAGCTCCATGCCTTCCTCTAGGTGACGTGCGTACCCCTCCCTCGGCGGGTTAACCACCGTGTCTGGCACGGGACCGCATAGCAAGTCGGCAGGAGCCCGTAACTCCCGCCCATACATAAGCAACGCTGGACTGCATGCGGTGGCCCCGTGCTGGCTGGTTCGGTAGGCCATGAGCAAATAAGGGAGATGTTCGTCCCAGTCATCCTGACGGGTGGCGGTGAACAGTGCCAGTTGTTGGATTAAAGTTCGGTTGAATCTTTCCACCATCCCGTCAGATTGAGGTCTTAAAGGCGTTGTCCTGGTTTTCCGAATTGACAGGAGACTGCACACATCTTTTAGCAATTTGCTCTCAAAATTTCGTCCCTGGTCAGTGTGCAACTCCTGTGGAATCCCATGCCGGCACACAAATCCTTCCACGAAGGCCTGCGCTACCACCCCTGCTTCTTGGTTGGGGAGGGCGTAGGCCTCCGGCCACTTGGTGAAGTAGTCCATCACAACGAGGATGTACTTATTACCTAGGCGGGTGCGGGGTAGTGGGCCTAGGATATCCATGGCCACCCGCTCTAGGGGGGCCCCCACCTGGTGTAATTGAAGGGGGGCCCTCATCCTCCGTGCTGGTCCCTTTTTGGCAGTACAGGCGTCGCATCTCCGACACCAGTCCTGTATGTCGCGCCCCATATTCACCCAATAAAACCTCCGGCGTACCTGCGATGTCGTCTTTGTCCTGCCCAAATGGCCGCCGGGGCGGGTACCATGCACCTGTTGCAATATATCGGTCTTAAATTTATTTGGGACTACCACCAGCCAGGAAGTTTTATCAGAGGGAACCTCCACCCACTTGCGATACAAGATGTTATCCTTCAATTCCAGGGTTTTCCACTGAGCCCAATACGCCTTGGTCTGTGCCCCGAGGGGGGTGACCTCTTCCCCATTAGGTCTTTGCCCCAATTTGACCCAATTGAACACTGGCCCCAGGACAGGATCCTCCTGCTGGGCCGTGCTCCATGCCAAAGTTCCGAATTCCTCATCTGCGGTTAGTGGCAAAATTGGCCCTCTCACCCGGGTTGCCAGGACAACGAGGGTCGGGTCCGAATCGCCCAATTGTTCCCTCTCCTCGTGTCTCGTACAAAATTTGCAGTTTTCCCCCAGACAAGGACGCCGAGAGAGTGCGTCCGCATTACCATGGGCCTTCCCGGCCCTATGGGCCACATCAAAATCATACTGCTGCAACTTTTCCAACCACCTTGCAATTTGGCCCTCTGGTTCCTTGAACCGAAGGAGCCATTGCAAGGAGGAATGGTCAGTTCTAACCAAAAATTTCCGCCCGTACAAGTACGGGTGGAAATGGTTCATGGCAGCCAGCATAGCCAATAACTCTTTGCGAGTGACGCAATAATTTCGCTCGGGCCTACTTAAGGCCCGACTATAGTAACCAATCACTCTCTCCACGCCCTCCTGTGTCTGAGACAAAACTGCGCCCAATCCTTCCTGGCTCGCATCCGTGTCCAGGGTAAATGCCCCGTTGCTAGTGGGGTAAGCTAGAAGGGGTGCGGATGTTAGACACCCCTTCAATTTTTGGAAGGCCTCGTGGCACTCCCGTGTCCAATTAAATCGCGTCCCCTTCTCCGTAAGCCGGTGGAGGGGACGGGCCAACTCCGCAAATTTCGCCGCAAAGCGCCGGTAGTAGGAGCAGAGTCCCAAAAATCCCCGCACCTCTTTGATGGTACGTGGTGCGGGCCACTCCTCTACCGCTTTAATTTTGTCTGGGTCCGTTTTTACCCCCTCGCAACCGATGACGTGGCCTAAATAGGCCACCTCCTTGGCAAACAAGGTGCACTTACTCGGGTTCAGCTTCAACCCTGCCTGTCTGAGGCACCCGAACACCTGGTCCAAATTAGCTACTGCCTGGGGGAACGTTTTGGCATGTACTAGGACGTCATCCAGGTACACCAGGCATGATTGCCATGGCATGCCGCCTAGTACATGTTCCATCAATCTTTCAAAGGTGGCGGGGGCGTTACACAAACCAAACGGCATCACAGTAAACTGATACAGTCCCTTACCTGTGGAGAATGCCGTTTTCTCCTTCCCTGCCCTATCCATCTCCACCTGCCAATACCCACTCTTGAGGTCCAAAGTTGAGAACCAATTTGAGCCCGCAACGGCATCGAGGGTGTCATCAATCCTTGGCAGGGGATATGAGTCCTTGAGTGTCATGTTGTTTAGCTGGCGATAGTCCACGCAGAACCGCGTGGTCCCATCCTTCTTTTTGACCAGCACAACAGGTGACATCCAAGGACTTCCCGAGGGCTCGATCACGCCTGCGTCGGGCATTTTTTCAACCTGCTCGTCAGCTTCCGCCCTCTTGCTCCAAGGGAGCCGTCGGGCGGCCTGACGAATAGGCCGGGCCTCACCGGTGTGGATCTGATGTTTCACCAGGCCCGTACGTCCAATATCCTCGGTGGACAGGGAGAAGAGGTCCAAATGGGACCCAACCAGTTTGTGTAAGGCCTCCCTCTGGGTACCTCCCAACTCTACGCTACTACGATTTACCATCTCGCAAATGGGATCGGGCCAATTCCTACTTCTTATTGAAGGCTCCCCCCGGGGCCGGCTCGGCTGGACGTTCTCGCCCCTCACTGTCGCGACTTCCTCAACTGGGGTGCAGCCAGCTACCCTCGTGCCCCTTACTATAGTGCGTGGTTCTGTACTTATATTTATTACTCGGACGGCCACTACCGGTCCGTCCGTTTTTACAAGGGTGCGGCCCACGATTAAACCCGGTATGGACTGCGCTGCCACCGGTTCGACCAGGCCGCAGGACTCCTGCCATGTTGGGCGAGCTGCCCACCGGGCCGGCACTATCGCCTCGGCCCTTGGGGGAATGGTCACGGCCTCGGAAGCCTCCAGCTCCGCTCTCTCGGCCGTGCTCACTCCCCCTAACGGCAGCTCTTCTACTCCCACCTGCAGGATCCCCCGGCACAAGTCGATTTTACAACCGCTGCCAGTCAACAAATCCAACCCTATTAAACATGGGTCCGCACACCTCCGCCACCCAAACATCTATTTCCCTCCTTACCGACCCTAACTTGAGGGTCACAGAACCACGCCCTATTATTGGGGCCGTTACCCCGGTAGCAAGTTGCAAACTATAATTTTGCAGGCGCTGGATCTTATCCCAGCCACCTGCGCTCGAATCAAGGACCACAGGGCTGATGATCGTGGCGCTAGCTCCTGTGTCCACTACGGCGTCTACCCCCACGCCGGCAATTTTGCATCTGATTGTCAGGCTACCGGTTCCAATTTGGCCACAATAAATGACCTGTCGCGTCAATGAGGGCTCTCCTCCATCCTCTTCTGCCGAACACCGCCCTACGTGCCCGACACCTTCTAGTTTCCCGGGGTCTGGCGGGGGGGTGTCTGGGGTCGGCTAACCTGCTCCCCCCTGGGCGGAGTTGAGGACCTCAACCGCCGGGGATCATCCCGGCGCGTGGCTCGACAGTGCCGCGCCAGGTGACCCAGACGGTTGCAAGTATAGCACCTCACCTGATAAGGTGCTTGTCTCTGGAATTCCAAATTCCCCCCCCTGAAGGTCCGAATTGGATTACTCGCTCGTGGTCCACCGCGGGCCACCTCCGGGGCCGCCTGCCATGGTCCAGGTCCCGCCAGGCGCTGGTCCACCAGCCTCCGGACCATGCCCGCCAGGTCAGGACTCACGTCGGGGGCGGGCCCCCTAAGGGGTCCGCCCTCCATCGGAGGTCCCACCTGGCGGACCGCCATTGCGTGACGCTCGCTCCCCCGGGCCAGGGGCCTCGCTGCTTCCCAACGGGCCGCAGCGTCAGCCGCCTGGCTCAGAGTCTGCGGGCGCCACATGGCGAGCTGTTGCCGGAGCTCAATATCCGGGAGGGCCTGGATAAAATGGTCCAGCGCCAGGCTTTCCCGGGAATCCGCTGCCATGCTAGCATGTGCGATCCCCACTGCGCGGCGAATGTCGTGGGCAAGTTCCCCGATGGCTTCCTGGGGCTTGCGTTTTCGCAGCGCGAGCTGAGCTTTAACAAGCTCGCTCTGCTGCTCAATGCCGAATCGATTAATTAGGGCGTCGCGGAGGGCTGGCAGGGTGAGAGCACCCGCTGGTAATGCCGTCAGCACCTCCGCCGCCGCGCCACGCAATGCGGCCACCAGGTGTACTCCACCTTCGTCCTCACCCCAACCGTTGCCCTTACACACACAGTCAAACTGCGCCAGGTACGTGCGTAGATCACTCTTGCCGTCATACGGCGCGAGTGGGACCTTGTGGGACCACCTCGTATGCGAGTCGTTGCCCGCCTGCCGGACCCCGTGCGTCGCCCCTTGCGGGGTCAGCGCGGGGCCGAACCGGCCGGGCCCCCACAGTACATTACCCCCAAGGGGCTCTCGTGCCTCCCCGGTCCCTCCAACAACTACCCCTGTTGGTGTCGATGCATGGGTCACACCTCCGCAACCCGCTACCCATTCCATACCACCACAACCTTGCTCACCCACACCTCGCACCTCTCGTTCCATACCCTCCGGACCAGTCATACACCTCACTCTTGGCCTCTCACGAACATCCGGGTCTATCTCGACCCCCAAGCTTATCAAATCACCTGGCGCATCATACGCACGACCATATTGGTCACCACTTACACCGGGTCCTCTTTCTCTTCGCTTCTCCTCCATCACCTGCGAATCCCTCATCCGGTTAATGAGCACATCATCACGATCCGAACACAGACTTTGGACCAATTCTTTTACTTCCTCCTTTATCTCTTTCTTATCCTCTCTCCGTCGCTTCTTAATTTCGCTCACCCCTTCTTCCACTTCTTCTAATTTCTGCTTCACCTCCTTCATCTCCTCGTGCGCCCCTTTAAGTTCTTCCTCTAACTCCACTTTATTTTTTTCTATGTGCTCCCGCACCTCCCGCTCTTTAACCTCCATCACCTCTACCACCTTGTCCATTTTCCTCGTCAGGTCCTCATGTACCGTCTGACTCTCTTTTTTAATTACCCCTATGTCCTTTTTCATCTCCTTCTGTGTCGATTTTAAACCCTCTATTACCGCTGTGTTCTTCTTTACCTGGTCCCCCAACTCCTTTTGTCCCACTGTCAGTTGTTCTACTCCCAGCGTCAACTCCTCTCTACCCCCTTGCAATTTTACAGTCCCCTTTCTCACCTCCTTCTCCATGCGCTCCTTACAGTGCCTCACCTCCTCGCGCACTCCTCCGACCTCCTCACTCACACCTCTTCTGATCTCCTCTCCCATCACTTGCATCTCCTGCCCAGATGCCACCCTCATCTGCTCCATTTCCTCCCTGTGAGCATCCAGTTTGGTTTCTACCCCCATTCTGACCCCCTCTATCTGCTGCCCCATTTGTTTAACTTCCCTTTCCGCTTGGTCCCTCATGTCCCTCAATTTGCCTTCCATCCTGTTTTCTAACCCCTCTAACCCCTTTTGCATCCCTTCCATTTGATTCTCTTGAGCGGCCATTCTGTTTTCTACCCCCATTAACCCATGTTTCACCCCTTCTATCCCATTGTCTAACCCCTCTAATTTCTTGTCTAATCCCTCACCGGTACCCCTCGCTTCGTCCCTCATTACCCCAATTTGGCCCTCCAATCGCTCACCCTGAGCATCCATCCGGTTCCCCATTACCCCCATTTGGTTTCCCATTACCCCCAATTGCTCACTCTGCAGTTTGAGGGACGCCTGCATTTGCGCCATAAATTGCTCCATGAGGGCCTGCATTTGGGCCATCCCTCCCACTTGTGCAGCGGGTGCGGCCGCCGTAGCTATGTGCGAGGCGCCATTTTGCGCGCCCGCAACCTCGTGCGCAAGGACGCCATTTTGCGACTCTGCTACCCTCACTGCTTCGCTCTCCTCATGTCCCTCAATTTGGTCCTGGATCGACCCTGCCTCACTCTCCTCTACCGGAACCCAGCCGTCTTGGTCTGCCATAGCGCGACTTTCAAAATTCAGGTTTTTCTTTTTTTTTGTAAAACACAATTAAATTTCGCTGTTATAATTTCGAGCGCGTGAAACGCGCTCCGGATCGAATCCCACTTCCCGACACCAAATGTTACAGACGCGGTTTTGGATGTTAGTTTACCGAGCGGTTTGGTATGACCGCGTCTGCACAAGTTACCCGATTACACTCGAACGTTGGCCGAATCGCGCTACGCTAAATCAATGAAGGAAAAGGACACAACGGCTGGATTAAATGACACGACACCAGGGGTACAGTTCTCAAGACCTCCGGAGGAGGTTATAATATGGGTTTGCAGAACGTTTAGATTACACGCACAAGAGGTACAGCACAGAAAGGTGGGCACTTAAACACGGTCTTATCTTAGCCCCGACAGACCACAGATAAACGGGACAAGACTGACTCACACAGGGATTGATGGCAAGGAGGGGCAGGTAGTCGATGGCTCAAGGTGCACCTTGGCTCAGGGACAGGATACAGCTCGGTCCAGTCCAGAGATGCGGGGAGGTATTCAGCGCTTGGAGAAGGCGACTTCTCTCTCCAAGCTGGGGGCGCATCTGACGTCACCTCCGGTAAGTCGCTGCGTATATCCAGCGGGGAGTGACACGCCCTCGGCTCGTTAGCTCCGCCCCAGATGGAATCGGCCCGCCGCTTCTTATTGGGTGCGGGGGGTTACCGGGCTCCGCCCTTGACGAGGAGCTAACAGTCAGCCCCTTCGTGGTAACCCTGTCGGAGCACATGGGCAATGGCGGCTAACCAAGCCGGAGTGAGGACGCACACTCCCCGCGCCGCCGCCGCGCCGCCCCCGCTGTTGTTGTAGTTGTTGTTGTGGTTGTAGTTTCATGAGGAAGATCGGAGGATGCGGAGATGAGATTGTGGGGAGGTATTGGGAGGTCCTAAACTTACTACTGGTGCCATACAATCACATTCTGGTGCAACGAAGAGTCAGAATTAATGGAAACGAGTCCTTAACTGACATAGACTAAGAATAACTAGCAAGATGTCCTATAGTTGTCTACGTGAGATGCGGTGAACCTGGGCACGACATTTAATGGGGGAAAAAGGGGAAGGTCGGGGCTACAGAGTGTTATTTACAGACGATGGGACTAGGGAATGGGGGATTGGGGATAGTTGGGGAGTAGTGGGGAAATAGGGGAATATTTACAAGCGGATATGGATGGAGGCCAAATCCCATATCCGCAACAATATATATATATATATATATATATATATATATATATATATATATATATATATATATATATATATATATATATACATACATATATGTATATATATGTATATATATGTATATATATATATGTGTATATGTATATATGTATATATGTATATATGTATATATATATATATATGTATATGTATATATATATATATATATATATATATATATATACTAGGGCATGCCCGTACTATATATATATCTAAAATTATATCCCCCCCCTGTATTTACATGAAATGGTTTGGTCCAAAGCGAACGGCTTGCGAGTACGGTGACAATCCCCCCCCTCTATTTACATGAAATGGTTTGGTCCAAAGCGAACGGCTTGCGGAGTTTGGTAAAGAAATCGCCATACCGTGCACAAACGTGCAGGAAAGCGAAAGAATCGCAAATTAGTTTTAATTAGTTTTAAAACATAGTTTAACGCCAACATAGTTTGCCAACGTGAAATAAATGAATACGCTCTCAAATGTGCCGTCCGAGGCAGAGTCTGTTCGGCACGTTCGGCACACGTGATAGCTCGCTGCTCTCTGATTGGTTGAATCGTTTTTTGGACATAGCTCGGTAACTACTTGTCCGATTAATATGAAACCTTGAAAAGGCACATCCTCGGGTCCCCAGCAATATACCTGGCAAGTTTAAAGTATATCGGACCCGTGGTTGTCGAGAAACAGCGGTCACAAACACACAGACATACACACATACACACACACACACACACAGAGATTACTGGAATTATAGATAGACTAGGGCATGCCCGTACTATATATATATCTAAAATTATATCCCCCCCCTTTATTTACATGAAATGGTTTGGTCCAAAGCGAACGGCTTGCGAGTACGGTGACAATCCCCCCCCTCTATTTACATGAAATGGTTTGGTCCAAAGCGAACGGCTTGCGAGTACGGTGACAATCCCCCCCCCCCCCCCCCCCCTCTATTTACATGAAATGGTTTGGTCCAAAGCGAACGGCTTGCGGAGTTTGGTAAAGAAATCGCCATAGCGTGCACAAACGCGCAGGAAAGCGAAAGAATCGCAAATTAGTTTTAATTAGTTTTAAAACATAGTTTAACGCCAACATAGTTTGCCAACGTGAAATAAATGAATACGCTCTCAAATGTGCCGTCCGAGGCAGAGTCTGTTCGCCACGTTCGGCACACGTGATAGCTCGCTGCTCTCTGATTGGTTGAATCGTTTTTTGGACATAGCTCGGTAACTACTTGTCCGATTAATATGAAACCTTGAAAAGGCACATCCTCAGGTCCCCAGCAATATACCTGGCAAGTTTCAAGTATATCGGACCCGTGGTTGTCGAGAAACAGCGGTCACAGACAAACACACAGACATACACACATACACACACACACACACAGAGATTGCTGGAATTATATATACTAGGGCATGCCCGTACTATATATATATCTAAAATTATATCCCCCCCCTCTATTTACATGAAATGGTTTGGTCCAAAGCGAACGGCTTGCGAGTGGTGACAATCCCCCCCCTCTATTTACATGCAATGGTTTGGTCCAAAGCGAACGGCTTCCGGAGTTTGGTAAAGAAATCGCCATCGCGTGCACAAACGCGCAGGAAAGCGAATGAATCGCAAATTCGTTTTTATTAGTTGTAAAACATAGTTTAACGCCAACATAGTTTGCAAACGTGAAATAAATGAATACGCTCTCAAATGTGCCATCCGAGGCAGAGTGTGCCCGCCACGTTCGGCACACGCGATCGTTCGCTGCTCTCTGATTGGTTGAATCGTTTTTTGGACATAGCTCGGTAAGTAATTGTCCGATTAATATGAAACCTTGAAAAGGCACATCCTCGGGTCCCCAGCAATATACCTGGCAAGTTAAAAGTATATCGGACCCGTGGTTGTCGAGAAACAGCGGTCACAGACAAACGTACAGACAGAGATTACTGGAATTATAGATAGACTAGGGCATGCCCGTACTATATCTATATCTAAAATTATATCCCCCCCCTCTATTTACATGAAATGGTTTGGTCCAAAGCGAACGGCTTGCGAGTGGTGACAATCCCCCCCTCTATTTACATGCAATGGTTTGGTCCAAAGCGAACGGCTTCCGGAGTTTGGTAAAGAAATCGCCATCGCGTGCACAAACGCGCAGGAAAGCGAATGAATCGCAAATTCGTTTTTATTAGTTGTAAAACATAGTTTAACGCCAACATAGTTTGCAAACGTGAAATAAATGAATACGCTCTCAAATGTGCCATCCGAGGCAGAGTGTGCCCGCCACGTTCGGCACACGCGATCGTTCGCTGCTCTCTGATTGGTTGAATCGTTTTTTGGACATAGCTCGGTAAGTAATTGTCCGATTAATATGAAACCTTGAAAAGGCACATCCTCGGGTCCCCAGCAATATACCTGGCAAGTTAAAAGTATATCGGACCCGTGGTTGTCGAGAAACAGCGGTCACAGACAGACAAACGTACAAACGTACAAACGTACAGACAGAGATTACTGGAATTATAGATATATATATAATTATATATATATATATATATATATATATATATATATATATATATATATATATATATATATATATATATATATATATATATATATATATATATATATATATATATATATATATATATTATATATATATGTATATATATATATATATATATATGTATATATGTATATATATATATATATGTATATATATGTATATATATATATATATATATATGTATATATGTATATATATATATATATGTATATATATATATATATATATATATATATATATATATATATATATATATATATATGTATATATATATGTATATATATATATATATATATATATGTATATTAATATATATATATATATGTATATATATATATATATATGTATGTATATATATATGTATATATATGTATATATATATATGTATTATATGTATATATATATGTATATATATATATATATATATATATATATGTATATATATATATACACAAAGAATTAAGTTAAGCACCCCCCCCCGTTTTTTTACAACCTCGCACATTACAAGTTTGTTGTCGTCAAAACAGTGTAATATACCCATGATATTGCTATATTTTCTGGAGAAGTGATATTATGGTCACATAAAAACATAACAATCATGCCGTTTTCAATATTTTATTCTGAATAATTTAAGGTGAAATTTTTTGGGAATTTTAGGCATATTTTCACCTCAATTTAAGTATGGAGCTATATAGTCTAGTAGGAAGACTAGGTCCCCCTGCACCCCCCGGAGATATACTTCTAATCAGTGTTTCTAGATTGGAAAAAAATGTGTAGAAAATGACTAGCTATGGCCCCAAGCTGAAAAAATGTCCCACATACCATTTTTATGCAAATTACTGCTGCAAATTTTATGCAAAATTATGCAAATTTTATGCAAATTTTTGATGAGGAGTAGAGTTGAGGGGTCTTTGAGGGCTTCATCGAGGTGCTCTCGGTTGCAAGACTGGGTCATTCTGAGAAGCACAGCAGGGTCAGAGATCATGATGTTTCTCCTCCTCAGTGAATCTCTCCATCAACAGCCTCTCCATTGCCTCACACACTGTTTTGAGGGCAAAAGAGGGACTTTGCGTAGGCCTTTCCACTGAGAACACCTTTGAGAGATCCACTTGTTACTAGTTGTGCCTCAAAGAGAATCTCTGCATATCCAGAACCACGCATCTTGTGTCCAGTGAGCATCCCGATGTAGTTCATGGATGTGTGGAAGGGTCCAATCGTTACTACATGACTAGCAAATTCATTTGGCCAGCGCCAGATGATGGGAAGGGCTTTCATGCAGACACCCAGATCAAATGTATTCAGGACCCATCTCTGACCCACCTCAGCAGTTGCTGCCTCGGAACGCTTCAGTAGCTCACGAACAACTGCGTTGTCTGTGATCGGTTGGTGGTAGGATAGGCGTGCAGTAGTCGACTGTTGATTTGCTGGGTGGGGGGAGAACCAGTTGCAGAGGTGAAACCCCCTAGCCCAGGCACAGGCTGCAGGCCATTGCCATGCCATGCAGGCACCAGGCACAGACCGATCACAGACAACGCAGTTGTTCGTGAGCTACTGAAGCGTTCCCGAGGCAGCAACTGCTGAGGTGGGTCAGAGATGGGTCCTGAATACATTTGATCTGGGTGTCTGCATGAAAGCCCTTCCCATCATCTGGCGCTGGCCAAATGAATTTGCTAGTCATGTAGTAACGATTGGACCCTTCCACACATCCATGAACTACATCGGGATGCTCACTGGACACAAGATGCGTGGTTCTGGATATGCAGAGATTCTCTTTGAGGCACAACTAGTAACAAGTGGATCTCTCAAAGGTGTTCTCAGTGGAAAGGCCTACGCAAAGTCCCTCTTTTGCCTCAAAACAGTGTGTGAGGCAATGGAGAGGCTGTTGATGGAGAGATTCACTGAGGAGGAGAACATCATGATCTCTGACCCTGCTGTGCTTCTCAGAATGACCCAGTCTTGCAACCGAGAGCACCTCGATGAAGCCCTCAAAGACCCCTCAACTCTACTCCTCATCAAAAATTTGCATAAAATTTGCATAATTTTGCATAAAATTTGCAGCAGTAATTTGCATAAAAATGGTATGTGGGACATTTTTTCAGCTTGGGGCCATAGCTAGTCATTTTCTACACATTTTTTCCAATCTAGAAACATTGATTAGAAGTATATCTCCGGGGGGTGCAGGGGGACCTAGTCTTCCTACTAGACTAATAGGTCCATCACGGACAGTGTGGATGACGTTTATGTTTTCTAACGTACAGTCATTGTTCTGAGAAGACCTCTAGCGATCTTTGCGTCAATAACGTGTGTAGGACCCACGTGATCGGATCACTGACTCAACCCTACGTCTCATAGACCCTGTAAGCCGTCGTATGCGTTGCT
>NC_136274.1:70979782-71282282 GCF_964187855.1 Myxine glutinosa | reverse complement strand
GAAAACAAAAAAAATTCCCCAAAAAAAATAAAATAAAAACAATTGGAAAATTTCCCAAAAAAATACCCTTAGGACATGCCATCGGGAGAGATATGTGCACACCAGAAGTTTGGTGCGATTTAACAAAAGTTTGAGGGAGTAGTTCAGTGACGAGACAACACAGGACAGACACTGCACAAATATATATATAGATATATATATATATATGATATATATATATATATATATATACTGTATATATATATATATATATATATATATATATATATATATATATATATATATATATATATATATATATATATATATATATATATATATATATATATATATATATATATATATATATATATATATATATAATGCAGTTGAGTGATGACATTTGAAGTTGATCATTGTTGACGTCTCGTGTTGTCTGTGCTTTGCCCAGCCGTCGTGGATGAAGACAGGGTCCGATACAAATTCTTGAAGAAGAAAAAGGGATACGTGCGGCTGCACACGACAAAAGGAGATCTCAATTTGGAGTTGCACTGTGACATGGTGGGTCAAACAGCTATATTATTTAGCGAACAACTTGAAGTACTTACATTGCTCAAGGCTTAATTTACTTACATTGCTGCAGAACAGCTGTGAGTTGTTAACCCATTACTTGTTCCCTGAAGAAGGCCTTTTTTTACAATATAACTGTGCAATTAACATTATTTTCCCGTTTTTGCGAACCTAAACTTTTTTTTTTAACCCCGAGCAGTTTACTGCTTACCTTTGTACCATTTCATGTTATTCACTGGACATTAAACTGCGTAAATTTCAATAAAAACTGGAAAAATTGAGGCGTTCTGAAACTTTTGACCGGTAGTGTAAGTGAGATGGTGATTAACAAATGGGGGGCGGGATAAGTATGACTTGTGCGGAATGACGAGAGATGGGAGGCAGGTGAAGAGGATATTTCTGCAGGTTATTTTTGCTTGACAATACAAAATTCCTCTTCCAGACTATCATTCATTTCTGATAAGTGAGACCGTTCATTAACGGTGACAGTTGCAACCGAGTTCCACCATGTCCGGCCATGTTTCCTTTAACGCCTTCAGCTTTGCTCCAGTGGCTTTTGTGTGGGATCATCATGCTGTTGACTTTCCAGTTGATTCTTCACTTGAAACTGATGGTAGTGACTCATGAAAAATGAAACTTGCTTTCTCAAACTATCTTGGTTGCACCTGCCATTCAAAAAAAACAAAACTGAGCAAAGTCGATGGTGCGCCATCGCAAATCCTCACGCTTCCCACCTAAAGCAAAGTTGAAAGATGGGAAAAAGTGCCACCAGGAATGACCCAATATCAAATTTTGAGTTAGGGGGGGGGGGAAATAAAAAAAATCTTCTGTTTTGACCTCTTTGACCCTGAGACTCCGGCCCCCCCCCCCACCCCCCCTCCCGAGGCAAGCACCGGAGGTCAAATCCAAAAGATTGTGACATGCTTCACGTGTTCCCAAACGTCGTTTGCATGTACAAGGGTTCCTTTAAAAATGTGCTGTCATTGCATTTTTTATTTTGACCTTTAGACCCTTTACATTTTTGACCTTTTGACCTTTAGGCGGGGCCACAGATGAGTCTGCTCGAGCACTTTCTTGCCATGTGGTGATCATAACTACCACGTTTGGTGAATTTCTGCACAACCATTTAGGAGGAAATAGCACAGCAGACTGACACAGACCCAATTAAAACATCCACCTGTTTTCTTAATTAATTAATTAATTTTTTCAAAAAGCATGGGCATAATTTAGTTTTATGCCCACACTATTCGTCCTACCTGTTGGTTATAATGGACTTGGTTTGTTAGTAATGATTGGTCTCGATGAAGCTCACGTTAAAGGACGGTAATAAGGTAACGAGTTATCACTTCCTTCAGATGTTGTACTCTTTGCATCAGATGTTGTACAAAGTTATTTTCCTGTAATCCATGCTATACTTGTGGCTTTGTCCGCAGCTTTATTCAAGTCCCCCACAGCAATGCTTTCCTGGTTCTCATAATGAGGTTCTGCAGAAGATGTGAAATGTATTTTCTGAAGCTAAACTAGATAATTCATGTTTACCTTGAGTTTGAATTACAGTGGCATATGAGCTGGAGTAGCAAGGAACGCAAATTGTTCAAAAGAAAGAATGCCAGAAAATGAGTGCAGGAAAAAGGCCTTTTTGGACTTGAACATTCCTGTGCAGTTTATTTATTTATTTAAGCTTTAATCGTGTGCCGATCATTGGGCTTGTTTGGTCTAGCCAGACGGCCTGTGCTAAAAATGTAAACTGGAGCATTTTGTGTGAGGGGCGCAGGGGGGAATTATGTTATTTCCATGCCAGCCGTTTCCTTTCCCTAACAAAGTCCAGCTCTGTTCGGTTAAATTAGGTTCCTGTATAAACATTAGGCTCTCATGAGGTTCTTGGAGCAGTGCAGCATGTGACTGATGCATGCCCACTCTTCATCTATGAAGAACTGCTCAATTATAGCGAGCGGGTGTGTGTGTGTATATATATATATATATAGTTTTCTGTTGCTACTCTTGTAATGGTTGTTTACAAAGCGTTGCATGGAAACTGTCGGTTTAATCCCACCCTCCATTCAAAATGTCGAGCCTGCGATGAAAGCAGTGTCCCTGTGCCTTCCCGAATTTGAGATCGGTGAAGCAACGGCTGTGGACCAGTCAGCAAATGGCGGACGAGATTGGTTTTGCAAACGAGCTTTTGCGTCCTCCTGCACCACGCTAATTATTTTGCATTGCCGGGACCTCATTTTGTTTGCCCGAGCTTCTCGTGTTGCCCGATTGGATTGACATTTCTGCACGCCCTCGGGGTCCGTGCCCAATGCATCCCAAACGGCCCATCTGCACACTGCCATCCATTGGCGTTCTGTACCTTGTCTCCAAAATAGCTTGTTTTCGTGTGTAGATACTTGCCAAAACAGCTGGTTCATTGACATGAGGCCCTTTGAACATGCGCTATGGCTTTATTAAATGCCATTGTGTATGTATTGTGGAATTGAAGGACTATTTGTGGCTGCATGATTTTCATTGGTGGAAGGCTGCAATAGGAAAGGTAAAATAAACGTGAATACTTGGTGGGCGTCTCAGCAATGCTCATAATTTCCTGTACGGCATTGGTCTTGCGTGTGCTATTTCCTAGGTTCCGAAGACGTGTGAAAACTTTATTCTGCTTTGCCAACGTGGTTACTACGATGGCACCATCTTCCATCGCTCAATGCGTAACTTCATGGTAATCTACCTTTGTTTTTATTTGCCTTTGCTTTTATTCATTTGAAAAGCCTTGACCTGCCGGCTCCATGCTCTTGCTTGCTTGGTCGATAGTTTCTGTTTGAGCTATCCAATTTTGGATTTAATCCAGCAGTTAGCGCTGCATCGTGAAGCTTGCTCTCCTTCGGAGGGAAATTGATGCCGGACGTCCGATCCACAAAAGGATCCCATGATATATTTAGTGATAGTTGGCCTTCGGACTGGCATAGACCTTAGCAAAATTGTTGTGCATGTTAAAATTGTAAAGTAAATTTATTGACGAGGTGAATGCGTTTAGGGTGCAACACATGCATGACAGGCCAAAAGGCCTTTTTTTCGTTTTGGCTGAGATATTTATGGCGAAAGCTTTGCAGAAATATGGTATGGTGCACAATGAAACTCGCATTTTTATTTGTCCAGTTAATAAAAATTAATTCTGCAGGGCCAAAAGCTCCTGGAAGAGCTAGAAAACAAATTACAAATCACACACACACACACACACACACACACACATACACACACACACACACACACACACAAACACACACACACACACACACACACCTTGGGGAAAGTGACATCATTTCCCAGAGCACTCTGCCATTTTTTTTTTTAATAACCTCACTTTTTCTCTGCACTCAGTGGGCCATTTTAAAGAGGTGCTTCCTCCTCCTAATGGATACCAACCAATGGGGTTTATCCGTTATCAATGCTCTATCCATCCATCAAGCAAGGAAGGGGGCGTACCATTTTAAGTCTCTGGTATGATTCTGCCATGGTCAGGATCGAACCACTGATCTCTCGGGTTCGGATCGGACACTCTAACCATTACACCACTAAGTCTGGTTAAGAAGTATAAAATACAAAGTAAGGCTCATGGAATGTGAAAAGTGCTTTCATCATGTACTAGCAGGAGTACCCAGCGCCGCCCGGTGCTGTTCTAACGCTGTTGGAATTTTGAAGAAATCTATTTTTTTTTTTTCTATTTTTTATGGTGACATAACACTTCCCTACACCCACTAAGAAATGAGGTCAGAGATCATTTCATATTACCTTTCACACAGCTACGAAAGACAATTTGTGCTGATCTGTATTTTCCTTATGGTTATTTTCCAGATTCAAGGCGGCGATCCCACAGGAACTGGAACAGGTACAATTGGTGTTTTGATCTATCGTTGATGATAATAATGATAATGATAATGCATGTTCGAGTACATCTTCCACATTCCTTCGTTCGTACGACATTTTGGAGACTTTGCTCTTCAAGACTCCCGGGCCTACAAGACCTGGTCCTTATGTTGAGGCCTATCTTCACACGTATACAAATCGATCTTTAATCTATCTATAATTCCATTAATCTCTGTGTGTATGTGTGTTTGTATGTGTGTATGTGTGTATGTGTGTATGTGTGTATGTTTGTCTGTGACCGCTGTTTCTCGACAACTACCGGTCCGATATACTTGAAACTTGCCAGGTATATTGCTGGGGACCCGAGGATGTGCCTTTTCAAGGTTTGAAATTAATCGGACAAGTAGTTACCGAGCTATGGCGATTTCTTTACCAAACACCGCAAGCCGTTCGCTTTGGACCAAACCATTTCATGTAAATAGAGGGGGGGGGGGTTCTGTGGTCGTTGCGAATGGACCAAACCATTCATGTAAATAGAGGGGGGGGTTCTGTGGTCGTTACTGCCACGTGGTTTCAAAGTTTTTTTTTGTTGTTGTTGTTTGCACGCGTGTTTTTTTGCACCCACGTACGGGCACGCCCTAGGATGTTTACACACACACACCCCTACACAAATTTTTTTTTTTTTTTTTTTTGGCAAGGAACGGGCACCCACGTACGGGCACGTCCTAGCTTATATATAGTACGGGCATGCCCTAGTGAAAAACAATTCCAAGTGATCAAATTGTACGTTTACTCAACTTGGCATATTGTAAAAGCTTGTGCTACAGGGATAGTCTTCGACTGGCCCTGTAACACAATGTGAGTCCTCGATACGAGATTACAACTGCTCCGTAGCACTGTACATGTCATAGGTCCACTGAGCTACTATGTACAGTCACGTGAAAAAGTAAGTACACCTCATTTAAAGTTTTGACTTTTTCAACATATTTCAACATACAGCTATTTGATCTTCATTTCAACAATATTGATAGATAAAGGTGATATAATATAACAAATATCATGAAACATTTACATTTTGTAGTCCATTGTATAATTTAAATAAACATAAATGCAAATTTCGCATGTGGAAAAAGTAAGTACACCCTTGGCTCTAATAGGTGGTATTGCCCCCTTTGGCAGAAATAACCTCAAGTAGGCGTTTCTTATAACTGTCTACCAGTCTCTGACTTCGACTGGGAGAAATTTTTGCCCACTCATCCATGCAGAATTCTTTCAGCTGTGCGATGTTTGAGGGGTTTCTTGCATGCACAGCTCGTTTCAAATCCCCCCACAACATCTCGATGGGATTTAGATCGGGGCTTTGACTTGGCCATTCCAGAACCCTCCATTTCTTTCTTTTCAGCCATTCCTTGGTGGATTTACTGGTATGTTTAGGGTCATTGTCATGTTGCAAGGTCCACCTTCGGTTGAGCTTCAACACTCCGACAGATAGCCTCACATTATCCTCAAGCAGCCTCTGGTACCATGAAGAATTCATAGTGGATTCTATGATGGTGAGCTGCCCAGGCCCTGATGCAGCAAAGCTGCCCCAAACCATAATATTTCCACCACCATGCTTTATAGTTGGTGTCAGGTTCTTGCGGTCAAATGCTGTCTTTGGTTTTCGCCAAACATGTCTTCTGGTACTGTGGCCAAATAGCTCTACCTTTGACTCATCTGTCCAGAGCACATTGTTCCAGAAGTGCTGGTCTTTGCCTCGGTGTTCATTGGCAAACTTTCGTCTTACCCTGATGTTCTTTCTGGACAGCAAAGGTTTCCTCCTGGCACACCTCCCATGTAGATCAAATTTGTGCAGCCTCTTTCTAATGGTAGACTCGTGCACTTTGACATCAGCAGTGGCAAGAGCTACCTGTAGGTCCCGTGATGACATTCTGGGGTTCTTAGCGACTTCTTTCAGCATCTTGCGGTCTGCTCTCCGGCTGAACTTGCTGGGGCGGCCTGGCCTGAACAAGTTGGCAGTTGTTTGGAATCTTCTTCACTTGTAGATGATCTTCCGGACAGTCGAATGACTGATTTCAAATTGTTTGGAGATCTTTTTAAATCCCTTCCCAGACTTGTAGGCATCTATAACCTTCTTTCTGAAGGCCTCAGAGAGCTCCTTTGATCTAGGCATGGTGATTGTCACTTCTAGATTGTCACTTCTCTAGATCTAGGCATGGTGATAGAATCAGATGCACACTTCAACAACAAAGAGCAAACCAAACTAAATGTCTGAGGTTTAAATAAGACAGGTTCCTCCAAGATCCTCTCTAACGATGTTCTAATCATTTGCACCTGAGCTGGTGCATCTCATTCTAATTTTAGGTATTTGAAGTAGTGATAAATGTAGGGGTGTACTTACTTTTTCCACATGTAAAATTTGCATTTATGTTTATTTAAATTATACAATGGACTACAAAATGTAAATGTTTCATGATATTTGTTATATTATATCACCTTTTTTCTATCAGTATTGTTGAAATGAGGATCAAATAGCTGTGTGTTGAAATATGTTGAAAGAGTCAAAACTTTACATGGGGTGTACTTACTTTTCACGTGACTGTATATATAGCACTAGTGAGGTACCCATGCTATGCACAGGAGGGAGCCCAAATTCTGACAGACAATGCAGAAATGGCAAATGCACACAACCATGAACCAATAAATTCCACATTCCTGTGCCACCTTCAGTCGAAGACACATAAGAGGAAAAGTAAGACCCACAAGCTTATGGGAGTTTGTTTTTTTTCCTGAAAGTTCAAAACGTACTGGTGCATCTTACAATTAATTTTTCCAATGATCATCATAACACACTGCACGTGGTGTCTGGATATCCAGAAAATTGCTTCCCCAGACGTAGAGCTGAAGTTTCTCGTACAACAGCCTCTGACGCTCAATAGCAGCTTTACACCGACGTGGTCTGTTTCATTTTTGAGAAAATTAGGCCTCAAGCCATCTTCTCCTTCAATAAGTTGTTGATGTTTCTTTGGGGGTGGTTAGTTGGTATTTTCTTTCCATTTGGGCAGCAGCTGATAGTGGTCTGACTTTGCATTGTATCAAAGGGAGGCGCTTCAGAATCATTGGAATCTCCCGCGTCCTTAGGTTGAGTGGTCTTTCTTGGTAGGTTGGTTGGTGGTCTTTGTCTTCTACCGACTCCTCTCCGGCCTAGCTCCCCCAGCTCTCTCTGTGATCTGTCCCCCAAATATTCCTCCAGGTCGCACAAGCTCTGCCAGCAACCCTCTTATGGTGAAACTGCCAAAATCAAGGCTCTCTGCTCACCTTCACTCTTTCATTCCTCTTTTCTCCCGCCTCTGGAACAAACTCCCTCGCTCTCTTAAATCCCACTCCTCCCTCCAGGTCTTTAAAACAGATGTGCACCACCATCTCTTATCTTCCCCCATCCAAAACCTTGATCTTTTCTACCCCTGCTAATTCACCCCAGATCCACTTTTCTCAAATTCTGACTTCTTTCCTGGAAGTCCTAGCTGTGTCCATGTGTTTTATACCTCTCACCCCCCCCCCCCCCCCCCACCTTCCCATGCCTCCTCCCCCCAAGCCCTCTCCCTCCCACAGATCTCCCGATGTCCAGAGTGTCTGTTTTTGATTTTTTTTTGTGTGATTCATGTTAGCTCTTTCACGAGCCTCGATCTTGTATACAAAAAAAGAAAAGAAAAATGCACCCCTCCCTTTATATAAGGGATCGTTTCTCTGTATGCAGCTTTAACATGGGGACTGAAAATTCGTCTATGGAAGAATGTCTTCCTTAGAGGGAGGACCATCATCTTCAGATGTTGCCATGTTTGGTACTCTGCAGAAAATGTACTGTTTTGAAGACCATCTTTCTTGTGGCTGTCAGCAGGATTGTCGGATGCTTGGGCCTCAATTTCCTTCGGATGATGCACATTTTCCCGACCAACCTGTTTGCACCAACTTCTGTATTTGGGTACATCTCCAACCATATGCAACACGATCATCGTTTCCTCTGGTGGAGATTTAAGTCTCATTTTGCTCTCTTATCCGCCATCTTCTTCATGGTCATTTCTGGCCTCGTGTTTTGAAAGACACTTCATCCTCCGTTTGCATACACTGTGCTGGTTCCTCCTCAGTGCATCCAGAGCCCGCTTGTAACCAATTTGTCACATTTAACCCAAGAATTGCAACCACACGCATGGGACTGGTTGTCCCATGGTTTTACTTGTTTTCACCATTTTCATCACATGGGTAATCCCAGAGTTAATGACGTCGATGACGTCTGCAGAGTCTTCCACATGTAGGAGATGGATTGTCATCATCAAAATGATTTACAATCCTCATTGGGTTTCTCAATATTCCATCCTCATCAACAGTTTGACTTTGGTACTGCTTGCTTCACACCTGACCAATGGCCGAGACTTTATGCAAAATCTCCATATTCTGTCAGGAAATTTCAAGGCCGTAGTGAAAAACGTACTCTTGTGAATACCTTTTATGCTTAACTTTCACTGATACTTGATTATCAATGATCTATTGAGATTTAGTTAAAACTCTGGAAGAGGTTTGTTAAGCGTAGTGTAAAGTGCAATATATATATATATATATATATATATATATATATATATATATATATCTGGCTAACCCCCGCTCTTGCAGGGAAAATGGCCTTAAAATGCCTGTTGTTGTTGTGTGTGTGTGTGTGTGTGTGTGTGTGTGTGTGTGTGTGTGTGTGTGTGTGTGTGTGTGTGTGTGTGTGTGTGTGTGTGTGTGTGTATGTGTATGTATGTATATATATATATATATATATATATATATATATATATATATATACACACACACACTGTACATAATTTCCCCCAATCCTCCTCCTCTTCCTCCCCCCCCACCCCCCCCCCCCCCCATACCCCCAGCTGGCCAAACTGTAATCGCTCAAGTCCAACCAGGCAGAACAAAGCCTTCCTGGCTAAACAGCACAATGATGCCTTAAATTTAGCTCATGTCCGTGATCATAATTGCTGGGGCGGCACCTCGGTCCTACTTTCTGCAGCGCCACAGTCAAATGCAATTTAGTCCCGATGGCCGATAGGCTTGAACACTGTCATGAAATTGCTTGTTTAAGATGGGACTTGTGTACCACAAGTGGCACTCAAATTGGTGGTGGATGTTATCGGCAACGACTAAATAATGTCTGACAGTGGTTGCTGCCTACATTTACATTTTTGGATCAAGGCGTCCTTTATTTATGCCTTTCTTGTTTTCTTTTTTTCTCTTTCTCTTTCTCTTTCTCTCTCTCTCTGTACGTGTTTATTTTCTCTTGCGATGCTTCCAGCAAATGAACACTCAACTTTCCTTTTGACTGAATTGATGTTTGTCTCATTAATTTATAATGGAAGGACAATCCGCTATTGATAATAATCTAAGTTGGGTTGTTTAAAGGCAAAAGAAGGCTTTCCTTTGGCCAAAAACAGCAGAAAAAGTGAAATGGTGATGAAGAAAATCCTCTAATTTGTCCTTTAAGATAGTAAAATGGAACAAAGGTTGGTTACAACAAGTTATTACAAAAATACGCAATGAAGAACTAGTCTTGCAGGTGGAACAGGTAGAACGACAGATGAAATCTATAGGACGTTGAGGTTTGTCAATTGCTTTGGGGAGCAAGGAAAAGCTGACAATTTGTCCATTTTACCTTCCACGGAACAAAAGATCGACGAAGGGTTAAACTTTAAATCGCACTTATCTGATCAAAAAAGAACTCGCCTTTACTCAATCGCCAAAAAAATGTCCTCTTTTGCTCCGACGAAGGGTTAACGCCCGAAGCGTCAGCTACTCCTTCGTTCCCACGGCGGTTAGCACACCTTTACGTCCTGTTGATACCGTCCATTATCGTAATATTAATTTGCAATTTGTCACTGTCTTTGACACCAATACAATTTTTTACTACGGACACTAGACATCAAAAGCTACGTATATCTAGTCGTAGTCAACGTGTGGCCCTGAATGGATTTCTCTCATCTCCTCTTCCTGTTCAGGTTTAGGTTGGAGTTCCCCAAGGCAGTGTTCTGGGCCCTGTGCTATTTCTGGTCTTCATCAATGATCTCTCTGACTCTCTTGAAAATCCTCTCTATCTCTTTGCTGATGACTCCACTCTCTGCCGCTCCATTCCTCATCCCTCAGATCGACAGTCTGCAGCCTCCTCACTCTCTGCAGACCTGTACAAAATCAGACTGGTCAAACAAGTGGAACATGTCTTTCAATCCAAAAATTTCACTTTCATTTCACTCACTCACCGCAGGCAGGTAGGTGGTCTTTCTGTCTTCTACCGACTCCTCTCCGGCCTTGCACCCCCAGCTCTCTCTGTGCTCTGTCCCCCAAATATTCCTACAGGTCGCACAAGATCTGCCAGCAACCCTCTGATGGTTAAACTGCCGAAATCTCGGCTCTCCGCTCACCTTCACTCTTTCATTCCTCTTTTCTCCCGCCTCTGGAACAAACTCCCTCACTCCCTTCAATCCCACTCCTCCCTCCAGGTCTTTAAAACAGCTGTTCACCACCATCTCTTATCTTCCCCCATCCAAAACCTTGATCTTTTCTACCCCCGCTAATTCACCCCAGATCCACCTTGTTTGAAATTCCAACTTCTTTCCTGGAAGTCCTGGCAGTGTCCATATGTTTTATACCTCTCCCACTGCCCCCTTCCCACGCCCCCCCCCCCCCCAAAGCCCTCGCCCTCTCTCAGATCTCTTGATGTCTCCATGTCTCTCGGTCCCTGCTCTCAAATGTTGTGTTTGTGTCCTTCCCCCTCTCTCCCCATCTTGTCTACCGCTCCCTATGTTATATGTTTTATGTGTCGGTTTGTCTTTCTGTGTGATTAATGTTCGCTCTTTCACGAGCCTCGATATTGTATACAAAAAAAAAAAAAAAAAAAAAAAAAAAAAATCCTGACAAATCTCACACTCTTACGATGTCTCTCCGAAAATACCCAACTGGACAACCCTTCCATCCACTTTCTGAGCAATCCTCTCCAAGAAGTTCTGTCGCTCAAGCTTTTGGGTCTCACTATCTGCCATGATCTTTGCTGGGAAAACCACATTTCAAATCTGGCCTCCAAAGCCAGTCGCCGACTGGGCATCCTCCATCGTGCGAAGTCCTTCCTTGGCACACCTGAGCTCCTCACCACATACAAGGCTTTCATCCGCAGCTCTATGGAATACTGTTCCCCCCTCTGGGCCGGTGCTCCTGCCTCACACCTAGCTCGTATTCACGCTGTTGAAACCAAAGCTTTCAGAATCATTGGAATGTCCCGCGATGAAGCTACCTCCGAGGGCCTTTCACTTACTCACCGCAGGCAGGTTGGTGGTCTTTCTGTCTTCTACCGACTCCTCTCCGGCCTTGCTCCCCCAGCCCTCTGTGCTCTGTCCCCCAAATATTCCTACAGGTCGCACAAGATCTGCCTGCAACCCTCTTATGGTTAAACTGCCAAAATCTAGGCTCTCTGCTCACCTTCACTCTTTCATTCCCCTTTTCTCCCACCTCTGGAACAAACTCACTCACTCCTCAATCCCACTCGACCCTCCAGGTCTTTAAAACAGCTGTTCACCACCATCTCTTATCTTCCCCATCCAAAACCTTGATCTTTTCTACCCCCGCTAATTTCACCCCAGATCCACCTTTTTGAAATACCAACTTTTTTCCTGGAAGTCCTTGCAGTGTCCTTGTGTTTTATACTTCTCCCACCCCTCACCCCCCTTCCCACGCCTCCTCCCCCCAAGCCCTCTCCCAATGTCCATGCTCTCAAATGTTGTGTTTGTGTGCTTCCCCTTCTCACCCCATCTTGTCTACCGCTCCCCTTATTATATACTTTGTGTGTGTTTTTATTTTTTGTGTGATAAATGTTAGCTCTTTCACGAGCCTCGATCCTGTATACAAAAAAAAAAAAACAGTTTGAAATTGAGCACCTCGCCGACATTAGAGCGTTTAAATAGCATCAGACATGGCAATCGACGTGAATTGTTGCTCCCAACTTGCCGGTTCGATGACGGAAGACGCCATTTGCTTTTTTGCCATCTCCATCTCTACATGTGCTGGCACGAGCAACTTGCTCATTGCAAAAATACAGCTTTGGAAACCATTATGAAACCGTGGAGTACATAACCAGCAAATACCAGTACTAGAGGAACATGCCACCCTTTTATTGTCAGAAAATACTTTGTTGATGAATTGACGTGCGACTAAAGTGCAACACAACTGTAGTAGTAGTAGTAGTAGTAGTAGTAGTAGTAGTTGTAGTTGTAGTTGTAGTAAGAATTTGATATTGATTCCCTGCATGAAAAGCATAGAAGTCATAGTTGTGGCTGCTGAAGGATACTGCGATCGCACGATTCCATGCTTCAATAGGAGCTGCATTCAAGACATAGGAGCAAGACAAGCATAGGAGCAAGATGGAGGTTCATCTATCGCCAAAGTGATTGGTCAAAGTATAAAAATTGAAACTCTCCAAAAGTGATGGCAATTATCTCGAGGAGCATGGTTTACCTTATAGCCAATTTTTTGCGGAGTCCAGACCTTGCCGAGATTCCGCATGAGAGCGTCACCATGACGACGCTGGTAAGAAGAGCAAAATGGTCTTGCTGGACGCTCGCTGCTGTGAGGAAAACAAACTAAATAGTTGTCAACCTACAAACTGCGTGATGAAAGCTGAGGGTTTGTTCACGAAATCCAAGTTTGAATTGTTTGGCAACAATCGATGATTGGTTGTCAGAGGGAATGGTATCGGTCGGTGTCCAAGATTAACGGGGAAGCATGGTAGAGGGCCAGTAAAATGTTTGGGAATGGTGGTGTTTGTGATTGAACAATGATGATTAATGACGAGTACACGTGGATTCAATTAAAAATAAATAAATAAACCAGTTTTTGTTCATGTTGAATAATATTTTTATGTTACTTTCCAATATACTGTACAATGTAAAACTCAAGATCCATGCTTTGTCTCTTTTTTTAAACATTGAAGTAAGGCTCATGGTACAGCTTGGACATCACATGTACTGCAGAGATTGGTCGACATCAGCTGACCGCCCAAATCGGTTGACATTATACTTTAATGTGACGACGACAGCGGACCGATACATGTATTACATGGGATTTGAACCAGGTTTCCAAGCATCATTAACCATTGGTCCAGTTCAAAACTCGAACAACTATAATCCGATTTGAAGACAATAGTATAGTTTGATTCATTTTTCCTTTGTCGGAGGGAGCGGTGAGGGTGGAACCTGACTCTGACACATTGTCAACAATGCCTTTATTGTGAGGCCTGTTTTCAGGTTTTCATTAAGCCAAAGGACAGTTTCCCGTTGGTGTTTACATTGACACTGTTGCACATAATGTTTCAAGTATTTTCTGGAGTGATTATTGTACACCGCACCTTTCCTATGCCATCTCCAGGCGCTGCATAACGTCATTGCCAGGCTCGGCTTAGGGGGCTCGGCCATGACGCCCGCTGAAAGGGAGTACTCAGTTTTCACTCTGGTTGTTTGTTACTTGCAAAATCGAAGATTTTTCAAGTATATTGGTCGGTTGCGTTTGTGGTTCCGTCTGTTTACTTGCCAGAAATAGTCCATGAGCCAGGTCCAAAAATTTTGAAGTTGAGTATCAAGTTTGGGGACTAATTCCCACTATGATTTTTAGTTACACCAATGTCTGACGTCCATGAAAATGAGTGATGGACATTTCAAATGAGTAGCTGAATGCCATTTCCGACGCCATCTTTAAAAATGGCTGCCATTTTCAAGGAATATTCATGTAATTCAAAACTATTGCTGCATGGTAAATTCTGATGGTCAAATCTTAATTTGTACTTATCAATTGTTATTCACTTTATCGTGTTGCCCTGGTGTTGGGCTAGCGGCTAGGGTGCCGGCTTAGGATCCTAGGATCCTGGGTTCGAATCCCAGTCGATCGCTGAATTAACGCCAGGGGGGTTGACTCAGCCTGTCATACCTTCCGAGGTCGGCTAATTGAGTACCAGTTCACTGGTAATGCCCTGTTTGTCGTTAAAGGCGGCAAAAAGGGTTGGCGTCAGGAAGGGCATCCGGCCGTAAAACATTGCTTCAAAAAGGGGACCAAAAAACAACAACAACCACGGTTCCCGAAAAAGGCCAACCCCCGCTTTGAGGGGAAAAATGGCCTCTAAAGGTGGTTATTTTTTTATATTATAATTTGGAACATGTCAATACTTATTTTAACCATTTTCATACATGCTTGCCAAGAATTTTGCTTAAAAATGCTTGGAAAATGCCTAAATTTGCTTTTTTTAAACTAGTCACTCCCAGAAGTTGTCTAAATACGTTGGTTAAACCAAATTGGGGCAGATAGATCGAGATTTTCAGTAAAGGTAATGATTACCGACATGAGAATATTAGTCATAATTACCGTAGCCTCTGCGTTTTTGGTGAAAAATCCATTTATTTTGTTTGTATGCGGCCAAATTCTAAAACAAAATTATGGGTTAGGGGAAATAAAAATAGGCATAACGTTTGAACCACACAAGATAGGCCAACATATTACCACTCATAATGTGTGTCTTGAAGCCCTCTATGCATTGCATTAATTAATATGTAAATTGGATCAGTAATTAGGTCACCAGGGGTCACAAGGTCACGAAATTCAGGCACCACTGAAAATGAGTACATCGTCCAGCAAAAATTTACTTTAAAAATCGGGTTTTTTTATTTATTTATTATTATTATTTTTTTTGTATACAAGATCGAGGCTCGTGAAAGAGCGAACATTAATCACACAGAAAGACAAACAGACACACAAAACAAATAACATCGGGAGCGGTAGACAAGATGGGGCGAGAGGGGGAAGGACACAAACACAACATTTGAGAGCAGGGACCGAGAGACATGGAGACATCGAGAGAACTGTGGGAGGGAGAGGGCTTTGGGGGGGGGGGGGGGGATGGGAGAGGTATAAAACATATGGACACTGCCAAGACTTCCAGGAAAGAAGTTGGAATTTCAAACAAGGTGGATCTGGGGTGAATTAGTGGGGGTAGAAAAGATCAAGGTTTTGGATGGGGGAAGATAAGAGATGGTGGTGAACAGCTGTTTTGAAGACCTGGAGGGAGGAGTGTGATTGAAGTGAGTGTGGGAGTTTGTTCCAGAGGCGGGAGAAGAGGAATGAAAGAGTGAAGGTGAGCAGAGAGCCGAGATTTCGGCAGTTTAACCATCAGAGGGTGGCTGGCAGATCTTGTGCGACCTGTAGGAATATTTGGGGGACAGAGCACAGAGAGAGCTGGGGGAGCAAGGCCGGAGAGGAGTCGGTAGAAGACAGAAAGACCACCTACCTGCCTGCGGTGAGTGAGTGAAAGGCCCTCAGAGATAGCTTCATCGCGGGAGATTCCAATGATTCTGAAAGCTTTGGATTCAACAGCGTGAAGCCGAGCCAGGTGTGAGGCAGGAGCACCAGCCCATAGGGGAGAACAGTATTCCATTGAGCTGCGGATGAAAGCCTTGTATGTGGTGAGGAGCTCAGGTGTGCCTAGGAAGGACTTCGCACGACGGAGGATGCCCAGTCGGCGACTGGCTTTGGAGGCCAGCTTGGAAATGTGGTTTTCCCAAGAAAGATCATGGCAGATGGTGAGACCCAAAAGCTTGAGCGACAGAACTTCTTGGAGAGGATTGTTGAGAAAGTAGATGGGAGGGTTGTCCAGTCGATCTTTTCGGAGAGACATAGTAAGAGTGTGAGATTTGTCAGGATTGAAAGACATGTTCCACATGTTTGACCAGTCTGTGATTTTGTCCAGGTCTTCAGAGAGTGAGGAGGCTGCAGACTGCCGATCTGAGGGAAGAGGAATGGAGCGGCAGAGAGTGGAGTCATCAGCAAAGAGATACAGAGGATTTTCCAGAGAGTCGGAGAGATCATTGATAAAGACCAGAAAAAGCACAGGGCCCAGCACACTGCCTTGGGGAACTCCAGCCTGAACGGGAAGGGGAGATGAGAGAAATCCATTCAGGGCCACACGTTGACTACGACCAGAGAGGAAGTCCGCAAGCCATGCATGGAGATTTCCATGGATACCATAGGAGGAGAGTTTGGTGAGCAGAGCTGGGTGCCAGACCGTATCGAAGGCACGTGATACGTCAAGGGAGACAGCTCTGATTTCCTGTTTGGCATTGAGGACCTCCATCCATTGTTGAGACAGCAGAAGCAGCATGTCCAGAGTAGAGTGACCTGGTCTGAAACCAAATTGATGATCAGAGATCAAGCCATTGGAGAAGAGGAAAGATTTCATATCCGAAGCAATGATGGATTCCATGACTTTGCTGATAATTGGGAGCAGGCTGATTGGTCTGTAGTTGCAAGGATCTGTTTTTGCACCTTTTTTGTGTAAAGCGGTAATGTTTGCTGATTTCCAGGATGCTGGCAGATGACCTTGAGCAAAATATAGGGTGAAAAGAACAGAGAGAGGGTGAGATAGAGCGGCAGAGCAGGATTTTAGGACCCGTGGGCTGATGCCATCTGGTCCAGTTGCAGAATCGGAGTCGAGGTTTGACAAAAACTCCTCCACCTTGTCAGGAGAGAAGGTCACAGAGTCCAGGAGCAGTTTGGTTCGACTGGGAAAGGTGGGAACAGAGAGAGATGGGTTTGGGACTAAGGATTTTGAGGCAAACACAGAGTTGAGGCATTCGGCTTTGTCACGTACGATGTCAACTGTGTGGCCATTTGAGGTAAGGGAGGGGATGGAGGGGGAACAAACACCAGAAACGGATTTGACCAGACGCCACCAGGATTTGGAGGAAGGAGACAGGTTTGAGAGTTCATTCTTGAGTGAGGAGAGATAGTGCTTCCTGGCACTCCTGAGGGTAGACACACACTTGTTCCGAGCTTGGTGGAAGGAACTGAGATTTCCTTCAGTTGGATTAGCCTTCCAAAGAGGCAAAGGCAAGTTGTTTCAGGGCAACTGCCTCACCACAAGATTCAGTGTACCATGGACGGGAGGAAGGGTAAGACAACTGAAGGCGAGATGGGATAAATTTGTGCATGAGAGAGATCAGTTTGCTTTGGAAGAATTCCCAGGAAGAATTGATGTCAGAGGCAGTGGAGATGGGAGACCAATCCAGACGATTGATGGCTGCTTGAAGACCGTCCCAGTCGGCCTGAGTGAAATGCCAGACTCGTCGACGCTGAGGAGGCTCTCTGAGAATGGCCAGAGAGATGTCCACTTTGACAAGCACATGATCAGAAGAACCGATTGGAGCAGAAGAAGAGCAGCAGATATTAGCAGGGAAGTTAGTCATAACCAAGTCTAGAAGAGAAGATACTCCATTGGCTGAGATCCGGGTCGGGAAATTGACAGATTGTGTCAATCCCAGTGAGTCACAGAAGTCCTTTGCTGAGGTGCCATGACTGGTGAGAGAGGAACCCACACCCAACCAGGTGGCATGATGACAATTGAAGTCACCACATATGAGGAAGAGAGAGTTGGGATGAGTGGATAGAAGTTGGTCCATGTTGTCAGACAGTGAAATGTAGATGGAGTCATCACTGTTTGGGGGACGGTACAGAACACATATGAACAAAAGGTGGGAGCGGAGAGGAAGCCGTAGCCAGAGGTACTCCTGGGGGTGAGGAGGAGAGAGGGCAGTGCAAGGAGAGTGAGGAAGAGAGTTTTTGATAAAGATAGCCACCCCACCACCAGGCCGAGGCTCAGGTCTATCATACCGGAGGAGGGAGTAACCAGGAAGAGATATTAAGGAATCAGAGACATCTTGAAGGAGGAAAGTCTCTGTTAAGCAGATCAAGTCTGGATTGTCAGAAGCAACCTGTATGGAGAGATCAGTCAGGTTTGAGCGAAGGCCCCGGATGTTTGAGGTCCATACCGTTAATGAAGAGAGAGGGGGAGCATCGGGTACAGGACAGGGGAGGGGAGGAGTAGGGTAAGATGAAGGATGAGAGGGGGAGGTAGGGAGAGCAGTTGTTAGTGTGTCAGCGATTGCAGAAGAGTTCCAAGAAAGGGAAGGATGAGGAGGATGAAAGGTTTGAAGGTGAAGGGATGAGGCACAGAGAGGGGTTGTTTGAGGGGGGGGCAGAGGAAAGAAGAAGGTTGGGGGGGGGTGGAGGTATGAGATAGAAGGGAGACGAAGTGGGGAGGAGGCAGCTTTGAGGAGGAGGGGGGAGGAGGGAGAATTGGAGAGGAATGGTATGGGGGGAGATTTGAATGGGAGGGGTTGGGGGGGAGTTTTGAAGGGGAGGAGTGAGGGGGGAGTTTAGGAGGGGAAGGGCAAGGGGGGAGTTCAGGAGTGGAAGGGCAAGGGGGGAGTTCAGGAGTGCAGGGGTAGGGGGGGAGTTTAAGAGTGGCGGGGCAAGGGGGGAGTTTAGGAGTGTCGGTGCAAGGGGAGGGATTTGGATGGGAGGGGCAAGAGGGGAGTTTAGAAAGTGGATGATTAATGAAAGACGAACATTGAAAACAAATTGGGTTTGTTGTGATTTTCAAGTTAGCAATCCGGTTCAGAATGATGGAGGAGGGATGGAATGAATGTGAATTTAGACCATGTCGTGAGGGAGACGTATAAGATATTGAATTTCTTTTTTTTTGAGGTGGAATGAGTTGGAGAGGAAATTGAGAAAAGCCTTTTAAATAGGAAGAAAAACAGCGTGTTGTAAAATACCACTGAGTAAAACACTGAAGGGGAAAGGTTATACATATTTAAATAATATTTAAACAGAACCGTGAACAATCTTATGTGCACAAAAATACCAACGGGGGGAGAGCCGAGAGGGACCACCACGAGTCACGTGAAGGGCAAACGGTGGATGGCAAGGAGTTAATGGGGGCGGGGCGAACAGCACACCTGGACAGAAAATACAGGATGAGTCAACAGTACACGTGGAGAAAGGAAAATAAAGGTTTTTGGTTTTTTTTTTGTTTGTTTGGTTTTTGGGGGTGGGGGGGGGGGGGAGGTGGGGATTTAGAACGTTAGACAGAGTATTATGTTCGGGGTAGAAGGGAAAAAAACTAAGAGCCAAGCAAAACACGATTAAGATAACAAACACCGACGGGGGTACAACTACAAGGCCGCACACGAGGAGCAGAACACGATTAGATAATTACAAGTTACAGGAAATTCAAACCAAAAGTAACTATAATCAAAACAATAACGCATGGACGATAAAATAACGAGTTGAAATTTGACAATCTATCTGGGGAAATGGGGGAGAAACACGTGGTCGAAGAACGAACGAACGAACGAATAAGAATGAATAAACGAATGAGAACAGAGAAGGAAATGTTTTTTTTTTTGGATTTTTTTGAGTTGTGATTTACACAAGGAAGAGGGCTATGGGGTGAAAAGATTGGGAAAACAGAGAACGAAAGTTATTGGATCACAAAAACACGGACCGCTGAGAGAAAAACAAAGCCTCAAGGTTGTACAGTGATCACTGTACAACTACAAGGCCTCAAGGTTACACACATTTTCACAATTCTGATGCCTAGATAAGACCCTTACACCTATTGGTATGTGTTAAACCCATGTTAACAAGTTTACATACAATGAATTATTAATTGATGTGTGGGGCATGTGAAACTGGAAATATGCCCTCCAGTACGTTGTGCTTTGCTCTCTACCCAAAACAGCTTGTGCAATGTCTATGAAATTGTAGGGAAATAGAAAAAGTTATATGTTCTACTCAATGGCTATGTTTAGTCCTCCTCAAACCTAACCTCCATGGCATGCTGAATGAAATCTGAAAATGGTTTAGCCTATCGGTATCAATGTGACATACGAAGAGCTTGGTTTCAAAATGAAATAAATGCCAAATTTAACATTTTGGATGTTTTGTTGTCAAAAGATTGTCAAAGTGATCAAACTTTCCCTGGGCTTTTTCGTCCCAAAGTGCCGTAAATCCTGGGTTTCTTGGCAATAATAACATGTATATTATACATTTCCCTTTGAATTTTGACCTTTTCTGCCATTTTTCTTAAAACCTCGAAAATGGATTTATCTCGTTTTGGAGCCAAACTCTTCATATATACACTGATAAAAAATTCGTTTTACAAGTTTTTGACGTTAATCCTCTTCGTTATCACAATCACTGTCGCAATCATCTGAGTCCTGTTCAATATCAGCACCATCATCGTAATCATCGTCTTCTTGTGCCATGTTGGTGCAACTCTGCAGTTTACATGCAGCAGTGCACTTTAGACCATTAATCGTGCAAGAACAGTCCAACTGGCGGCAACTCCGTGCACACTTGCATGAGATGAGACGAAGAACGACATCTGGAGCCGGTAAGCCAGTCATCCACTGAATTATTAGTTCTCCTTCACTGTTTAATTCCCAGCCATGGCCTTCTGATGGCTTGGGGATGTCTGGAAAGCATTCTAGGCTTCGCCTCCAGATAGCAGCTTGGTAATTTGCACGAAGTGTGTGCTGCAGCAGTGTGTCTGCGCATGGTGGAAGCTGTCCAGATTCGACGTCGCCCTTTCTTGCATAGAACATATTATAGCGCAGATCGTTTACACCACATATCTTTGTGTTTTTAGAGTAAAGAAGACATGTGAACTCTTGGATTTGGTTGAAAACGTCTTGTGTCAGGTTCCACAATGCTCCAAGAGCTCCACGATGCACAATTTTTCCATACTGGGTGGGATGCTTCCAAGCTATTTCAGTTGTCTTAGCAAACAGAGCTTGATCGAGTACCATTGCAATGTTCTCAAGATGGAGTGAAGACATTATCTTTAAAGCATTGGAGAGAATCTCCTGCGCTGTTGCCATTTCTGTTGCGGGTGCATTTATAGAGGGCAGATAGCCTACAACATCTTCCATCACCTCCACATGACCCCTTGTCATGATGTTAAAACCTGTCCATGAGCTGACTTTCTGATGAAGTGGGTCGAGCAAACGCGTCAACACCCACAAGTGGTTTCTCCTCTGTGCTTTAGAAGCTGCATCTTCAAGAGTTCCAGACAAATCAGCTGTTTGTATTGCTGGCGGACCTTTTCTTTTCCCGGCACTATACACTGGTAGCAGTTTATCCAATGATTGAATGGATCGTTTCTTCTCTTGTTTATCAACAACAGATGTTTTCTGTGCGGGCATACACGAAAATGATTTTGGTTGGACAATGATTCCATTGACTCTATGTGATGTTCCACCTCCACTCAGGGATTCTTCTAACCTGTCAATGTTGTCAAACGCTAATACTGTCAGGACAGAGTGGTGCACATCTGAAGGAAGAGAAACATCATTGCTGTTAACACTTGCTATTTTGTCAATACAGAGTGCTGTGTCAATCTCTTCCAGAGCTGTGTATGAACACCCATGTCCGAGTCTATTCAAGATTTTGATCAACTCAACATTACCAGTTAGTGTTTTGATAGCCCATGGAAGCAAGACATGTTTTGATGTTTTCACTGTGCCAACACTTACTGCAGTGATGACATCCTGTGCCATCGACCATGTTAGTCTATTTATGCGAGCAGAGCCGTTCTCACTTCCACCAAGTAAGATTCTCAAAAATCTCTAGAGTCGGTGGAACTTTCACATAATCTGGAGTGAGGTCTGCTGGCTGAGGAGGCCAATTGTCATTGAAGGGAGCGGCTTTAATTTCATCTCGCAGTGACATGGCTGCTTGGACAATTATGTTGTCATTACTGGCTTTTTCAAATGTTTCCAGCTTTGATTTCACGTGGATCAACTCAGCAGCTAACATCGTTTTGGTTAGGTTATCAGGCATTAGGTAAACGTGACGGTTCTCTGTGAAGAAAGTCAGTGAATCGCAGAACTGCATCTCTATACTGCGCCGGATATTTTTCTTGGTGGAATTTGGGGATCTCACTTATGCCTGCAGACGCCATTGATGACACAAGCTTGGCTGTGATATCGAGCAGTGGAATAATCCTTGGATTTGAAAATAAATTGTTCCGGATGTATTCAAACACAGTTTTTAGTGATGCTTTCTCAACCTTTTGATATTGAATGTAGTCTTCTTCGCTCGGTTCTGGAGTCTGCAGTTGCTCTCTTCTCTCTGGATGCGTGTAATCTCGGTAGCACGATTTATGGTAATGAGCCTCGGCTGCAACTATATCTCTTGCAGTCACGGCCAACACTCTGTCGTCATTACGGTTGATTGCAGCCTCCCTCACGGTTTTGTCTGACCGCAGCTCAACAGCTGGATTAAGAGCCTCTCTCGACCGTGTTCCCTTGATATACTTTGACACCCGCAGACAAAAGATGCATTTCTTTTCATACACTCTCGTTAGATGACGGCTCATCTCTGGAAGATCGTCTGGGCGCAGTATCGGGCACATTTGCCAAAGAACTGTTGGATTGCTCTTGAAACTTAGCTTAAGACTTTTTGTGTGTAAAGTCTGACCTGCAAGCCCTGTGATAGTATATTGGAACATGCGGAAGTTCAGCTGGGCTCTCTTCAGCAAGCTGAAGAATGGGTTTAAAATTTCGTATGGTCGCTGCATTGCAAAGTGTCTGCCATGAGTCGTTGTCATTTGGCTTGCTCAACTCATGCAGGGCTGATTTCTTGCTGCAAATGATACATGTTCTTGTCCCATGCTCCAGCTTTCTCCGTTTAACCATTACTTCCGATTGAGACATTTCAAAATTGTTTATAAACCATGTATATATAGGTGGAATGGCACTTTTGGGCAGAAGATGTAATCGTCATCCATGCAATCTGAAATGAGAAAATGATGGGGGAAAATTACCATACTTGTATATGCAGTTGAAATGTGAATCTAGCTAAACAAATCTGAAAATCAATATCTTTTTCCTTCAGCTGAAAATAATACCAATATAAATATAAAATATTGTGTCCTCAATACATTTCTAGCAAAACATGTAGCCCTCGAAATCAACCAGGATTGATAAAGACAAAGGCATAAATACGTTGAATAGACGATTTTAATACCACAAGAACAAAGAAAGAGTACATACAGTAATTTCAATAGAAACTACGACATAATCAAAGCATAATAAAACCAATGCAAAACTACACACAGATTGCCCACAAAGAAGAGTAGTTTCTCATCCAACAGGTGTAAGGGTCTCATCTTTGAAGAATAGAAGCACAAAACTGTGAAAATGTGTGTAACCGATTTTTTAATTTAATTTTTGCTGGACGATGTACTCATTTTCAGTAGTGCCTGAATTTCGTGACCTTGTGACCCCTGGTGACCTAACTACTGATCCAATGTACATATGAATTAATGCAATGCATAGAGGTCGCTCGCTGACAAGCAAGACAAGCGGTCGATCGCTGAATTAACGCCAGGGGGGTTGACTCAGCCTGTCATCCTTCCGAGGTCGGCTAATTGAGTACCAGTTCACTGGTAATTCCCTGTTTGTCGTAAAAGGCGACAAACAGGGTTGGCGGCAGGAAGGGCATCCGGCCGTAAAACATTGCTTCAAAAAGGGGACCAAAAAACAACAACAACCACGGTGCCCGAAAAAGGCCAACCCCCGCTTTGCGGGGAAAAATGGCCTCTAAAGGTGGTTTTATTTATAGAGGGCTTCAAGACACACATGAATGGTAATATGTTGGCCTATCTTGTGTGGTTCAAACGTTATGCCTATTTTTATTTCCCCTACACCATAATTTTGTTTTAGAATTTGGGCACACAAACAAAAAACTAGGTTTTTCACCAAAAACGCGGAGGCTACGGTAGTTATGACTAATATTCTCATGTCGGTAATCATTACCTTTACTGAAAATCTCAATCTATCTGTCCCAATTTGGTTTAGACAACTTCTGCGAGTGACTTGTTTAAAAATAACAAATTTAGGCATTTTTCCAAGCATTTTTAAGCAAAATACTTGGCAAACATGTATAAAAATGGTTAAAATAAGTATTGACATGCTCCAAATTATAAAGTGAACAACATTTGACAAGTACAAATTAAGATTTGACCATCAGAATTTACCATGCAGCCATAGTTTTGAATTACATGAATATTCTTTGAAAATGGCAGCCATTTTTAAAGATGGCGTCGGAAATGGCATTAAGCTACTCATTTGAAATGTCCATCACTCATTTTCATGGATGTCATACATGTGTGTAACTAAAAATCATAGTGGGAATTAGTCCGCCAATTTGATACTCAAATTTTGTCTGGCTCATGGACTAAAAAGATTCCGGCAAGTATTTTGATCGGTTGGTTTGTCTGTCTGTTTGTAGTACTACGTCTACACCGTTTCACGAAGAATCGCCAAACTTTGCACATGTATTTGTCTTACCCTGGAAGAGACTGTGCCCAATTGATGACATCATCGGTCACGTGGTTCGGCCGCCATCTTGGAGAAACCGAAAAACTTTGCACCTCTATATCTCCGAAAGTGTTGAATAGAAAAAATTGAGACATGGCTCATTGCAAAGAACTCTCCATAGGGAATAAAATATGTTAATGATGATGTCATTGGTGCCTCCATTATGATGTCATAATTCGACAAGTACAAAACTTCATCCGATCAAGATAATTTATTGAGCATCATCAAGGAATAAATTAGTTTAGAAAACAAATAATGATTACGTCATCGGTCACGTGGTTCGGCCGCCATATTTGTCCAAAATGGCCGATAAAAAAGTACATTCCGGCAAGTCCTCGGTCTCTGACCGATTTTTCATTTGTCTGTCACCGGCCTACAGGTCACAATTCTAAACCGATCGTCACGAAACTTTACCAAGCTGTATAGGTCGTCCCAATTGAGAAGCCAATTGATTTTGAGGTCAAAGGTCATCTGGGTAAAATTTCTAAAATCACCATTTTAAATCCGATTGACTTGAAAATTGAATAGCATTTGTATATTGTCACTAAATTGGGAAATTAACTTTTTTAGGTCAAAAGGTCAAAGGTCAACTCGAGGTCAAATTTTAAAAATCGTCAATTTTCATCCGATTGACTTGAAAATTGAACAGCATTTGCACATTGAGTCACTAAATAGGGAAACCAATTATTTTGAGGTCAAAGGTCAACCTTCCCAAAATCATAATTTTTCATCTGAAAAATCACTTTTCTTCCTATTGACACGAGCTTTGATCAGATTGTCAATTTTAATCTTGATGAAATGGACAATTTGCTGTATCAATGGAATTTTTTTTCTTGGGGAGGGTGTGGCGGATTTTGCAAGTATCGTGCTCCGCATGACGTCTTCTTGTTTGTTTGTTTGTTTTCTTGTTTGCTTTTTTTGTTTGTTTGTTTGTCTGGGTGATATCTCAGCCATCCTTTGAGCTCGGAAGCTGAAATTTCGGCACAATAGTGAGCAAGTACTTTGTCAGAAACGGTATTTTTTGTTTTTTGATTAATCGATTAATTGATGAGTTATTTAATTATTAACGATTAATTAATTCCTATTACATTTCCTTTCTCATCTGGCCAATATCTCGGGCACCTTTTGAGCCAGGAAGCTGATATTTGGACATGACAATGCCCAAGTGATTTGTCTGTAAAGGGTATTTTTGATTTAATGATTAAGGGGTATCTCTCCCCATCTTGTCGACCGCTCCCCTTTTTATATACTTTGTTTGCTTGTTTGTTTGATTTGTTTGTTTGATAAATGTTAGCTCTTTCACGAGCCTCGACTCTGTATACCAAGCAATGAATCAATTAATTATTTAATTTTTTTATTAATGACTTATTTAATTAAATTTCTAAAAGTTACATCTTCATATGAAGCACTAGTGGTTTAGTTATTCTATTAGCCAATTGATTAAGAAAATATTTTATGACCATCTTTTATTGATTTTAATTATGCAATTAATCAATCAAATATTGTGCACCTCTCCCTCCAAATACAGTCTCTATGAGCTGCAATGCCGCGCTGGAGGATATTTAATTATTTGGCATGGGGGCGGTGTACTTTGAATGTATCTGTACTTGTTTCCTTAATGTTTTGTACACCTACAGGAGGCGATTCGGCTTGGGGTCACCCTTTCAAAGACGAATTCAAGCCCAATTTGACACACACAGGCCGTGGTGTGCTCAGCATGGCCAACTCTGGGCCAAATTGCAACAAGAGTCAGTTGTGAGTGCCCACATGGCCTACACCCTGCCTTGCTTAGCCATACTTACTCATGAGTTGATTAATGCACAATCCTGTTTAAAACACTTAAAGTCCTATGTAAAGGTCCGCCGATGTAAAACAGCAAACACAGAATGCCTCAATTCTGTGTTTGCTTCCAAAGCTCCCTCCCCCTCCGCAAATACTCGCTATGTGCCCCCACCCTATCCTGTCACACCCAACTGCATCTGGACTCTGTCTTTTGCACCTTGCATCTCTCGACTCTGGTCCTGTAACTGACCCAAGCAGTATCAGCCCACATGTCCTAAAAACCTGCTCTGCTGCTTTTGAACATCCTCTCTCTGCCCAGCCCGTTTCACCATATCATTTACCCTAGGTAATCTTCCACCTGCTTGGAATATATTGCATAAAAGCTTGGAATGTATTACATGAAAAGCGTGCAAAAAACCGATCCCCTTAACTTCAGTCCCATTAGCTTGCTCATCAGCAAGATCATGGAATCCATGATCACAGTCGACATCAAATCCTTCCTCTTCTCTAACGGCCTGATTTCTGACTATCAGTTCAAATTCATACCTGGTCATTCTACCTTGGACATGCTGCCTGTACTCTCCCAACATTGGAAAGAGGCCCTCGACATCAGACAAGAGATCAGGGCAGGCTCTGGACACATCTCAAGCATTCAGTAGTCTGGCACCTCGCATTGCTCTCCAAACTCTGTCTATGGCATCCAAGGCCAACTCCACACATGACATACTGACTTCCTCGACTCTCGTAGCCAACGTGTGGCTCTCAACGGAATCCTTTCATCTCATCTCCCTGTTAAGGCTGGAGTGCCCCAAGGCCATGTTCTGGGCCCAGTCCTCTTTCTGATCTTAATAAATAATTTATCTGGCTCTGGAAAATCCTCTATCTCTTTGTTGACGATTCCACCCTCTGCCGTGTCATCAGCCATCCTTCAGACAGACTGGGGTCAAACACTTGGAATATGTCTTTCTATGCTGAGAAATCCCACACTCTCTCCCTCTCCAAAAGGACCATCTGGCAAACCCTACCATCGAGTTTCTTAACAATCCTCTTGAGGGAGTTCAGTTACTCGAACATTTGGGTCTCACTATCAGCCATGATCTTTCTTGGTCATACTACACCTCCAAGTGGTCTCCAAAGCCAGCCCAGCTGGGCATCTCCATCGTGCAAAGTCCTTCCTTGGCACACCTGAACTCATATCCACTGAAGAGGCCTTCATCCACAGCTCGATGGAGTATTGCTCTCCCCTTTGGGCTGGTGCAGCTGCCTCAGACCTTCCTCAGCTTGATCCCATCGAAACCAAGGCCTTCAAGATCATTGGAATCTCACGTGATGAAGCTAAGTTTATGCTCCTGTCACTTTCACGTTGCAAACAGGTTGGTGGCGTCTGTCTTCTACAACCTCATTTCTGGTCTTACACCCTCTGCTCTTTCATGCTTTGGCCCACACACCCCTCAGGTTTCTGGAGCACAATGTCTGCTAACGACCCCCTTCTGGTGAATCTTCCAAAATCTACTGCTGACCTCCACTAATTCGTTCCTTTTTTCTCACACCTTTGGAATCAATGTAACATTGCCAATGAAGCACTTTGCTATTCCTCTTCTTCTTTCTTTGTAGCCCTTCACATTTAGTGGCTCTCTGGTTTGTTTCGGCCGAATTTAAATACAAATCACACCCTTGTCCCAAAGGAAGTGTTTCAGTTTGGTATATTAAATTTGAAATAGGCAAAGGCGAGAAGAAAACTTAACCCATCGGAATTGCCCGTTAGAATCTTCTAGAATTGCACTTTGAACCCATTTAGAATTAAACTCGGTGGGTTAGAGAGGTTCTTCTTCATTTTTGACAGATGGATGGAAAGAAGGACATATCCGAATATTGAAGCGGCTTAAAAATAAAAATAAATTCTCTTCAATATCACCCTTCCCTCCAGGTTTTCAAGACAACTGTTCACCACCATCTCAAATCCCCCCCCCCCCCCCCCCCATCCAAAGCCATGATATTGTTACGGACGCGGTTAAAGATGTTATTTTGACCGAGCGGTGGTGTAACCGCGACCGAACAGTTATTCCCCGACTAATACCCGATTTGCCCCAAACTTTGGCCGGATCGCGCCACCGCTATTCAATCGGGAAAACTCTAAAGCGACCGAATACAAAGAGGAAGAAGACGTACAGAAGAGGAATTGGATTTATTATTTACACATATAAGTAGGAAGAAAGCAGTCACGTTTATTTACAGATGAGATTAGATACACAGTGCAACGCTAGCTTACCTACAGTCTTAATTAACCCAGGGACAGAACAAACAAGGACAGACTCACTCGGGGAATGATGATAGGACTGGCGGGAGATGGATGGCTGGCGGGATAGGGAGGTCCACTGGTCCTTCAGCACGATTGACTCGTTGGGCAGCCGCCGCTCCTCCGCGGCCCTGCTCCAAACTGCCGTCCAGGCCTCACGCTGCTGTGGCTGCAGTTTTGGTGGCTCCAGCTGCAGCAAATGCAGTTGCGGTGGCTCAAGCTGCAGTTCAACTCTGGACTTCTTGGTTGGACTCAACTCCTTGGACTCCCTCTCGTCTCTCGGTAAAGGCTCATCTCTCTTCTGCCTTGGGAACGCCCTGCCGGCGGGTTATATAGGCCCCACCCCTCAACCTTCGCGAACCTCCTCAATGTTTCTCTCCACACCCTCTCCAAGTCCAACCCCTTGTTCGTGGTTGGTTGAGTGGGGCTGACTCACTCCTCCCCTCTATGACGAGGTGGGGACCCGCCTTTCTTCCTCAACCCTGCCTCGTGGCCAATAGTGGATGAAGAGAAAACCGCCCAAAATGCAGTTGGCAATTGACGAAAAGGGGGAATGGAAGTTTTGGGAGTGGGAATGAAGGGAATCTATCTCTTTCACTGGTGCAATGGAGTATTTCAATTAATGGGAGACACAGCCTTACCCTAAAACACATAATAAGATATAAGCTATCGAACAGGGGTATTCTATGATTAGCTGTTGTGTGGATGCTTTATGGACTAATTATGGGACGCCCTTTGACCTTTACACAGCTCCGGAGGCAGGAGGCGCAGAATAAACAATAATAATAATACACACAATCAAAAAAATACAGTCCTCATATCCGCAACAATATTTTATACCCCCGTTCACTCTCCGCCAGCCTCACCTCTTTCCAATTTTCCTTACTAGTGAGAGACCCGTGCTATGCATGGGTGGGAGGCCAGAAGCAAACAGGCAATGCAGATACGTCGAATGCTAAACCATGAAACCAATAAATTCCACATTCCTGTAGCACCTTCAGTCGCACGTCAGACATGGACAGCAAGTTCGTGAAGGACTTCCATGAAAAACGTTCACGTATAGAAACATCGATCGTGGGTCCGTGGCGAATCTGCATATGGCGATTCGCGAAGTTCACGTTCAGAAAGTAGAAACCATCACGGCATGTCGTCATTCACGAGAACTCGATATCTCTTTTTTCATTCCAAACATATCTCCAATAACAAATTAATCACAAAATAAACATTTAACAACATTGTTAATGTTTCCTTCATTGTAAAAACTACCAAGTCAACAGTTAAAAGGATTTTGAGCTGATAGGTGTTACGGCCTCGGCAAGATCGATGGAGACAGCGATCTGTTAGCGTATAAAAAATAAAAAAAACACCTTTAGAGGCCATTTTTCCCCGCAAGCGGGGGTTGGCCTTTTTCGGGAACCGTGGTTGTTGTTGTTTTTCGGTCCCCTTTTTGAAGCAATGTTTTACGGCCGGATGCCCTTCCTGACGCCAACCCTTTTTGCCGCCTTTAACGACAAACAGGGAATTACCAGTGAACTGGTCCTCAATTAGCCGACCTCGGAAGGATGACAGGCTGAGTCAACCCCCCTGGCGTTAATTCAGCGATCGACCGGGATTCGAACCCAGGATCCTAGGATCCTAAGCTGGCACCCTAGCCGCTAGCCCAACACCAGGGTTAGATCTGTTAGCGTATACACCGCCCAAATAGCTACAGTGCATTCAGAAAGTATTCAGACCCCTTCACTTTTTTCACATTTTGTTATGTTGCAGCCTCATGCTGAAATCGTTTAAATTCATTTTTTTCCCTCATCAATCTACACTCAATACCCCATAATGACAAAGAGAAAACCGGATTTTAGAAAGTTTTGCAAATTTATTTAAAAGAAAAAACTGAAATATCACATTGACATAAGTATTCATACCCTTTGCTATGACACTTGAACTTTAGCTCAGGTGCCTCTCATTTCTCTTGATCATCTTTGAGATGTTTCTACACCTTGATTGGAGTCCACCTGTGGTAAATTCAATTGATTGGACATGATTTGGAAAGGCACACACCTGTCTATATAAGGTCTCACAGCTGACAATGCATATCAGCAAAAACCAAGCCATGAGGTTGAAGGAACTGCCTGCAGAGCTCAGACAGGATTGTGTCGAGGCACAGATCTGGGGAAGCCTACAAAAAAATCTATGCTGCATTGAAGGTTCCCAAGAGCACAGTGGCCTCCATAATTCTTAAATGGAGGAAGTTTGGAACAACCAGGACTCTTCCCAGAGCTGGCCGCCTGGCCAAACTGAGCAATCGGGGGAGAAGGGCCTTGGCAAGAGAGGTGACCAAGAACCCGATGGTCACTCTGGCTGAGCTCCAGAGATCCTGTGTGGAGATGGGAGAAACTTCCAGAAGGACAACCATCACTGCAACACTCCACCGATCTGGGCTTTATGGTGAAGTGGCCAGACGGAAGGCAAACAGTTCAATCTTGGTTTCATCAGACCACAGAATCTTGTTTCTCACAGTCTGAGAGTCCTTTAGGTGCTTTTTTGCAAACTCCAAGCGGGCTTTCATGTCTTTCACTGAGGAGAGGCTTCCGTCTGGCCACTCTTCCATAAAGCCCAGATCGGTGGAGTGTTGCAGTGATGGTTGTCCTTCTGGAAGTTTCTCCCATCTCCACACAGGATCTCTGGAGCTCAGCCAGTGACCATCGGGTTCTTGGTCACCTCTCTTGCCAAGGCCCTTCTCCCCAGATTGCTCAGTTTGGCCAGGCGGCCAGCTCTGGGAAGAGTCCTGGTTGTTCCAAACTTCCTCCATTTAAGAATTATGGAGGCCACTGTGCTCTTGGGAACCTTCAATGTATCAGAGATTTTTTTGTAGGCTTCCCCAGATCTGTGCCTCGACATAATCCTGTCTCTGAGCTCTGCAGGCAGTTCCTTCGACCTCATGGCTTGGTTTTTGCTCTGATATGCATTGTCAGCTGTGAGACCTTATATAGACAGGTGTGTGCCTTTCCAAATCATGTCCAATCAATTGAATTTACCACAGGTGGACTCCAATGAAGGTGGAGAAACATCTTAAAGATGATCAAGAGAAATGGGAGGCACCCAAGCTAAATTTCAAGCGTCATAGCAAAGGGTATGAATACTTATGTCAATGTGATATTTCAGTTTTTTCTTTTTAATAAATTTGCAAAACTTTCTAAAATCCTGTTTTCTCTGTGTCATTATGGGGTATTGAGTGTAGATTGATGAGGGAAAAAATGAATTTAAACGATTTCAGCATTCGGCTGCAACATAACAAAATGTGAAAAAAGTGAAGGGGTCTGAATACTTTCTGAATGCACTGTATGTGGAATTCTCTCATGTAGAGATTAAACTCACATCGTTTGAACTTTGGCCGAGGTCATTATTTACTTTTAATGATGTTTATATATGAATCAAAAAGAAGATAATTGGATTTGGGTCGTCCTTTCCGCACATCTCGTGGGATTGTGAGTTGGAGAGACGGCCGTGATGGCGGGGATGGGTTTGGCATTCTCTCAAGCAGGGATTCAACCCATGTCCTTATAAAAGGTCTTTGTCCGAGGTCACCGAGTCCGATCGGTGCAGCCGATCAGTGCGGCACCCAGGAAAATAACGTTATGCGGGAGTCTAAACCTGAAAATGCTGGAGGCCAAAGCTGAAATTGGAAAACCAATTAGCCTATTTTACTCCAGGAGATCCCAGGATTACCCACCCAAAATATCGTTGCGATCGGTTCAGCCGTTTTTGCGGTACCTTCGGACGGACATTTGGTGAATTATCGTAAAAATTTCCCCATCCTGTGAGTTTGCTTCTGTGTGCATCTTATCGACTTCCTGGGTCTTCCTCTAGTCCTCATTCTTCCCCACATTCCTTATATTTTACATCTCTCTAGTTTATCCCTCAACTCTGCTGTTGTTGTATGTTTTCCCCCTCTCCACGTGCTGTCCATTTTGTTGTGTTGTGTCGTCCTGATCCCCTCTGTGTTCCAGCCCCTCCACTCTGTATACGGTATATAAATATATAATTATTTTTAAGTATGGTATGCAATGACTTACTGACGTTTCTTTCCTCTCCAAAAACACTATTTGCTGCAAATGCTTGTTGTACTCCTGAGAGAGCCTTTGGAGTTTAAGAGGCGCTGTAAGAACATGACAGGACGTGGGATGTGGGTAGGTGGCGAGGATAAAGGAGATGAGGGAAGAGAGAAGGAAGTGGTTCATGAATACCAGGAAGAGGGGGAAGAATCATATAATTGAAGCACCTTGAGCTCAGTGGGAATCTGTGTATGCAGGGAGTGAATATCGGGTGAGAAAGGGTTAACGGCAAAGAATAGAAATCACTCGTTTTTGCTTTCCCGATTGGTACTTGATAGAATATATATATACTGTATATATATATATATATATATTTATTTTTTTTGCATCTTTATATGAAGGGAAATGCCATTTCAAGAAGCCGTAGCACAGACTATTGGGAATCATTGTTTACAAGCTTTGATTTGTCGCCAATGATAACGACATGCAAGTGGTGCGCACTCTATTCCATTTTTACATTGATATTAGCACAGCTGTTATTGATAACGACTGTGTCGATCCAGAATGCAGCACTTTGTGCATTGAACGTCTGATGAAGCATCCTCTCGTGATGAGCGTGCTGCCTCTTAACGCACGATGTTCTCCGAACACCAATAGTGTTGGTAGTTGGCACTCCCTTGCACTCCGAGATAATTTGGTATTTGATGCAAGTGAATGACATCACCAGCCATGCAGAATGACTTACTGTTATTCTGTCAGTTGACTATTTAATTTATTCAGCCATCAATGTATTCCTGGATCTCACCCAAGTTTCCACTCGTGAAAGGCCGGGGACAGGCGGAGGGGGTGGGATGAGGGTGGTTTAGTGTAGGCCCCGAACAGTCTGGCCTAGGCGTGCGGTTCCAGCACATTCATGGATTGTTGATTTGAAAGATCGAAACGTTGCTGCTCAATGTTGACAAATCTTTGGCAAACGCTTCGCTTTTGCACTTTTTTTTTTTTTTTTGCAGCTTTATCACGTACCGTTCCTGCAAACACCTGGACAGGAAGCATACCGTCTTCGGCAGGTATGTCATCGATTGCAACACGATTCACCCGATATCCAAGCTGACCGGCGTACATCTTCACTCGTAAATATTGTACGGCGCAGGTGTAATCTGATTGTCTCGATTTGAGGAATGCAGTGCTAGACTTTTCCCAGCATCCACTGGGCTGAAGGCCTTTACCTGTGCTCGTTGCTGGACGGATTACAAGGTGTACGCAAGTTAGTGAAGCATTAAATGTCAGTTCAGCTGATGCCACTGCTTTTATCACACTTCAGGGTTGTCGGAGGCCTGGAAACGTTGACAGCGATGGAATACACCGAAGTAGATCCGAAGACCGACAGACCACACGTAAGACTTTAAGCGGTCCAATCTAAACTGTTTTTGGTTTAAAAAAACAACAAAAAAACTGCGGGCAGGTCATTGGGTTTTGGCATCCGTAAGCTTACGCCGGCTCTCATTTTCAGGAGGGCATCAAGGTCAATAAAACGACCATATTCGTCAATCCTTACGAAGAGGCCGATGCTATGGTGAGTACCGCAATTCCCCCGAATTGGAAAACCGGCAACACGGATTCCGTCACTGAAACCCCCTATCCACACATTCGTGACAGGTGGCAGCCGCAAGAGAAGAGGAGAAAGAGAAAGTCGAACTGGAAAAATCCGCTGTGAATAAATCGAAGGCCGAGAGCAGCAACGTACCTCAAGTGTACAGAGCAGGTGTTGGGAAGTACATGAATCCAACTGCGATGTAAGTATCCATGGTGTCGTCGGTCAATGCGAAACGTCAATACGGGCGACATGACGAATCGTGATTGGCCTTGCTCGAATTGGTGGAGATAACATGAAAATAGAAATTAACTGCTACGATAGCTTTGACCCTTATTTGCCAATTCAGAGGTTGGCATGGTTTAAATAAAATCCAGCAAATCCTCAACCTCATTGGCTCGACAGAGAGTGATGAAGTGGCACCGTAGGCCGTGCTGTTTATATATATATATATTTTTTGTGTTCTACAGGAAGCGTGCCACCATGCATGATGGGCCCTCCACGAGTGTAGCCCCTGGCAAGAAAGCAAAGGGTCGGAGCACCCTGGGCGACTTCAGCTCTTGGTAAATGTCATGTGGAAAGCACATTCGTGCAGGCCTAACTATCATTTTCAGGAGAAACCTCACTACAGTGGGTTGAACATGAACCACACGGAACAACATGGTCTCATTTTGCACATATTTCCACTGACTTCTAAAGATGCTCGATCGGCATGCGGAAATTCCATAGTTTTCCGTTTCGTTTGCTGAAGGTGGTTTTGTACGTGACAAATGTGCTTCGTAGAATGCAAACGCGATGCCAGAGGTGAGAGTTTTGTATTTTGCATTTCGAGCAATGGCGTAATGGAGTTACAAAATGCAGTTTGTCTCCCTGTATGATATAAACACTTGGCTGATGTCATTTTGCATAATAAACATGTACAAGGTTGAAATGGTTGTTGTTTGATCGACATGTGTGAAAAATGCAGAATTAATATCGATAATCCATTTTAAGCTTTGACTTACAGCTAACCCTAACCCTCAATTCATAGGATAGTGGCTCGTTGCAAAGAAGAGGCCATTTGGCCCATCATTCCTGTTCCATATCCACACATTGCAAGTAATGGTAGATATAGAGCTAGATTGTGTGGCTACAAAAGGCGGTCCAAAGGCCCATCTCGCAGTCTCGCCATCACTCCGAAGGGATCGTCGGACAAACCCACCTGTTTCCATGGTCTACATCTCAGCATCAGTCATGATGATCTCTCCTGGGCCCATCGTATAACAAAGCTGACCTCCCAAGCCAGCCCCAAACTGGGCATCTTCCATCATTCTAAGCCATTCCTTGAAAAAATAGGACTTGCTCCATGGAGTTCAATGATCGTAGCTAAATGGAGTACTGCTTTCCCCTATGGCCTGACATTCCCAGCATCATCGTGGCTGCCACCTGGATTCTGAGGAATTTACATTATTTGCTTCTCCTGTGCTGAGGCCAAAACACAAGGCCTGCTACTCACATTGCAGACAGGTTGGTCTCTTTGTTTTGTAAAAACTAGGGCATTGCCCGTACTATATCTATATCTAAAATTATATCCCCCCCCTCTATTTACATGAAATGGTTTGGTCCAAAGCGAACGGCTTCCGGAGTTTGGTAAAGCAATCGCCATCGCGTGCACAAACGCGCAGGAAAGCGAATGAATCGCAAATTCGTTTTTATTAGTTTTAAAACTTTATTAAAACATAGTTTAACGGCAACATAGTTTTCCAACGTGAAATAAATGAATACGCTGTCAAATGTGCCATCCGAGGCAGAGTGTGTCCGCCACGTTCGGCACACGCGATCGTTCGCTGCTCTCTGATTGGTTGAATCGTTTTTTGGACATAGCTCGGTAAGTAATTGTCCGATTAATATGAAACCTTGAAAAGGCACATCCTCGGGTCCCCAGCAATATACCTGGCAAGTTAAAAGTATATCGGACCCGTGGTTGTCGAGAAACAGCGGTCACAGACAAACGTACAGACAGAGATTACTGGAATTATAGATAGATAATCTATCTATAATTCCAGTAATCTCTGTCTGTCTGTCTGTACGTTTGTTTGTTTGTCTGTGACCGCTGTTTCTCGACAACTACCGGTCCGATATACTTGAAACTTGCCAGGTATATTGCTGGGGACCCGAGGATGTGCCTTTTCAAGGTTTCATATTAATCGGACAATTACTTACCGAGCTATGTCCAAAAAACGATTCAACCAATCAGAGAGCAGCGAACGATCGCGTGTGCCGAACGTGGAGGACACACTCTGCCTCGGATGGCACATTTGAGAGCGTATTCATTTATTTCACGTTTGCAAACTATGTTGGCGTTAAACTATGTTTTAAAACTAATAAAACCGAATTTGCGATTCATTCGCTTTCCTGCGCGTTTGTGCACGCGATGGCGATTTCTTTACCAAACTCCGGAAGCCGTTCGCTTTGGACCAAACCATTGCATGTAAATAGAGGGGGGGGATTGTCACCGTACTCGCAAGCCGTTCGCTTTGGCCAAACCATTTCATGTAAATAGAGGGGGGGGATATAATTTTAGATATAGATATAGTACGGGCAATGCCCTAGTAATAATAATTCTCTCTCCTCTTATCACGTTTGTGTGACATTTTCGAACTGCCACATTTTTAGAACGGATTAGTTCAATTGTACCCTTACTACGTGGGTTCCCAGCCGGTCATACTAAACACCGCCCAGAGACGCCCGGAGACATAATAATAATAATTCTCTCTCCTCTTATCACGTTTGTGTGACATTTTCGAACTGCCACATTTTTAGAACGGATTAGTTCAATTGTACCCTTACTACGTGGGTTCCCAGCCGGTCATACTAAACACCGCCCAGAGACGCCCGGAGACATCCAGAAACACGTTTTTAGCAAATGAACACTTTTTTTTAGTAGTTGGAACTGCCGATAAGGTCAATTCCGGATTTGGAAAATGGGTTCAGGTTAAGAGTTTGTTGAGCGTATCACATTGACTGGAAATTAAATAAAGGCATGAATACCATCTGGAGACGTCCGGATACGCCATGTCGTGATTCTATGTACAGGGGTTTACATCATCCCAACCTCCTCGCTCCCCCCAACTCTCTGGGTGGTGTTCGTGCCTTTATTTAATTTCCGCTCGCTCGATAAAGTCTTAAACGGAACATATTTTCAAAATTTAAATTGCAGAATTGAGCTTACCAGCAGCTCCAACAGCCAAAAAAAGTGTTCATTTGCTAAAAAACGTGTCTCCGGGCGGTGTTTAGTACGACCCTTTCTGGAACGTCGTTCACCACCGTTTGTCATCAATTCCCAATCAACACCTAACTCGTCCCTCTTACTTGTACGTTAGTGTGTTTCTAACCCCTCACCCCTCAGTCTTCCAATTCACAGGGCTAGTTGTGGCCTACTAATCCAAGTGATCAAGCACGAGCTTCCTCAACTGAGCTTCAAAACAAAGAAGCATAACATTTTCCAAATCACAAAATGCAATTTGAGATTCATACATTTTATTGTCACAAAGTTTATGAAAAGGCATGAGTTAACCATGAAAGTTTTCGGATAACTCGTACGCGAGGCAATGTAATCTCTACGATAACAAGCCATGGATGTACAGAAGCACTCTGGCATATCTACCAACGGCGCCATGCTACAGCAGAAGAGCGGCCAATCGGGGAAACCAAACGTCCAAAAAAATAAAAAAACAAAGGGTCAAAGGGCATTTTGGTCCCGACAGCACAAACGGAACGACTCCATAGACGAGAGCACGCTGCGGCGTGGGGCAAACAGCGGAAGCAACAAAGTCGTACGATGGAACTAAAAGCCTGCCGCGGAGTAGGTTCCTACCTCAAAATAAATGTTCAAGCATCGAAAACGACGTAACGTTGCCAATCGAGCACTTTGCTGTGCTACAAAGTGCTGGGTAATGTCGATATATTATAGACTTACTTAAATAAGTTAAAAGAAAAAAAACAAAAGATGCACAAAACGGTAAATTCAAGTAAAATAAAGCTACTCACCTTCCGTTTTGGGAATATCCAGTGGGTTGACTTTATCACCCATGAGACCAAACTCCCTGCCCTGTAATTGCGTGCATCTTTGGAAAAAAAAAGTTACTTGAGCTCAGGGTACGCCAATTGTTAAAATAGTAACAAAACAAACTAGAGCACGCTGCGATACAAGCATGAAAAAAAAAATTTGCTTTTATTTTTAAGCCTAATTCAAGACTTAATAGTTTGTTGTCTGTAAAGATAAGTTGGTAACCTTCCTGGATGTCAAATCAAATGTCATGGTAAAGTCAGTGGGATGGGAATCGGAGGTTGTGGAGGGACCAAATGTTTTTGGTTTTTTTTGTTGTTTTTTTGTTTTCAGAGGGATATTTGGAACTGAAGGCAAAATTACTTTGCGGTTTGAATCTCCGTCTGTACACAATTTACAGAATGCATTGCTGGTGCTTTCAAAGAAGTCGGTGCTCTGAGCCAGCAGTGCAACCTGACTGTATACGTAACTATATTTAATTACCCACTTTTTTTTCTCATTATAATCTCCCTCTAATACTGCCTTTCTCGGCCGGTGATGGATTGGTGGCGATTTGCAGCACAATGGGGCCGGTGGAGCCCACTTGCCCATTGAAAGACAGGAGGAAAAAAAAAAAACTTTTTTTTTCTTGCTTACAAGGCATGCACGTTGTTGTTGCCGCCAGGCCTAGGCCAATATTCAAACGGGCAGGAGCAGTTGACCATTACAAGCACACGGTGCCGCTCCGTATATGTACACAAAACGAGGTTGATGCTTGTATATGCTGAGAGCCACGCCGTGAAGCGTTGCGATCCTACATAGCTTTGTATCCCCGGTTATTTTTTGATTAAAAATTGGGGAGGGGCGGCGTTGGGGGAGTGGGGACTGGGATGCAGCACACGCCTTCCTTGCCTGGCCCCGCCCCACATGCGCACGACTGAGGGTGGAGGACTGAGCTCTGTTGCATGCACCCCGCGTCAGTCCCACCCGTTGTCTTTGATCATGTGCGCCAACTCGATGATGTATTTTCCTTCCTTGTACTTCTGACTGCTCTCAAATGCATGCTCCTGGAAAAGAGAACACCATTTTATAAAGACTGGACACCTTAGAAGCGAAGATTCAATTGGTTGAATTGGTTTCAATGCTGTACTATAAAAGTGACAAACAATAACAATGATCTTTTTTTCTTTTTTTAAGGCCATTTTCCCTGCTATAGCAGGGGTTAGCCTTGCGGGCCCCATGACAATCATGGTTCCCTGTTTTGAGGCAATGTTTTTATGGCCGGATGCCCTTCCTGACGCCAACCCTTAGTCGCCTCTTACGACACGCAGGGATACTGTGTACCTATTCTAAACCGGGGTACACACCGGGACCATTCATCCCAGCAAGCTGGTACTCAATTAGCCGACCTCGGAAGGATGACAGGCTGAGTCAACCCCCCTGACGTTAATTCAGCGATCGACCGGGATTCGAACTCAGGATCCTAGGATCCCAAGCCGGCACCCTAACTGCTGAGCCAACACCAGGATTTGTAAATACCAACACTATAAAAGTGAATTTGTAAATATTTATTACTTGCAAAATCGAAGATTTTTCAAGTATATTGGTCGGTTGCATTTGTTATTCCAAAACCAAACCAATCGTCAAAAAACTTCACAAAGTTGAAGAGGTCGTCACAATTGAGAAGCTATTGATTTTGAGGTCAAAGGTCATCTGGAGGTCGCATTTCGAAAATCACCATTTTTCATCCACTTGACTTAAATTGAACAGCATTTGCATAGTGCCTCACTGAATTGGGAAACCAACTATTTTAAGGTCAAAAGATCAAAGGTCAACTCAAGGTCAAACCTCTAAAATCATCAATTTTCATTTGAAAAATCGTCACTTTTGATCCTATTGGCCCAAGCTTTGATCAAGATCGTCAATTTTAATCTTGATGAAATGGGCAATTTTATGGATCAATGGCAACCTTTTTGGGGGAGGGGGGGGGGAGAGGGAGGGCAGACCCAAATTCTCTATGTAAATGTATATCGTATGGCACCCCCAGTGGTAGCCAGTATTTCAAGTCATCTGGTATATAGAAAGTTTAAACAACTTGATAATATGCATTACGGTGATGTTGTAATATGAGTGAGAATAAATAGACATTTCCAAAATGTTTCATTTCACTCATTTTAATTAATATGGGCCACACCTGTGCGAAAGCCGTTGCTTGGTGTCCCTCACTTGCCCAGGTGTTTCCATTTTTTGTTCACTATCTGTACATGACTAATGTTTGTTCAGTTGAGATGTTAATAGTAAAAGTTGAGTGCAATGAAAAAGTTACGAATATTAAAATTGTAGGTAGATTTTAAATGTGGGTTTTGGAATTGCCAGTGTTTTGGAATTTTTCTGGCAGGATCGAGTACTTTATCGAGGGTTTTGTTGTGGTCAATGTTCTTGGATCCAGTACACACACACCACTCCTTTTGCATCTTCAGATGAGTAGAGCTGCCAAAGCAGTTTCTTGACTATTGGGCACAATACTGGACAGGTCCCCACTCTGACGCAGGATACTCCTATGTCTCGTGCATCCCAGTAAGCTGGTACTCATTTTGCCGACATCGGAGGGATGACAAGCTGAGTCAACCCACCTGGTGTTAATTCAACGATATGACAGGACCTTGCAATTGGTATGACAGTATGACAAAACCTTGAACTTGAACTCAAGACCTTGCAATATTAAGCCAACACCAGGTGTGTGTGTGTGTGTGTGTGTGTGTGTGTGTGTGTGTGTGTGTGTGTGTGTGTGTGTGTGTGTGTGTGTGTACGTACGGCCTAGTGGTACGCACAGCCACCTCCACAATGTCTAGCATAGGTTGGAATCCCGACCCAGCTATAAATTGTCATCTCACAGGCAGGGTGATTCATCAATGCATGTGCCCTTCCATCTGTCGGCATTAAATTTAAAAAAACACCTTTTAGAGGCCATTTTTCCCCGCAAGGCGGGGGTTGGCCTTTTTCGGGGACCGTGGTTGTTGTTGTTTTTCGGTCCCCTTTTTGAAGCAATGTTTTACGGCCGGATGCCCTTCCTGACGCCAACCCTTTTTGTCGCCTTTTACGACAAGCAGGGAATTACCAGTGAACTGGTACTCAATTAGCCGACCTCGGAAGGATGACAGGCTGAGTCAACCCCCCTGGCGTTAATTCAGCGATCGACCGGGATTCGAACCCAGGATCCTAGGATCCTAAGCTGGCACCCTAGCCGCTAGCCCAACACCAGGCATTAGATGGTGGATGTTATAGACCCCATGTTGTCCTTTGTGAAGAGTAGGTGAGCTATCATCGCCACCCTGAACAAATGATAAATTCCTGCCTGAAGTAATGCTGGGAAGGCAATGGCAAATCACCCAGTATAACCATTGCCAAGAAACTGCTTCAACAGCACCGACACTCTAACAGAGTATGGTACATCACAATCAAAATATGTGTACTGTATCATATATAAAGCTGTTTGTAACCACTGACTGACTGATATTAATGTTTGGTACCTTCCCAGTGACATACAAAGCTGAAATTTGGCGTGCCGATGGACATCGAAGCTGGTACACCAGCAAAAAAAATCCCAGAATCGTCGCAAAGCGTTCTTAATATGAAAATTTTAATTAAAAAACCGTAAACACATACGTAAACAATAAAAATAAATAAAATATTTTTTAAAAGCCTCGGTCATTATTTGGCATTTGAAAATTGTAATTTCTTTAGCTAAACTGTGAAATAAAATTTAAGAAAAAACATTAAACGCGTCCATAAAATATAGAAAACCGAAATTGATATCTAGCAGCAGGTCGGTGATTGTTGCCGATAATCGTAAAGCTTCTATTCATGATGTACCTAAGTACATGGTTTGTTATTGCTTACAAAATGTGTTAGCAGTATGTATGTATGTATGTATGTATATATATGTATGTATGTATATATATGTATGTATATATATATATATATATATATATATATATATATATATATATATATATATATATATATATTATATATATATATATATACATACACACACACACACACACACACACACACACATACAGTCACGTGAAAAAGTAAGTACACCCCATGTAAAGTTTTGACTTTTTCAACATATTTCAACATACAGCTATTTGATCTTCATTTCAACAATATTGATGGATAAAGGTGATATAATATAACAAATATCATGAAACATTTACATTTTGTAGTCCATTGTATAATTTAAATAAACATAAATGCAAATTTCGCATGTGGAAAAAGTAAGTACACCCCAACATTTATCACTACTTCAAATACCTAAAATTAGAATCAGGTGCCCCAGCTCAGGTGCAAATGATTAGAACATCATTAGAGAGGATCTTGGAGGAACCTGTCCTATTTAAACCTCAGACATTCAGTTTGGTTTGCTCTTTGTTGTTGAAGTGTGCGGAGTCACCATGCCTAGATCAAAATTGCTCTCGAGTCCTTCAGAAAGAAGGTTATAGATGCCTACGAGTCTGGGAAGGGATTTAAAAAGATCTCCAAACAATTTGAAATCAATCATTCGACTGTCCGGAAGATCATCTACAAGTGGAGAGATTCCAAACAACTGCCAACTTGTTCAGGCCAGGCCACCCCAGCAAGTTCAGCCCAAGAGCAGATCGCAAGATGCTGAAAGAAGTCTCTAAGAATCCCAGAATGTCATCACGGGACCTACAGGTAGCTCTTGCCACTGTTGATGTCAAAGTGCACAAGTCTACCATTAGAAAGAGGCTGCACAAATTTGATCTACATGGGAGGTGTGCCAGGAGGAAACCTTTGCTGTCCAGAAAGATCAGGGCAAGACTAAAGTTTGCCAATGAACACCGAGGCAAAGACCAGCACTTCTGGAACAATGTGCTCTGGACAGATGAGTCAAAGGTAGAGCTATTTGGCCAAAGTACCATAAGACATGTTTGGTGAAAACCAAAGACAGCATTTGACCACAAGAACCTGATACCAACTGTAAAGCATGGTGGTGGAAATATTATGGTTTGGGGCAGCTTTGCTGCATCAGGGCCTGGGCAGCTCACCATCATAGAATCCACTATGATTTCTTCATTGTACAGAGGGTGCTTGAGGATAATGTGAGGCCATCTGTCGGAAAGTTGAAGCTCAACCGAAGGTGGACCTTGCAACATGACAATGACCCTAATAAACATACCAGTAAATCCACCAAGGAATGGCTGAAAAGAAAGAAATGGAGGGTTCTGGAATGGCCAAGTCAAAGCCCGGATCTAAATCCCATCGATACGTTGTGGGGGGATTTGAAACGAGCTGTGCATGCAAGAAACCCCTCAAACATCGCACAGCTGAAATAATTCTGCATGGAGGAGTGGTAGACAAATTGTGGTAGACAAAAATTCTCTCAGTCGATGTCAGACACTGGTAGACAGTTATAAGAAACGCCTGCTTGAGGTTGTTTCTGCCAAAGGGGGCAATACCACCTATTCGAGCCAAGGGTGTACTTACTTTTTCCACATGCGAAATTTGCATTTATGTTTATTTAAATTATACAATGGACTCCAAAATGTAAATGTTTCATGATATTGGTTATATTATATCACCTTTATCTATCAATGTTGTTGAAATGAAGATCAAATAGCTGTATGTTGAAATATGTTGAAAAAGTCAAAACTTTACATGGGGTGTACCTACTTTTTCACGTGACTGTATGTATATATGTATATGTGTGTGTGTGTGTGTGTGTATGTATATATATATATATATATATCTAGAAGTGGAGGACGGGGAAGACCGAGAAAGACTTGGCTAAATGTGGTGGAAGAAGAAATGCGGGCAAGGGGGTTAACAAGGGGAGATGTAGAAAATAGGGCAAAATGGAGAAGATTGTCATGGGGCCCGCAAGGCTAACCCCCGCTCTAGCAGGGAAAATAGCATTTAAATGCCTGTTGTTGTATATGAATGAATTACAACTTTGTTCCTGGTTGTGATTTAACAGTTGATCGCAGTTTGCAATTCATCGTCATTGTCGTCGTCGTTCACCTGTAATTGGTCTGGCCTTCTATCCATAATTCGCTCCATAATCACTCGATCACTTTGCACGGAAGCTGCACTTTCATCGAGAATTTCACACCACAACGTACGTGGTCCCACTCGTTTATACTCAACTAAGTTTAATTTTGGGTTTCAAGGGAATGACCGGCAAGTGCTCGGTTAATATCCATCGTAGCATAGATAACGGACAAGCTTTTCATCCACTAGGCCATAAAGTGAAGTTCTGTCTCAGAAAGACCTTGAGATGATTTCCAAAGGATCCACTTGCCTGGAGGAGGGGGGACTTTGTACTCCCTCGTGTGTTTGACAATAATAAACAAGAAAGAGCAATCGGAGATTGCAGACCCTCGCTCGGATGTGTTTTCATTGGTTTTTAAGGCTTTTATGTGAAAACAAATATGGCAGCCGAACCACGTGACTGATGACGTAATCTTTTTTTTTTCTCCGCCAATTTATCCCTAGATGATGCTCAAGAAATTTCATCTTGATCGCATGAAGTTTTGTCGAATTATGACATCATAATGGAGGCACCTATGACATCATCATTAACGTATTTTATTCCCCATGGAGAGTTCTTTACAAGGAGCCAAGTCTCAATTTTTTCTATTCAGCACTTTGAGATATAGAGGTGCAAAGCTTTTCGGTTTTTCCAAGATAGCGGCCGACCCATGTGACCTATGACGTCATAATTATCATTTAAAAATTATACAGGTGGAGTTGCACCGATGGTGAAAATTTCCTGTCAATCGGACCAACGGTTGCAGATAAAATCATATTTATTCTGTGCGGACAAACAGACAGACAGACAAATGCAATACCCTCTCCTCAGGCGAGGGTAACAATATCGCACAGAGATCTCATCGCCGTGGTTAAAGCATATCGATATGTTTAGCTTTGAAAATCATACTCTGTGCCATTTTCCAAACTATGTTGGACTGATCGATTTTCACCAATCCTATATTCATGTAAACATGATATTGGTAAAATGAAAATTGATTGACATAAGGGGTGTATTCAGTTACCAATGAGCTCGTAGAGCACTCGCCAAGTGGATTAGTTTGCTGACAACGTTACAAGAATCGTACCTTTACATAGGAATCAAAACAGCATCGCACGTGCAGATGGGTAACAAAACAAAACACACCATGTACATAATCACAAAAGGGAAAAGAGGGGATCGAGTTAATTAAGAAAACATGAGAGAATTGAAGGGTGCAGATGATTGAGCGGAAGGCAAAGTGGACTGGATGGAAACACGAACATGGGATTTTTTTGAGGGGGCGAGGAGGAAGAGCCAGATCAATGAGCGGATCAGGATGCAAAAGGAACAGCAGAGAGAGTAGAAGGCCAAGACAGAGGGAGGCTTGGACAAAAGGTGTGGGGTGGAATGGGGTGCAGGATAGGATGCATGGGGTGGACAAGATGGATACAGAAGGAAACTCAGGAAGGAAATTTGGAAGGAGGTGGTGTGGAGGGGTGGGAGTTAACGAGGGTAGAAAAGATCATGGTTTTGGATTGGGGACCATCCGAGATGGTGGTGAACAGCTGTCTTGACGACCTGGAGGGAAGAATTAGATTGAAGAGGATGTGGAAGCTGGCTCCACAAGTAGCAAAAAAATGGAGGAACGAATGAGTGGAGGTGAGCATGGAACAAAAAGTTTAAAATTCCACCATTTTGTGCACGTAATAGGTTTCTGGACCACCGAGTCATAAAAAAAACCGTTCCAATGCTGATTAGACATCAACCAACTTTAGATAAACAGGAAGTGATGTGAGATCTTCACTCCAAATGGAATTTTGAATATTTGAGAAATAACTTTTATTACTTGCCTTGTAAATCGCTTAACCCAACATTCAAACAATCACCGAAGTGATGATTGTGTCATAATCCATCCTAACCTTTTGAGATATCATTCTACACTAGCGTGACTCGGCATGCTCCGCGTGCCTCGCCACACGTCGTTTCAGAGGGGTAGGCATCTTTGACCATTTCGGTGTCTTTTGGGTTTCATGGTGTTTTCGGTCTTCAGGGCCATTTGGGTCTTTTGGATCCTCTGAGCCTTTAAGGGTATTTTGGGTCTTTGAGGTGTTTTGGGTCTTCAGGGTCTTTGGGGTCTTCGGTATATTTTGGGTCTTCGGGGTCTTCAGGGGTTTTTGGGTCTTAAGGTTCTTTTGTTCTTTTGGTTCTTCTTGGTCTTTTGGGGTCTTTCGGGTATTTTTGGTCTTCGGGGTCTTTTGGGTCATCGGGGTCTTTTGGGTCTTCGGGGTCTTTTTGGTCTTTATGGTGTTTTGGGTCTTTGGGGTGTTTTGGGTCTTCGGGGTGTTTTGGGTCTTCAAGGGTATTTTGGGTCTTCAAGGGTGTTTTGGGTATTCAGGGTCTTTGGGTATTCAGGGTCTTTTTGAGCCTCAGGGCCTTGGGGGGTATGTTGGGTCTTTGGGGGTCTTCATGGTATTTTGGGTCTTCAGGGGTCTTGGTGGTCTGAAGGGTCTCGGGAAAATTAAAGGGTCATCAAAGGTCTGAGGGGTCTCAGCAGTCTTAACGCAATTAAGAGGGTGGTAATTTTATTTGAAGAAGAAGAAGAAGACGTTTTCGTCGCATATGAACAAACATACATAACGACATAACCATATATACGTTTGCTCTATTATAATAAGATATCGCTTTTGGCCCTCTCACATCAAATATTATAGTATCTGGATCCGGATCTTCACCAAAATCCAATCAATTCGTCATGGCTTGTGGACTTCCTCTCCAGTCGTCGTCAACGTGTGGCCCTGAATGGGTTTCTCTCATCTCCTCTTCCTGTTCTGGCTGGAGTTCCCCAAGGTAGTGTTGTGGGCCCTGTGATTTTTCTGGTCTTCATCAATGATCTCTCTGACTCTCTTGAAAATCCTCTCTATCTCTTTGCTGATGACTCCACTCTCTGCCGCTCCATTCCTCATCCCTCAGATCGGCAGTCTGCAGCCTCCTCACTCTCTGCAGACCTGGACAAAATCAGACTGGTCAAACAAGTGGAACATGTCTTTCAATCCTGACAAATCTCACACTCTTACTATGTCTCTCCGAAAAGACCGTCTGGACAACCCTCCCATCCACTTCCTGAACAATCCTCTTGAAGTTCTGTCACTCAAGCTTTTGGGTCTCACAATCTGCCATGATCTTTCCTGAGAACACCACATTTCCAAGCTGGCCTCCAAAGCCAAGTTGGCATATGCGAATCCTCCATCGTGTGAAGTCCTTTCTGGGCACCTCTGAGCTCCTCACCACATACAAAGCTTTAATCCGCAGCTTGATGGAATACTGCTCTTACCTCTGGGCCGGTGCTCCTGCCTCACACCTCGCTCGGCTTTACGCGGTTGAAACCAAAACATTCAGAATTATTGAAATCTCCCACGATGAAGCTGATTCTGAGGGCCTTTCTCTCACTCACCGCAGGCAGGTTGGTGGTCTTTCTGTCTTCTACCGACTCCTCTCCGGCCTTGCTCCTCCAGCTCTCTCTGTGCTCTGTCCCCCAAATATTCCTACAGGTCGCACAAGATCTGCCAGAAACCCTCTTTGGTGAAACTGCCAAAATCAAGACTCTGCTCACCTTCACTCTTTCATTCCTCTTTTCTCCCGCGTCTGGAACAAACTCCCTCACTCTCTTCACACTCTCACCACCATCTCTCATCTCCCCCCAACGAAATCCTTGATCTTTTCTACCCCCGTTAAAACACCCCAAATCCCCCTCTTTAAATCCCCAACTTCTTTCCTAAAATTCCTAGAAGTGTTCATTTGCTTTATACCGTGTACCCCTCCCTCCTCCCCCAAACTTCCACGGTCCCACTACCACCACCACACCTCCTCGGTTGGAATTTCACAGCAAGGATCGCACGAACAGTCGGAAAATGCCATGTCGGTGTCACTTACGTATTTCCATCCCAGCGTAGTTTTGCAGTTTTCACAGTATATGTCTGCGACGGCATGCAGCCCCGTCAGCAGAACCCGCTCTTCGGCTGGTCCACACCCCACGTTCACCCTAAATGTCCCAAAAGTGACATTAAACCAAAAGTGTTAAATTCAACTCCATCGCTACTGTGGTTCTATGTATTAGATAGAGGATTATGTTAATCGAGTTGCATCGTTCATGGATTTCACTTTGTTTTGGCTTCTTTGGTGTTTGAGAAAAGAGGACGATTAGAAAACTATTGCTTATGCCTTCCTCCAGGCCCAAACCTGCCTCGTCACAAAATTTGTTTTGAGTAATGTGGAGATGTGTGTTCTCTACGATCAGTGTGATTTTGAGTGCCATTTCATGAATGATCATCAATCTGATTTAACTCTCATACCCCCCCACCACCATTAGCTCTCCCCACTGAACTTTCCAGTCCACCCCCACTACCCCACTGCCCCCTCAACATCACATTTCCTAGATGCTTCGTCTGGCTTCAATTTCCATTTGGATTTAGCTAATATGAAGCTGACTATCCTATCTGCAAACACTCACTTGTTGATGTTAAAGATCCCACAGTATCTCTTGAAAATGGAAGGCCATTGTGCGCTTGCGCTTTAAGCAAATTGGACGTCCTGCCGTGGGGAATGGACTGGCGATCCATCCAGTGTGTTCCGCGGCCACCAAGCAACTTCAACAGTACATGCTTTCCGAAGCGAGACATTACTTGTGGGATCAAACAATTTAGGGGTAATTCCGCTGTTTCTCCACAACCAGAATTTAAAGCTGCTGAACAAGTTAAACGCATGGAGATAGTGGTTCGGGATAAAAGTTACTTTTGCCATCCTTCACCATCCATTTCCTCAACTACCACCTTTAGAGGCCATTTTTCCCCGCAAGCGGGGGTTGGCCTTTTTCGGGGACCGTGGTTGTTGTTGTTTTTTGGTCCCCTTTTTGAAGCTTGACTTTTGTTTTATGTTTTACATAAAAATGTGTAAGTGTAATGTGTAATGTAAAAAACTTTTATGAAGCAATGTTTTACGGCCGGATGCCCTTCCTGACGCCAACCCTTTTTGTCGCCTTTTTACGACAAACAGGGAATTACCAGTGAACTGGTACTCAATTTGCCGACCTCGGAAGGATGACAGGCTGAGTCAACCCCCTGGCGTTAATTCAGCGATTGACCGGGATTCGAACCCAGGATCCTAGGATCCTAAGCCGGCACCCTAGCCGCTTGCCCAACACCAGGGCTCCATTTCCTCAACTGAAAGCACATAAACCAGACCAAGCCCTATAACGTTAAAATGCTTGATAAACAAACTACATTCCATGCATAGTCTACCCTGAATAAATGTGGGGAATTCTGACCAAAAATATTCTTCAAATTCTTCCCCTTCAGGCATGTTTAATGCGCATCTGTCGAAGCTGTGGGACTAGACTCAGTTGAGCCTTTTTTAGTCTTGGTTGTGACAAAATGTCTCAAATTATGACTGAAGTGTTTCATCCTTGTGAGGGGGGGTTAATTTAAGCAAAAGTCAAGTTAGAATGTGGGTCTAACAGTGGGACAAGCCCAAAAGTCTGACAATCTGACAGTGGCATCTCCTTACTCGTCAGCTCAACCTATTGTCCCATCCTTCCATTGTAAGATTCATCAATGTTGTTACATATTTTGGATGTCAAAGCCTTAACATCAAAGAAACCTGCCCTGGATCATTCCTTGCGATGTGAGCATAGCACATGTCCGAGGAGACGACGTATGTCTCAAAGATGAAAAACTTTAGTTGTAGGAACCGATAAAATGTTTCAAACTCTCATGCAAACATTCTCAAGTTTGTGTCTATTGTGACGAATCTCTGAGGGAAAAAAATGTACTTAACGGCAAAATTCCCTCCAAAAGCTCAGTTTTTACACCTTTTCCATCTATAGAAATTGTTACCGGGTTGGCCCTGGTGCAGGACAGGTGGACCAAGAGATTTACGATTACGAATTTCTGGGGCAGAGCCACTGAGCTCTATAATATGGAAGAAATACCGGCCGACGAGTGCGTTTATTGACGAGGCCACGCGGCCGCCATATTGGGACTCCCTACCAACCAAAAGTTCCATAGTAAACAACGTGGAAAAAAGATCAAAGATTAGCAGTTTTTAAATAAACTGAGCTGTTATATTTTTTTAATCAAGCTTTTTCATGTTGTGGTGAGTACCAAGATGGCGGCCGGTGTCTTCAGTTTTTTCAGCAAACCAGAGATCCAGTTAATTTAGATCACTGGGCAGAGGGCACTGGATCGGACCATTATATTTTGGCAGGGATGGGAGAGGGGTGGTGGGCCTATAGTAAGGAGTTGTCAGGTTGGATGAATTTGGGCCTTGGAGAAAGCGTTATTGTTTTAAGTGACATGCAAGCAAGGAACTGTATTATTAGCTCACCTGGAACGAAGTTCAGGGGACCTTATGCGATGGCGCGTCGTCTGTCCGTCAGTAAACACATGAAACTTCTTCTCCGAAACCGCTGATGGGATTGCGACCAAATTTGGCACAAATTATATTCGTTATGTTGTGACTAAAGTTTGTTCATGGCATTAAAAAAAAAAAATCGGGTTCTAAGGGGGTCTGGTGTGCATCCAGGATCCAGGTTTGAAGTGCATTTGGATGCATTTACATTTGGGTGCATTACAAGTGCATTTGGGACAAAGTGCATCCAGATTTGACCCCCCCAAATAGGAATTTGCTTTTTTCTCTGAAACTACACATGCTATTTCGATGAAAATTGACCACGACCTTCATCACCCGTGATGTACTGACGTTTGTTCAAGGCACGAAGAAAATCCAAGTTTAAAGGGGTATATCGGGGTGTCAAAGTGGGTCCAGGTATGACCCCCCAAAATCGACATTTGCTTTCTTCTCTGAAACTACACACACTATTTCAATGAAACTAGACCACAACCTTAATCACCCGTGTTGAACCAAAGTTTGTTCACAGCATTAAAAAAAAAAAAATCGGGCTGTGAGGGGTCTACTGGGGGGTTGCCCCTGAAAGTAGGTATTTGCCCTTTTCCATGCAACAACATACACAATTTCAATGAAACTTCACCACAACCTTCATCACCCGTGATGTACCAATGTTTGTTCAAAGCATTAGAAAAATTGGGGTCTGAGGAGGTATACAGGATGGGAGGGGAGGGGGAGGTTGCTGATTGGGAGGTAGGGGTTGCCCCCCAAAATAGGTATTTTTTGTTTGTTTGTTTAAAGTCTTATGATTATGTTAGTATGATTCTACATGCTGCCCTGTCTTCTGGAAACTATTCAAATTGGTTTAAAATACCTTTAGTCTGTAGTATACTGTTTATTCCACCAGGTGAGTGCCAGGGGTATTGCCCCTATGTTTATTTTGCCCCTATACTCGAAGGAAACATAAAAAGCAAATTATCTTCTACTTTAAAAGGCCGAACCTCATCAACGAGGTTGTTGTTGTCGTTTCAAGTCCGCATCAAAAAACTACGAAATAAAATATTTTTCCCAGGATGTCAGGAGAAAGAGTGAGACTATATGACATCATGAAGGAAAAGCAACTTCGGACCGAATCGAGTTGGGGCAGAGCCACACGTGTCATTGATACTTGGGGGTAGTTTACTCTGCTTGATGGGGTTATATGAGACTCCTTTATTATTATTATTATTATTATTACTAGGGCGTGCCCGTACGTGGGTGCAAAAAAACATGCGTGCAAACAACAACAACAAAAAAAAACTTTGAAACCACGTGGCAGTAACGACCACAGAACCCCCCCCTCTATTTACATGAAATGGTTTGGTCCATTCGCAAAGCCAAAGCGAACGGCTTGCGAGTACGGTAGAACCCCCCCCCCCCCCCCCCCCTCTATTTACATGAAATAGTTTGGTCCATTCGCAAAGCCAAAGCGAACGGCTTGCGAGTACGGTGACCATACCTTGGGAACCACTTGTCCGATTAATTTCAAACCTTGAAAAGGCACATCCTCGGGTCCCCAGCAATATACCTGGCAAGTTTCAAGTATATCGGACCCGTGGTTGTCAAGAAACAGCGGTCACAGACAAACACACACACAGACACACACACATACACACAGAGATTACTGGAATTATAGATAGATTATTATTATTATTATTGAGCCAGGCCAAACATATTTGATAAAAATGGATAACTGAAAATTTACTCTTCCAGCAGAAAGTGAAAACAGCAACTAGTGACCAAGCTCAAATAAGGAGAGGGTCTGGGCCCAACACGGATCTGCCATTCCCTCCAAGTCCAATCAACGATGGGGTCGAGCAATGCAAGCTTAGTAGGATTTATACACAGAGGCGAGACTGAACAAGGTTGCCCGATGTCACCTAAAATGTGTCTCTCGCACTAAAATACCTTACTTCAAGGCCCCAAAAACAAGGCTAACATTCAGTGACTGGTGACTTGGCTTTGACATGCTGCACAAAAATATTTAATCTCAAAATCTTAGCGATAACACCTGTCTGGGGGAAAAAGCAGCTCATCCTTAACGTCGCACATATGTTGAAAATGGTGCCACGTGACGCGTGTACTCACACGGAGTTGAATAAATATGCTCGGCCCTGACTGCCTTGAAAGGACTGCGGAACAGTGGAGGGGACGGAAGGGTGGACAGTTAGAACGGAGAGAAATCAAGATTACGCACAACTAAATGAAAAAGTAAAATTCAGGAAATCGGGTTTATCTATGGATCACCTGAACCCTGTCATGGCGGGTTTTGTAAAGAATATCGATCTGCACCGACGTCTCATCAAGCAAGAGTGACATTCGCACCCATAAAACACACCGGAAGATGTTGCAGCTTCGGATAGTTAAGAAATGTCTTCTGTGCTAGGCCTACTCTTACCATTGCAAGCATGTGACAAAGCTGGGAGGACCAGGTGGGGCAGATTTCAAACTGGGCAGTCAGGATGAAATGTATTGACTCCAAGCTACGGTTCAAACTTGTCAGAAGAGTTTCCCTTCCAAGGAACTTCAATGCAGGAGGAGGACATTAGGCCGATCAAAGCCTGCGTAGTGGTTGTTTATCAATGCTCTATCCTTCTTTTTTTTAATGCTGAGCATCTTGAGGTCGATACACAGCCATGATGCTTCAACAAACTTTGGACTTGAAGATGTGAAGTTACTCAGTGGTCTACATATTAAATCTATAACTAGAACGGCACTCAGTAGAGAGTGTACCTCCACCTGCTTGGCCATATCGCTCAATGGTGAAGAATCATTAAAAAAAAACTTATACTAGCTGGTTCCAGATGTTTACCAAAATTGAATCGATTCTTCCTGGTCACACACACAACCTGTCCAACAAGTTTCGTCCAAATCCGTCCATAACTTTGAGATATCCCGCTATGTATAGTTTTTGGCCCTATCTCCCAATGGTGAATAATCACTTTAAAAATTAAATAATTCTCATATCCGAATCCATGTTCAGATCTTCACCAAAATCGACTCGAATCGTCATTGTCAGACACCCAACCAGTCCACCAACTTTCGTCCAAATCCGTCCACAACGTTTTGAGATATCCTGCTATGTATCGTTTTTGGCCCCATCTCCCAATGGTGAAGAATCACTTGAACAATTCTAGTAGCCGAATCGGAATCCAGATCTTCACCAAAATCTAATCATTTCGTCCTTGTCACATACCCTACATCTCTGCCAAATTTCGTCCCAATCTGTCCACAACTTTTGAGATATTTTCTTCATAAACAAATGGACAGACAAACAGACAGGGGTGAAAACATAACCAACATCCACCTTTGGTGGCAGGGGTAATAATAAAAGGCAGTGTGCATCTGTCCGTCTCATCCATAACTCCAAAAACATGAAACCTAGTGGCCCCAAACTTTGCATGCATACACCTGGACCTAAAACAGATAAAAACTGGGTGTGTGGGTGTGTTATAACATCCTTTTTGAAGATGATTAACGAGGTGCTCATAAGAAAAAAAACCGATGTGGTGGTTTACCAATATGGTGGCCTGCCATCTTGGTCAGCCCACTGCACCACGCTTGGTTCTTAAGTCGCCATTTTGTTTCGGCCTACTAAAACGCGCCTTGCCTTGGAAACACGATTGATTAACATTACATAATTGAAGTATATCATCAAAATCTGGAATTGTATATGACGAGTGGATGCTGTAGACTAAATAGTGTCCAAATCTGGATTGAAATCTGAAAAAAATTAACAAATCTTACGATTTTACAACTAAATGTATATATGCATGTATTTAAGCGAGGCTGTGATTCTCGTTCTGGTTTGTTTTTTTATATTTAACTTTGTCAGGTAAAACGCATTTCGCTATATGAGATCGGTGCCGGTGTGTGTGGGTGTGTGTGTGTGTGTGTGTGTGTGTGTGTGTGTGTGTGTGTGTGTGTGTGTGTGTGTGTGTGTGTGTGTGTGTGTGTGTGTGTGTGTGTGTGTGTGTGTGTGTGTGTGTGTGTGTGTGTGCGCGCGCGCGCACGTGCACTACTGTACTTTAAGGCAAAATGCCGTCGTGTGTTGCCGACGGGTACAAAAATCGTGACGAACGAGGACGAACAAAGGCAGGAATGACTTCGGTAAGGCTTCAAACACTTACTGTTTGTGTTACTATGTGTGTGTGTGTTGCTGTGTGTGTTGCTGTGTGTGTGTGTGTGTGTGTGTGTGTGTTGCTGTGTGTGTGTGTTGCTGTGTGTGTGTGTGTGTGTGTGTGTGTGTGTGTGTGTGTGTGTGTGTGTGTGTTGCTGTGTGTGTGTGTGTGTGTGTGTGTGTGTGTGTGTGTGTGTGTGTGTGTGTGTGTGTGTGTGTGTGTGTGTGTTGCTGTGTGTGTGTGTTGTGTGTGTGTGTTACTATGTGTGTTACTAAGTGTGTTACCTAGTGTGTTACTTAGTGTGTGTGTTAGTGTGTTACTTAGTGTGTTGTGTTAGTGTGTGTGTGTGTGTGTGTGTGTGTTAGTGTGTGTTATTGAAACTAAACGAAACTGTCAGCTGAAGGAGCAAACGAATGTCATTGTCTTCGACGAATGGTTTATTAAATTGTAGAAGCCTATCCTGGTATTTCGTAAGCAGTTTGTAAGTGTAACTTCCATGGGATAGGGTGTCACTCCATTGCATCATAGTCCACTGTACCTGTGATCTATTTTTAAAATTCCCTCTAGACGATGGACACAGATTGCGTGCATCATATTCCCGTCAGGAAGCCATTCATTGTTACCCAGCAACGCCGGTACTTTTGCTAATACTCAAATATGGTACAAGTTCCGATTCCACTTCCCCCCACCCCCTCCCTTCCTTCTTTCCTTTTTTTTTGCAATTAGACTGTCTCCTAAGTGTTGAGCCAATGAATACTTAAGTTTCACAAATCAGGAATGGTTTTGGCTAAATAACTTGGGGAGAAACCCAAGTAGGCCATGGTACACAAAAAATACTTACGACTGGTTGGAGACCTTTATGCCACAAGTTACATGTTGTAACTTGTGAGATCGGTGCCGGTGTGAGACCCTATCCCATGTTGTCGATTAACAGTATCCACACCGAGGATACTGTTAATCTACAATTTGTGAAACTTTCACATGAAGAACCCACTAAAATAACATCTATTGGTGTTGCCATTTCAATCGTTCACACAAATAACTGAGATAGTTTGTTATTCCTCCTGAAGTACAAAGCTCACTTAGGGCGTCGATTGGGTTAAGAACGACGGCAGAGTGGGACAAGACCGGGAGGGTAAAGCGGAACATCAACCAACCAAAACCTAATGACCACAGTGATTGGTCGATTCATCAAATGAGAAATGAATCAAGAAGCAAATGGAATCAAAGCACGAAGATGAGGTTCTTGAACAAAGGTGGATTTGACGTCACACAATAAGGAGGACATACGTTTGGTTCAACAAGGGTCTGTCTGCGGTGAAAACGAGTTTCATTTAAAGAGTTCTTGAAAATGACGAATACTCAGAACCTGATATTGAAAGACCTGCTCCGTTGAGAGAGAGGTTTGGATTTGAAAGAGACCGTGTTCGGTTCCAGCAGAAACCTATTTGATTAATGAGCAGGATTAAATAATTAAATTGATTTAATTATTGGAGGAAGACCCTCTCGTGTTCAGGCCGTTGGTGCTCCGATGGTTGGCAGCGAGTGCCCCGGAAGCATTGACGGAGAGTGGCAATCATATGTGTGGGAAAATTATATGCTCAGTCAGGGTTGCCCAGATAGCTCAGATGGCAGAGCACTGGTACGGTTTTCCAGAGGACCTGGGTTCGATTCCTGGTCTGGGCATGTAATTTCCCACATATATCAATTTAAGAAACCTATTTATTAAAGAACGATCGTCGGAGACGAGGAAGTTTTGTGGTAGCCACGGAAATGCCCAGGTTTAATCGGAAGTGTGAGGATAATGGATGGGAGCAGAGCATTGGTTTGTGAACATTTGATATTCTATACCAACACCATTGGTGAAAAACAAAGGCTCAACGTTTCAGAGAAACAAAAACTCTCAAATCGGAACTCGACTGCAGTATAGCTCAGGCCATGATGGTCTCGCCTCCGAGTTGCCCTTTTGGGTTTAACGCACGACAGATCAGGGTCAGGCTTTACACCATCACGAGAGCGATACGTCCTTCGGAGATGTCCTGCCAACTTGTCCCACTGCTTGGACCTGCTTGTGAATGGTAAAGATCCTACGGCACCTTATTAAACACCAGGGTACACCCACCATGTGCCAGGAGAGTGACAAAACTCAAAAATCCGAACTTGGAATTATTTGGCCAAAGTCGGCCGGAGATAATGCTTCCTTATGCCAGAGATGAACGATAGAACAAAAAAGGCTAACACTCTCACTTCCAAGATGGAAGTGCAATTCCTTTGCGGAACAAACGCACGCTGCACACAAACTTTTCCGAGAGATGGATATCGCATGCAAACGTTTGAGAAGAATTGGAAAGTCCTCAGTGAGTGCAGCAGTTGCAAACATAAATGCAAGTGATACACCAAACAAAATTTAGTCAATTGTCAAACAGAAGTTTGCGACATCCCGAAGGCAGACGATTGCGAGCACGTATGTCTAAATGGGTGACTCAGATATCTGTTCCCTTTACATCAAAAACAAGACCGAAAATCTAACAGCGGCGTAGCTTGTAAATGTTATAAAACACAAACATGTATGATTAGCTTTTTAGACAAAGAAATTTGGAGGAATCCCGACATCCGTGAGGTAAGTTTTACTTACAGAATTGAGGGAATATGTACTGTAATCTATATACCTCACAATGGTTGGGTTAATAACATGCTATCAAAAATCCAAGGCATATTCCGTACTTCCGCGGTTGTTAATCCGTACACCGCTCATCATTGATTCATGAACCATACACCACTTCAATCAACGAACTTTGTATTCACGACATTGATATTAAAGTGTCATGGTCATATTTACTATATTATTATTATTACTATTATGAAAAAGATACTACTCAAACGATACACTACTGTATTAAGAAACCTACTGTATTACGAAAGTGTGGAGAGTCAGCCGCCGCACCGCCGTAATGGCATCAGACGTAATTACATCACCCTGTCATGTGACCAGATCCTCAGCTCTGATTGGTATACATTTGAGGGGGCATACATACATACATACATACGGATGGACAAACACTGTTCTAGACGGCTGTGCCCTATGAGCTGCGCCATAAAAAAAAATCATGTCGTGTCTCCTCGGGCAATGATGGCGTTTGCCATCATATTGCCTTTCTATGGCTGGTAACATGGGTAAGTGTGTGGTATAGACAGGGGTCCGCCACTCCTCTCCATCACTCTGCTGGCTGTTGGGGATTCACCCTCTTCCGCCCATGCTGTTGGAGTCTACTGGACTCTCGTCCACCAGATGTGCAGAGCCATCTACCATTTAAACCACATGGCTGCGGACCATTATCCTGGTTAGGGGGGCTGACAGGTACTACACCTTGCCCACAGGTGACCTGGAGTTATGCAAGGCAAGGCATCCATCTCCTTGAGGTATCAGAAGACACCCGCAACCCAAAAACATCAAAAAAAGGCTCAACTTGAAGCCTAATTGGAACCAAGTGGGCCGAGTAGACAAGGTACAAGTAAGGTGACAAAGAGGTAAATTGATAGAAAGTGTCGATAGACAAGAGATGAGTTGGTGAGAATATACAAGATCGGAGTCCAGAAAGGTATTCAAAAGTGCCACAGTGATACCAGTGTCTCAGAGCCTCAAGGAAATCCACGGCAGTAAATTGTTCCACATTGGACGCAGAGGTGAGCGAGATTAAAGCATCACTTCAAATCATCATTCCAAATCTTCCACTACCTGTCGACTGCATTGCCCAGACTCTTCATCGACTCCATTTAATTTAACTAGTTTTCTCTCTCCCAAAATCTCAGTCAACTTAAACAAATGTGCCGATACACCTCAAATCCTCTCTCTTCATGATCCGATCAGACTACCATTTGATTGGCCAGCTCAAATGACGATCACTTTGAAAAGGCCAAAGAGTGGATGCTCCAGCAGAGGTTTCCAGCAGAGGAATTTCCGGTTTCCAGCAGAAGACGTCGTTTCCCCTTTCCGAGTGACCATCTTACAAGGTAAAGTACAATATTCCATTCCGGATTTGTTGGTCGACGTAGACTGGTGTTCGCATCATGTGCTCACTACCGTCTTCTTTATGCTCCTTTGGTTATTTTGATCTGCTGCCTACATCTCTTACCTCACTTATGGCACAAGAGTCCTCTTCATCCTCATTTACAACCCTCTCCCCCCCCCCAAAGCCCATACGCTGTCTTCTTCTTTCTTCACAAAAAAAAAATGAAATCATCATCACTCATTCATTCCCCAAGAATGTCCCAGAACGATTTCCTCTTTCCTCCTTTTCCCCTCACACACTGTCAAATGAATTCCTTTAAATGGCGATTTAGAAATGTTTAATCTTCATATATTCTCATTTTTAATGTCTTTCTCCCATACTACTTGAATTTCTTCCTTTCTTTCCTGTATCGCTTGTGGAACTGCACCCTGACTCCCATCGTGCTCCTACAGCGCTGTCTTTCTTCGTGTCTTTAGCCACCCCTCCCTCCATCCCAATCAATCCTGATGTCAGTCTTTGTATTGCTGATCTTGGGATCCAGAAAACAAACCAATTTTACAGCAAGTGTGGGATCACATTGGTAATCTTCCATCGCGTCATGTCCTGCATGCCCCAACCCATGCACTTGTTCCTCGAAACCATGTACCCCCACCCAACTGACAAACCCCCTCTTGCCTCTCCAGTCACCTCCGCCCAATCTCCACTCAGGCCGACTGGTAGGGACTGGAAGCTGCCCTCTCACTTTAAAATTGGTCTTGTATCTGCACCACCAGATATTAATGTCATGTGGGATTCTTCCACAAAAGCCTGCTCTGTCATGCACAGGTTTATCCCATCTCGTCTGCAGCTTTTATACCTATCTTCTCACTCCTGGTACACCGAATCATGAGATGAGGCAATTGCCTTCTCTCCTGGAAGGCAAATCCAACCGAAAGCACCCTCAGGTCAGTCCACAAAGGCCACAACAAGTGCGTGTCCACTCTCAGGAGAGTCAGAAAGCAACATCTGGCCATTACCTCAATAATGACCTTTCAAACTCATCTCCCTGTTCTAAAACCGGGTGATGTTCGACAAGTCTGTCTCTGGAGTATGCTCCCCTTCCATCGCTTCTTTCTCTTCAAATGGCACCGCAGCCGACTCTGCTTGCAAGAAGGCCGGAGGTCTCGACTGGTTTGCTTCAAAATCCCGCGTTCTCAACCCCTCACTCCCTGGCCAAAAAGTCTGCCACCGACGGAACTTCCTCTGCCATGCCAAATGTGACCTTCCAACAACGTACAGGATCTTCATCCACAAGTCGATGAAGCAGTGCTTTCCGTCTTCTATCATCTCCTTTTCTTCTTGTACCCGCTGCCCGCCGTCCCCCAGGTGTCTCCAGGGTGCATGGATTCCTTCTGGTGAAACTTCCATAATCCAGGCGAACTGCTCCCCTCCACTCATCCATTCCTCTTTTCTTTCACCTATGGAACCAAATTTTCTCAGTCTGGTCGATCTCGGTCTTCTCGCCAGGGCTTCACCTCCTTCGCAGGTCATTCGCCATTCGTACTCATTTTTGTTCATACAAATGAGTGTAATAAAACCGGCGCTCTGTTGGCAGCCTTGATCAAGTGCACCCACCTCGACCCGATAACTTGCTTTAATTTTGTAAAACTACTTCACGTTTTAAGCTTGGCTCTGGATAACGTCGACTTGATTAAGAAAAGTTGGCCTCAATCCTAAATAACGTGTAAGGTCAGGAAACACTTCTTGGTTTCTCGGTCGTGCCAAGCTTAAGAAATGCAGTCATTCATTGGTGCAAAACCAGTGGTTGAGTAAAGGGTGGGTTACATTGAGAAAATAAGGAGAAGAGGAGGTTGGGATGAAGGAGAAGAGGAAATGAAGAGAAATAAAGGGAACTGAATCAGAATCTACCAGGATTTGCCGGCAATCAGGGGTGCCATCACTTAGTGAATCATGGAATGTCATTGAAATTTCCATATGGAATTACCCTTCACCTGCCAAGATTTTGATGGCTCTTCGAGCAACATTTGTGTTCCCCGAGTGATTACGCTGCATTGAGTGGCGATCCATCCAGGATTGTAACTATCGCCAAACAAACTGCTGAGGCAAAACCGCCGCTCTGTTCAGAGAATGGTACATGAATGGAAAAACAACAGAAGTCACTCCGGGATTCAAATCACCACAACTAATGGGCATAGTGACACTGCTGTATCGTTACCTTTGCATTGGCTATTGTTAATTTGGCAGACGATGAATCACAATGCAACCTGCATTCTGATGTTCTTTTTCATACAAAAGTGTAGAATTCCCATAATAGTCGCCTTCTCAAACATTCTCTCGAAATATTTGGAACAATTACACTTTAAGAGGAAACTAGAACTGCACTCTTTGACGACGTCGACAGATATGCCTCCGCCCACATTATTACATCATCATACGTACTTGTACCAAGTTATCGGGGTAACAAAAACCGATTACAGATTCTGACATTTGACCTCTTGATGCCAAAATCTAATCAGTTCATCTATGCATCATACTATACAATATAAGAGAGGTGTGTGTGTGTGTGTGTGTGTGTGTGTGTCGCCATTTTTCTCAGAGATGGCTGAACGGATCTTCGTCAAACTTTCAGAGGTTCATCAGTGAGTGCCTGGGAGTGTTTTAGGCAAAAACAAAATTGTGAAAAAAGCGTTATTTTTAAAAGTTATTTAAATAAATAAATAAATTAATACAAATCGCTCGATAGTGCCGAATCCTTTTTAAATTCATGACAGTTATACAAGTACACATTCGCATAACTAAATACAAAACAATCAACAGACATTTGAATACAAATAAATCAAACAATTCCGGAAGTGTACGAAGTTGGTAATACGGCTTCTTCTTCTTCCTGATCGGCATCACACTCGACTCAGAAACATGATGAACACCACATTCACCCACCAGCATATATATGAACCCCCTTCCTCTCCTGCCTCCCCCCTCCCCCCCACCCCTCCCTCCCCCTTCCCCTCCCCCTCCTCCCATCACCCCCCCCCCCCCCCCTCAACCTTCCTTTGTGGATAGCCTCTTTCAAAAATGGAGTATATATGGAGGGAAAGGAGGAACCAACAAAAGGAAATTGCACATAAATGACATATTTTGTAAAGCCAATACAAAGCTGTTTGTGTGTCGGGGCAACATCAACAGGTCTGGGCTAAAAATAACCACAGTGATCTCAGGCCCACACTGCGGCTGTCTGCCTGAAAACAAAACAAATAACAACAACAAGTTTCTGGTTTTTCACATGTTTCTTTTTTTCATTCCTTTCTGAAAAAAGAAAGATAACAAAACATTAATCTCCTTTTGGCATTCCGTTAATTCCGGGAACCGAGTTCAATGGTTCAATCGATGAAGCCAGAGTGTGCTGAAGACCCTTGGCCTATCCCAAGACTAGTTCTTAGCTCTTATCCACAGTTGCATGCTTTACCGTACACTAAAAAATTAATCCATCCATCCATTTCCAGAACCCGCTGCAGACTGTCATAGGCCCATCAAATTGGTGATGATTTGTACTATCGAACGAGGTACAAATGAAACATCTGTTGACCGAAAAGCGACCAAATCTCTCCATTGCAATTCCTACTTTTAGATGAAGGCCTGTGAATCTGGCCGAAACCGACGTCCCATAAACAAGTAATGGTCCTTTTCATGTCGTGGTCATTGATGCTGGCACGTGAAGACCTCTCAAGCTGCCGCTTCTGCCAAAGGACTAGTTCCCACAGGCCCCAAGATGCTTTGTGTAATATCGCAAAGCGTTACAATTACCATGCAGGCTTGGGATGCTACAATTGCTGCACAGTATTACAGCATAGGCCATTTTTAGCAACTGGCACTCCAGTTGGGTCTATGAAAGAAACATTTCCATTGTGAATCATTCGAAAAATAGCAAGGTGAACGTGCGGTGGCAAGGTAACACTATCGGCAAAACTGACGAGCACATTCCCAGGTGTTGGAGAAACCGGTCGACACAAAAGCAAGGCTTACATGGAAGTCCACTGGCCGGGGAAAGAAATTTCATCACCTGCGGAGGAATAAAAGAGGGCATCTGAGGGACTCAACTTACAATTATTTCAAGGTGGGGACGAGAATGGCACAGTAAGAGTTTGAGGGGGGGGGGGGGGAGGGGGGAGCAGCTCTGGCATCAGAAGAGACTTGAGGCCATGGCGTGTTGAATGGGAGGTAGATGTCCTAATTTCCAAGATTTTGGGTTTTAGCCTTCATTTGTTACAAAATATACAATATTTATTTTCAAACTTGTCCTTTATTCCCATTTGCTCCTTATCCTCAGCTCCTTTTACCCTCTTTTCCGTTGGAGAAAGCTAATTTACCGCTTGCGTACATTGAACGGTAATATAGATATTGCCATGGATCAACTGAATGAAAGCCCATGTGGCCCATTCAGAACCCTCTTAAAAAGCTTTCCAAGCTAAGCTATAAAATTTAAGGGTTCAAGAAATGGGGGGTTCTTTCATTTTGGGGGCAGGGAGGGTGGAAAAGTATTTGACTCCCTAGTTGTTGTTTTTTTTTTTTTACATCTCACACTAAATGAGGAGCTTGTGCATAAATAATATAATAAATAAATAATATAATATAATAAATAAATAATATGATAATAAGAAATAATATGCACGACAAAGATACTTGTTCGAGATAAATGTAGTTTTACATGAAGTACATCGGCATTAGTAAATAATGAACAAACATATGGTATTGCGATTTAAACCTTGGTACCCTACATCATTGGCAGGGTATGGGATGAAAGTGGAGGGATGGGCATAGAGGGCTGGGTACACGATATGCAGGCGACTAGGTCAGGAATTTGAATACAGGAAGTCGCCAATTTACGTTGCGGATGGATTCCTAAAAACTGCAACCCTCTTATGGTGAAACTGCCAAAATCTCGGCTCTCTGCTCACCTTCACTCTTTCATTCCTCTTTTCTCCCGCCTCTGGAACAAACTCCCTCACTCTCTTCAATCCCGCTCCTCCCTCCAGGTCTTTAAATCAGCTGTTCACCACCATCTCTTATCTTCCCCCATCCAAAACCTTGATCTTTTCTAACCCCGTTAATTCACCCCAGATCCACTTTTCTGAAATACCGACTTCTTTCCTGGAAGTCCTAGCTGTGTCCATGTGGTTTTTACCTCTCCCATCCCATTCATGTTTACTCTTACAGGAGCCTCGATCTTGTATACAAAACAAAAATTTTGCTCCGATTGTCATGAAGAAGAAGAACCACCTCAATGTACTAATATGACCCGACTGCAAAGCCGCAATGAGCCGGCAAAGCCAAAGCCTCTTGCCACTATTTTACCCATCACTCTGGCATCAGTAGGTTAGGTAGTTGGTAGTAGGTAGTTGGTAGTAGGTACCGGACCTAGTTCAAAATGACACCATTTGCATTCTGGATGAGATTAAAATTTATAAAATTTACTTCTTCATTAATTCGGTGAATTCCGTCTCAACTTCGGATATTTCCGGCCGTGAAAAACTATTCCCAACGGCCGCGAGATTTATAAAAAAATAATTCTTCGTCAATTTTAGAATATTTGACGCCGTTTTCAGTCTCCGAAACGCGGTAATAAGCTTTTTTGAAATATTTTTTCAAATGCTCGAATCTCTTTGGTTCCGGTGTTTGGTGAAGATTTTCGTTGAAGATAACCAGGCCCGTGCGGGCCCGGGGAACGTGGTTGGTCTTAAAGTATTTTAATTACAAATTAGAGGTGCATAAGATTGTGAATCAAACAAAGACGGGTGAAACAAACTCCTATTCAATTTTTTCGCAATTTTTTTATGCATACTTCCGCATCCGGAAGATGGCAGCCTCCAGTAAGTGATTTGGTTTTTGAAAAAAAAATTCAAATACTCGAATCTCATTGGTTCCGGTGTTTGGTGACGATTTTCGTTGAAGATAACCAGGCCCGTGCGGGCCCGGGGAACGTGGTTGGTCTTAAAGTATTTTAATTACAAATTAGAGGTGCATAAGATTGTGAATCAAACAAAGACGGGTGAAACAAACTCCTATTGAACTTTTTCTCAATTTTTTAAGCATACTTCCGCATCCGGGTCATTCCATGTCAAATCATCAAAGAATCTGCCGTCATCTCTCAGATTTTTGTAAAACTTTGGGAACCAATTGGGACCCATGAAAAACGGCAAGAACTCAAATATTTTTGCTAACAGCCTCTTATTTAGTGAGATACAGACTAACGAACTTTGGACTAATTAGCGCGACGTCGCGAATTCAAATGGCCATATCTCTAAAAGTATAACACCTAGAGAGCTGGTTTTGGTGTCATTTTAAAGGTATTTTCATGCCCTATGAATTTGTCTGGGCAACATTTTCCTACCTCCAACCACAAAAAAGTTATCACAAAATATAAACTTCAATTGTGAATCCCCAAAACATGTATCCTTCAGATTTCCTCAAATTCATCCCAGAGGTACCTTATGATGTCAAGAAGCTTCCACATAAATTTTGTGATGGGCACTCCAATAGTTTCTGAGATATGAGCAATAATGTACATGTACGTATGGCATATAGGTTCGAAAATCAGCATTTGTAATGTATTATACAATCAATAAGTGAGTTCAAGTACACAGTGTTCACTAACCTGACTTAGGCTTTCAATTTCCTCTTCAATGCAGCAACAGCAGCACTTGTTTCTTTCTTGGAAATACAATATGTCCTTCCAGTTGCAGTGGTTGGTTCAACAGTAGTAAGCACATCCTGGTAGTCAATAGTGAGAGGGTCTGATGGTTCCGGAAATGTATATGATGGGGATGGTCCATGTGGATGGAGGAACTTAACATCCACCTCATGCCTCTCTGGGGTATGTTCCATGACACATGCAACCCACCAGTGACCATCATAATCCACTGTAACATAACCAGTTATGGCTGAGACATTGTGATCGATCATCCCAGGTGTAAGTTTCACATGTTCCTTTCGTTCTTCGGCTGAGAACGAAAAGGCTCGAACTGTGACTTTTTCCTTAGACACAGGAACAAAGCAATGTAGCTTTAGTGTACCTGGGATTGTGCGGGTCTCTTCGAATCTTGCTTTGAGTAGTTTTGATTCTTGTTCATACTGTTCTGCTGTTGCAAACTGGCAGTTGACATTTGCAATCTCTGAATCAGCAAATTCAAAAAGTTGGCGAGGAGTGATGATCTGTTGATCATATGGTCGTTGGAGACTGGCTTTAGCTGCTAACCGCTTAATTGTCCCGCCAACTCCATCAGATGGTCCCTTCCCATGCGACGTAGCAAAAAAGTGCCATTCAGCTGGGACACCGAAATCCTCTTCATGGAGGCATAAATTGCTGAAGTTCTTCCGATTCTTGTACTGGGCTGCACACCCGTCGGAGAAGTAGCAAACCTTTTTAGGGCGCTGTCCAAATTTGGTGGTTAGGAATTGAAGGAACAGTTTTTGGAACAGATGAACTGCCACGGTATCATGAATGTTACATTCTGATATGATGGCAAAATTTATGTGTTCAGGAGTTTTATCTTGCATGCTTTGCCGATAGTAGCACACAAACGGGTGGATTGTGGCCTGCAGGTTGTTCCAATGGAATGACTGAGATGCATCCTGAACTACAAAACTATAGTTCTCCGCAAAGTCTGCAATGACCAGGAACACACCAGGCTCAAGTGTATTCTTCAGATTCTGTAGGTAACGCGACTGCTGTTTGGCAATGAAACTGTGTGGTAACAGTTTCTGAAGGCTGCTTTGGAAAGAATCCAGAAAGTCAGCAACTGTCTGAACTTTCGTCTCAAGGTTCGACCGATCAGTTGATGTCCACTGTTTATACTGCACCTGGTCGATCATGTTGTCTTGCATATATGTTTCAAGCTTATCTCGAAGACCCGCCATTCCGGGACACTCTGAACACTTGCCAAAAAAACACTCAATGCGAGGTGGGTTGCACTGAATAGCTGCAAGACAGTGACTGTAGTCTTTAAACTCACCACCAGTCACAGAATCCAGTTTTGCTCCAGTGAACATGAGCTTTACATTTTGATGTGTTGTGCAAACACAGACTGAGTGTGTTCCACTTGATCCTGCTAGAACACACTGCCTTGGACGGAGTTCAGCAAATTTTGAAAATCCAATCTTTACATTCGGATGGGCCTCCTTGAAAAGCTCATATGCTTCCTTCAGATTACATAGCACTAAATGTTTTTGCATATGTTGCTTTTTCCCATTGACTAGAACAGAAACAAAGTCTTTCATGCCAGGCATTTGTCTGCTTATGGTCTCTGACAAGTAGAATTCCCTGACCTTTTCCTCAATTTCCTTTGAAATCGCTTTTCCCGTCTTTGGGTTAGGCATGGTGAGAATTCCTTGTTCTCTGACCAATGCCTTTGCTTTCCTAGCCATGTAGCTTGACACATCAAACTCCTCTGTGATCTCAGCAATTGTCCAGCTTTTTGGCAGAACAGTCAGCACCTGCACTTGTTCACTTTTCTTGGTCGTTGATTCAAACTTGTGCTTGAGTTGTTCTATCATCTCCTGTCCTGCATCCTGGAGTTTGTTAGATGGCAATCCTGTCGCGATTTCCAATTTTTTCTTCACAGTGTCACCGATTTTCTTGGTTTTGGATTTCACATATTTATCTGCAGCAAGTCTCTTTTTTGGAATAGGTGATTCTCCAATCAATTCCAAAGACTCATTCAGTGTATTCAGTTCCATTTCAGGAGAATGAAATTCAAACTCCCCTGAACTGCCTGGTATTGGTGATTCACCTCAACCATCATTGTCCTCACTACTGCTAATAGCGCTGCTGGTCACTGGTAATGGTATTTCACTCTGAGTCTCTACCACACCTGGTTGTCTTTTTGCCAGTTTCTTACGACACTGGGTACAGATTTTCTGTGCACTTTGCAGTTTGAGGCTTGGATGAGCGGCTATGGCTTTTTGGCTAACAGCTCTCAAGCCAGACGACTTTGGTTTTTCATGAGCTCCAAAGGGATTGCAGCAGGATTTCTGCTTCAAGATGAACTTTTCCTTGGCAGTCGTCATTTTTCTGCAGCTCCTTCAGAAGTGAACTGCCAATTTCTGTTGGTGGCAGGCCTAAGCATTACACTAAGCCAACTTGGACTTTCCCTGGGGATCTTAGACTGTGAAAGTTGCATCACCTCGAATTACCCACATGGGAAATCCCAGTTGGAATTCCCCAGATGAGAATTCCCCTCAGGCCCAGTTGAAAATGAAAGTATATGATACTTCAAAGCAATTGATGGTTGTTCCCTGTGTTCCCTGTCATGGCTAGGTTAGAATGATTGTATAATACATTACAAATGCTGATTTTCGAACCTATATGCCATACGTACATGTACATTATTGCTCATATCTCAGAAACTATTGGAGTGCCCATCACAAAACTTATGTGGAAGCTTCTTGACATCATAAGGTACATCTGGGATGAATTTGAGGAAATTTGAAGGATACATTGTTTTTGGATTCACGATTGAAGTTTATATTTTGTGATAACTTTTTTGTGATTGGAGGTAGGAAAATGTTGCCCAGACAAATTTATAGGGCATGAAAATACCTTTAAAATGACACCAAAACCAGCTCTCTAGGTGTTATACTTTTAGAGATATGGCCATTTGAATTCGCGACATCGCGCTAATTAGTCCAAAGTTCGTTAACCTGTATCTCACTAATTAAGAGGCTGTTAGCAAAAATATTTGAGTTCTAGCTGTTTTTCATGGGTCCCAATTGGTTCCCAAAGTTTTATAAAAATCTGAGAGATGACGGCAGATTCTTTGATGATTTGACATGGAATGACCCATCCGCAAGATGGCGGCCTCCATTGAGCGATTTGGTGCGTCAAAGCTTCGAAATTCTCAAAGGATCCAGCAAAATCTGGCTTTTCAACATAATACGTACGCGTTCATTCACAACACCGGCTTCGCCGGCTATAAGTAGGGACTTTGTATTAGACCGGACTGTCGGGTTAAGTTTGTCTCTTCATCCCCATTACGAGGAGGGGGGTATGTTAATTAGCTCAGGTATTATGGGTAATCATCCCTTGTGCGTCGTTACCTCTGTAGTTTATTTCCTATGTCACTTTTGGCACCAAACCGTAGATACGTAGCCAGAATCCCACATTTAAAGTCCCTAATAAAAAACATACCAGAGGCCAGGACTGAGCACTGCCGCTGACAACCCTGACTTTGGAAGCACATAGGACGAAAGATCCATAAGGTCACGCCCAGAAGGGCAGTAATTGGGCGGGAGTTGATTGACAGGGAGTGGTAAGAAGACACGCTGATTGGTGAAGCAGGGCAGATGACGTCATAGTGGCGTGGACAAAATAGTTGGAGCAGCGGACATTTCTTCTTCTCAGTTTGGATGCGATTGCGAGTGGACATCCGATTGCGAACGGTCGAGACCGGACATTTCCCATGCTTCTCTCACTCGCCTCGCTCTTTGTTCTGGACACATCGAACGGTCGGAGTACATTGTGTGAGTGGGATTCGTTGGATTTCTTCACGAGTGCGTGAACATTTTTATAGCACTCTTTACGAGGGATGTTGAGCTTACAGTGATCATGAGGAGGAAGAGCCACGGGCCTGGAATGGTGGGGTATTTTTTGTGCGGAGTTCGTGAGAACAGGCGCGACTGGAGGAGAGAGCTGCACGCCTGCCGTTCTTGTCGTGCAGAAGGCCTACTTCGTGGCAATGAGCGCGGCCTAGTGAACGAGGGCTGTCTGAGGCCTACTTCCCGCCAAGGCAGGGACCGCGTCCGGGTTCCCGCGCAGGGACGGGGGCCTGAGACAGGTCTTGACGAGGTGCCAGGACTGCTGGAGAGCTAAGTGCCAACCACACGCATTAATTTTATCCAATCTTTATTTTATCCTTCGCCTGTATTTGTGTCTGTCTGTGGGGGACGTCCCATCTAGGAACATTATTTACTATCGTGCATTTTTTTTCTTTGTCATCGGCATTCCAAAAAGAAACCTGTTTATTTTTGTACATTTCAAAAACCGTGTCGTTCCAGTTAATTTATACAGGTTGAAGACGTCAGGTGGAGGCGGTCAGGTAAGTGCTCTTCAGCATCCTTCTCTTCCTCCTCCCATCCCCCTCCCCCCCCCAACCCCCCCCTTTCCCGCCCCGCATGTATTAATCCGCCACAGTTTGAACCGAGTGCCTATATAGACACACACACACACACACACACACACACACACACACACACACACACACACACACACACACACACACACACACACACACACACACACCCCCACACACCCACAACCACAACCACACAGAATTATTCAGAGGTAAGTAAGTACCAAGTCCCAAGATATGCATCTTAAAAATGAAGTTACAGATTGTGATCAAACATTCACGTGAAACGTCATGGTTCACTGTTTACCAAACAGCAAAGAGAACACTGTATTGCAGAACCAACAGCTGGAAGGAAGAATGTGGTCACTGGAAGAGATTAATTATGCTCAGAGAATGACAACATTCATACCGAAAAAGGTCTACCTTAGACTGGGTCATACAAAAAAAAAATCTTTGCGTTCTTTTAAAATCGTGCAATTGAAAAATACAACTCAGTGCTAATGTGTTTGTGCGGAAAGGCAACAGTTGCATCTGACCACAGACTTGGCACCGACCCATCATTCACAAATCCAAGATGTCAATAAAACACGTCTGGCAATACGAGACAAAAACGCCCACAGCACACATCAACGAACCACAATGCAATGCACATTTGCCAAATCCAATGCATGAGAAATCCTTCCGATGGATTTGAAGACAGGAATTATTTATGGCTTATGATCGGGCTTGGGAGCTCCAATCAAGTTCCTGAGTGTTATTGATCATGTGTGCACAAAACTTCAGCAAAACACTGTAGTGGGGACAATGCTAATTAAAATGTAAACTTAAAAGTGAATTCTCCTTTGATATTTGTTTACATTTCTATAACACAATGTTGATTATCTGAACTATGTGCCCCTTTCAATCTCTCAACAAAGGTTTTTCCACATATGTCGCCATGAAGCTCTAATTGTACCATGGCCAAGTTGTCCGATCCAGTTTGATCTGCCAGGCGCTGGAAACCACAGTTCGGTGGAGTGCCAGCTTGCTTTCCTTCCTTGCACATATACACCCTCAAAATATTGACTGGTAATGTTTATCAAATGTGATACCTCATTGGTCCACCCCAATAATTACAGAGCAAGGAAAAATCATTAACCCTAAGACCTATCATAGGATACAGTATACCACAAGAGCTCACTTCTCCATGTTGCTGTTGTTTTAGCAGCTCGGAAGGCTCGTGCCATTATACCACTTTGGGTCTTGAGAAAAAGGACATGGGAAGGGTCTTTTCAGCTCTTGCTTTGCGATTCCGAGCACAATCTATGTTTCCTACGAGCTGCAATTTTGTCTGAATCTCGATATTCCCCAACGCTGAGAATACGAGCGGCAAACGTGATTGGTGTGATGACGTAAAATACCGTAACATTTTCTCCAAGTAAACCTAAGGTTTTTGAAAGTGTCAAAAAGGCGATTTGCGTTCTACAGAGTTCAAGGATATAATTCAATAGAAACAGAATAAAGATTTTAAAGGTTGTAGAAAAAAAAATTCGGAAGTTTACCACCGTTGATGCAGCGTCTTTTACACCACCTTATTAAGCACATTACATTAGTTATTCGTGCCCGTTTGTCTCCGCAATGCACTCTCTTCGCATGTGTGAACGAGACAGGATTACATACAATTTGCAAAATTCAGAGCCAAAGAACTGCTAAACTGCAGGTTCGCGTTCTGATTCATGTTCTACAGAGTTCAAAATATATGGATTTAAATTGACATTAAGTACTTCCGAGATCATAGACTGATGTCTGCAGACAGACAGATGTAGACAGAGTGAACCAATTGCTTAACCCCGCATTGCGTTTCGCACGGAGGATAATGATGAAAACTCATCAACCAAAAACTATGGCAACACTGGCTCAACTCCATCCATATGGGAAGAGAGGGTGAGGGGCGGCACCCGGCTACCCCCATCATACCACTTCCCTTCCCGCCAGATTTTTGGAAGTTTCACAAGAAAAGTGTTGGCGGAGGAGCAAATGCATCCTGGAGGAACAAAGAAGGGGGGAAAATGAGGGGTCAGAGGAAGCAAAGCCAGCAAAGAGGTTTCTAGAAAATGTAAACAATTAGTAAATAAATACCATCAAAGAGAACAGCACGGACAATAAGCTATCTGCGATGAGCTCAACAATGCATTTCCCCATTTCCTAGTGATTGTGCGAGTAGACGTCATTATGCACTGATTGTATAAATATTGTTATGTTTGAGGGGGTAGAGGATGATATACCATAGTGGAGATAGAACTGTTTATAAATTAGCATAGACCGCATGCGAGTAGGAAGCCCATCTCGATGTACGCAAGTAGAAAAACTGCTTAAGGTTGTTTGTGTGTTCTTCACATGGGGGGTGGGGCGGGGGGGGGGGTGAAGACATGCTAACTAGGTAGGGTTAAGATTAATCTCCCCAGTATGTGATTGCCTCCTGTGATTTCCCCTATTTCCCCTCCTATGATTTCCCCTGTGATTTCCCTTACACTTATAACAAGCCGGCCATAAAAATCCACACCTTCACAATTACAACAACAATAACTCCATTAAACCACAACTCCAACACGGGGAGATGATTTTGTCTCTGGCTCTCGGCTGCGGCTGGCTCGTGTGCGCTTTTTTGAAGAGAGCATTTCAGAGCTTTGTGGAGCCTTTGCCACGTTGAAGGAGGGGTGTTGTTCAACTCGGTGCTCTTAAGGGGAGCTGGGGAAGATGTTGTGCTGGCTGGCCCGGGATTTAGTGCGAGACGTTTGGCTGCCTGCTGCACAGCTCGGTGTGCTTGAGCAATTGACCGGCGTCATTGTTTGGGCGCTTCGATGCGTCGTCCTCTCGTCGGCCGACCCCACCAAAGTGCTCGGCGAGACCATAGCTGAGTGCCGGCAAAAAGGGTGGATTTTATTTTATTTTCTTCAATCATTCCCCTGTCTGTTTTCGTGTCTGAGTGGAGACGTCTCACATTAGGAAATATTCAATTATTCTTTGCTGCATTTCATTAAATTCATTTGTGTTGCATTTTCAATTGTGTGTCGTGTTTCTTCATTCTGTGGGTTTCGGATTCAACCCCGTGTGGTTCCGTCTGAGATAAGCACCTTGGTTCCTTCACCCGCGCATGACGTTACCGCCATTATTTGGAGTTCACCTCAGAATTAAAGACCGTCCGGCTATTCATCCCAGGCTGGTGTTCATTGGCCACTGACCTGACAATATGCAAATCACACAGGTGTTTTGAAAATAGACTAAGCATAAGAGACAACAACCTTTTTGTAGTGTACTTTTGAAGAAAGTGAGTGCACTTCTTACCCATGTTCACCCTACATCTGCATCAAGTACGTTCAGAAGGTGTAAAAAGCAAAATAATATTAATAAAACTTGATAATAGAGCAATGCTTCCTTCCATAAAACAAAGGGTTAATGCCACAAAAAATAATCACCGGTAACCCATTGTGATGGCCACGACCCGGCTTATTATCACAACCCAAATACCCATCTCCAATCAATTTCTCCACAAAAATTGAAAAGCCACTCGGCTTTTTGGACTTTTGTGACCCAGCAAGGCACGACCTCAAACCTCCACATGTTCTGGCATATCTGATTTCTTGGAAATTTAGTAAACAAAAATGCGGTTTTCCTTGTTTAGTTTTGCACTCGCCACGAAGTTTCCTGAAGACCGAGTTTCACATTCCAGGGAATTTCCTCGATTTGTTTTGCATTCAAAGCAAGCATACACGTTCCAGTCAGAAGTCACAATACCTAGAAAACAATAATAACCAATCGGAATATCATCAAAAATGTGGTAGTGTACGTACGTACACACACACACACACACACACACACACACACACACACACACACACACACACACACACACACACACACACACACACACACACACACACGAAGCTGCGCAGATTGACAAAGTTTTAAGAAATTAAAAACCAAGGAATAGAAAAGAAAACTGAGAAAACTATAACATGGCAAGAAAGGAGAGATAACAAACAGAGGCAGACCTGCAGAATGGCAGAAGCTACCTTTGAGATGAGCTCATCGTGGTTAGCCAGGTGTGCGCGGCAGTGCACGCAGCTGTATTTGCGATGACAGTTTGGCAGGTATGCCTGGAAGGTTTTCGACTTGGTCAGCTTGACCATGGCGTTGTGCAGGGTGCCAGGCGCGGGGCCGGGGCCAGCTTCGGCAGCCGGCGGCGGTTCTGGCCGTGGCGACACGCAAGCGGTGAAGCGGCGTGGGCAGGGGCAAGGGAAGCACTGCAACACGCACGTCCACGCCGTTGTTACGCAGGGACGGGGGGCCGCGGCTCAGGCCGCAGGGGGCCACCCTCGCGCCTCGCCGTGGCTGGGGGAGTTTGAAGAGCAAAGTGGGTATATGAGTATGGGTGGTAAGAGAAAGCATACAATGCCAAAAAATAAACATTCTATTGTTGTGTAGAGAATAGGAGCAAGACGGCCAACTTAATGCATCAGGCATATTCAGCAGCACAATGCTTTGGGCTCTCATCGGCCCTAACTAGCCAACATGGTTGGCCGTCTTGATGCATGTAGGAGATGGATATTTAAGGTTTGCATGAAATTCAATATGGCCGCCAGGTCACGTGACCTATGACGTCATGTTTAGGATCTGGATCCAATCAAGTGATATACTATAAGTGGTCAAAGTTTCAACTCAATCAATCGAAAAATATAGACAGAGATGCATTTTAAAGGTTTTCATGAAATTCAATATGGCCGTCAGGTCACAGGACCTATGATGTCATATTTAGGATCTGGATCCAATCAAGTGATATACTACAAGTGGTCAAAGTTTCAACTCAATCAATCGAAAAATATAGACAGATGCATTTTGAAGGTTTGCATGAAATTCAATATGGCCACCAGGTCACGTGACCTATGACGTCATATTTAGGATCTGGATCCAATCAAGTGATATATTATAAGTGGTCAAAGTTTCAACTCAATCAATCGAAAAATATAGACAGATGCATTTTTAAGGTTTGCATGAAATTCAATATGGCCGCCAGGTCACGTGACCTATGACGTCATATTTAGGATCTGGATCCAATCAAGTGATATACTATAAGTGGTCAAAGTTTCAACTCAATCAATCGAAAAATATAGACAGAGGCATTTTTAAGGTTTTCATGAAATCCAATATGGCTGCCAGGTCACAGGACCTATGACGTCATATTAGGTGCTGCCCTTGCCCCAGTATTAATGAGTTTTGCAATCTCGCACATGTCTGTCTGTCCAAGCCATAACTCGTACCATTTGAGCTTTTGTCATCAGTTTTTCAAGAAACCTTTACAATGAGAATACAGAGAGGAAGAATTAATAATCGAGTCAAAATATCAAAGGGCAAAGTAACATGAAATACAAATATGCATCATGAGCAGGCCTGCTGCACGGCGTGAGATTCCGAGGTTTTGCAATCACTTCCGTGTTTCTTTATATATTTACCATTTAGCATCAGTGTGTCTGTCTAACATTATCCAAGATGGATTACCAGATGAGGATTGTCCCTGCTCTATCCTTCTAAATGCTGATCGTCAGCAAGGAAGCAGCACGTACCACTTTCTAAAGTCTTTGGTATTACTTGGCTGGGGTTTGAACCGCCAACCTCAGACTCGGAGAGGACCATCCATTACACCACCGAGACTTAAAAACCAACTTGCCCATTTTTACAATGACTACAACCTGGGGAAAGCGATGTAATCGCTCTAGCGAAAGGCAGGTTGCTGCTGCTGCTGCTGATGCTGAATCCTTTTCGTCACTCCTGGATAAGATAAGCAGCTGCTCAGCCAAATGAAGCATGACATTAAACGCCGGCAAGTCACATGCTCTCACACTATCCAATCCACTTCTCTAGAGAAGCCAATGGAACTACTTGGTCGATCTGCCGTAACCTTTTCTGAGGATCATATCCCAAAACGAGCATCAAAGGGTCGGCATTCTCCATATAGCCAAAGCATTTCTGAGCCGCACTCAGCTCACATTTCTTGAGAAGCACTCATCTACCCCAAAATCCAAGGTGGTTGGCCACCTGCATTCAATAGTCCCCTTGTTCTCACAATTATGGAATCCTCTCCCAGAGTCTGTTGTGACATCCTCAACACGTCTTTCAAACGTAATCGCGCCCATGTCCATCCATGATCTCCTCTACACACACCGATCATAGTTTCCAATTCTGGAACTCTCTCTGGGTCATTGGTACTGGTTTTTGTTGTTCCCGCCAAAATACTCTGGTTGTTGTTCGAGGAAATCATGCTGCGAAAGGAGTCTCCTAAGGTATTCTGAGTGATTTGCCATTGCTCTTTAATGAGACTAGACCCTTGTCTAGTTTAAAAAAAATTTAAACCCCAAAGAGCCACAGCGCTGCTGAGATAGTGCTGCAGGTGTGAATAGAATAAGGATAGAACCCTGACAGGTTTGTCACAATGAACATGGGCACATCAGCAGATATTCTTATCTGGATTTCACCATGATGTTCACTTCAGCCTGGTGTTGGCTTAGCGGTCAGGGTGCCGGCTTGGGATCCTAGGATCCTGGGTTTGAATCCCGGTCGATCGCTCAATTAACGCCAGGGGGGTTGACTCAGCCTGTCATCCTTCGGAGGTCCGCAAATTGAGTACCAGTTCAAGGGAAATTCCATGTGTGTCGCAAGAGGCGACTAACAGGGTTGGCGTCAGGAAGGGCATCCGACCATAAAACATCGCTTCAAACTAGAACGCCACTCAGTAGAGCGCATACTCCCGCCGTGGGTGGCCGCTGCTGAGCCCGATCTTCCAATGGTAAAAAATCCTTCAAAAAATTCCTGGATCCAGAATAATATCCTGAGCTTCACCAAAAACTAATCAATTCTTCCTTATCCCAAGGGCAGTCAGCCCACCAACTTTCATCCAAATACGTTCAGAACTTTTCTAGATATCTTGCTCACAAACACACGAACATACGAACACACACGGACGGACACGATCGAATGCATTACTCCCTGGCGGGAGTAAAAAGGGGCCACGGTGCCCGAAAAAGGCTAACCCCTGCTCTGCGGGGAAAAATGGCATTGAAAGGGGGTTCTTCATGATGTTCACTTTACCAGTAGTGTCAAGTTTTGTGCGTTTAGCTAGTGTGCCGGTCAAATTGGTCCGAGTTACAACCAAAAAGCCTTTCTTGCGTCCAGAATCAGGAAGAGGTCACTCAACCTTTGTCGTAATTGTGTTTAAAAGGCGCTGTGGTGGCGGTTTGGGGGATGGCCACATGACACGAGGGGGCGGAAAATCCAAATTAAATAGATTAATAAACCCATCCCGTGAGTATCGGAAACAGGATAAGGGGACAGAGAGCAAAGCTAGATCTTCACAAATTTCATCTTTCAATGGCAGTCCGTAGTAGTAGAAAAATCAAAACCTCACTGGTCCGCAGAAGCGACATTTTGACGACAGCAAACAAATTTCAAGCTTCGTCATGAATGCCAGAAATTCGGTTTAAAAACGAACAAAATGTTTATTATCTGCCAAGTAAATCACAACGATGTAAATTAATAAATTGTGTTTTTTTTGTACATGTTGCAAATGATCACATTGTTCTAAAGGTCAAAAGCGAGCCGTGAATGTATCGATTTGCACGATGCACGACAGGGACGGTCATATTGCCGATCAGAGGACCTCGTGTGCCCATTTTCTACTCTCGTACCCTTTATCAATTTCCACATTATGCCTGTATTCGTTACTGCAAGAGGAACAAATGCACCGAGAGGGCGCGACGTCTTTCCCAAGCCATGATGTCACCGAGAAGGCCTGATGCCAGGAGCTGGGTGTGGACCCAAAGCTCCGTGCGTTGGCACATCATCACAGGGGGCTCCACTCGGCAGGCTTGCCCAGACACCCTCTTAAAACAGATCGGGTTGGATCGGTCACAGGTGCCACTTGCCGAGTCAGATATGATCGACGAGCGCCATAAAGGCTGGATATTAAAGGTCTTTTCCCAGTGCTATTTTTCAGTGGTCAAACGGACCAGCAACTTGGGACCTTTACCGGTTCCTGGATGTTACTACCGGCCTTGGTTTGGCGGATCAGCGCTAAAATTGAACAATGCAAAGCAATGCCAAATACGATTCCACCGCAAACTCCAAAGGCAAAATAAATTGTGCAGTTCGTGCAACCTTCCACTCAAGGTCTATTTTATTGTCATTTAATATTAATACCAGGACAACTTTGCAATGAGAAACAAGCGACATTGGTGATGCTTCTCTCTGCTCGGGGGTTCTGCCCAAGGAGAGGTTCCATGCTGCTGAAGCAGTGAGCATTGTATTGAGTGAGCATGGTTCCAATCCCATTCCTGATCTTCATAAATGATCTTGGCGACTCTCTGAAAAATCCTCTTTATCTATTTGCTGATGATTCCACCCGGTGCCGTGACATCCCTCATCCTTCATGCCTGTTTTGATTCAGACAAAACTACAACCTGGTCAAACACTTGGAATATATCTTTCAATCAAGACAAATCTGACACAAATATTCTCTGTCTCTGCGTCTATCTCTGCATCTGTCTCTGTGTCTGTCTCTGTCTCTGTCTCTGTGTCTGTGTCTGTCTCTGTGTCTGTCTCTGTCTCTGTGTCTGTCTCTGTGTCTGTCTCTGTCTCTGTCTCTGTGTCTGTCTCTGTGTCTGTCTCTGTGTCTGTCTCTGTGTCTGTGTCTGTGTCTGTGTCTGTCTCTGTCTCTGTGTCTGTCTGTGTCTGTGTCTGTCTGTCTGTCTGTCTCTGTGTCTGTCTGTCTCTGTGTCTGTCTGTCTCTGTGTCTGTCTGTCTCTGTGTCTGTCTGTCTCTGTGTCTGTCTGTCTCTGTGTCTGTCTGTCTCTGTGTCTGTCTGTCTCTGTGTCTGTCTGTCTCTGTGTCTGTCTGTCTCTGTGTCTGTCTGTCTCTGTGTCTGTCTGTCTCTGTGTCTGTCTGTCTCTGTGTCTGTCTGTCTCTGTGTCTGTCTGTCTCTGTGTCTGTCTGTCTCTGTGTCTGTCTGTCTCTGTGTCTGTCTGTCTCTGTGTCTGTCTGTCTCTGTGTCTGTCTGTCTCTGTGTCTGTCTGTCTCTGTGTCTGTCTGTCTCTGTGTCTGTCTGTCTCTGTGTCTGTCTGTCTCTGTGTCTGTCTGTCTCTGTGTCTGTCTGTCTCTGTGTCTGTCTGTCTCTGTGTCTGTCTGTCTCTGTGTCTGTCTGTCTCTGTGTCTGTCTGTCTCTGTGTCTGTCTGTCTCTGTGTCTGTCTGTCTCTGTGTCTGTCTGTCTCTGTGTCTGTCTGTCTCTGTGTCTGTCTGTCTCTGTGTCTGTCTGTCTCTGTGTCTGTCTGTCTCTGTGTCTGTCTGTCTCTGTGTCTGTCTGTCTCTGTGTCTGTCTGTCTCTGTGTCTGTCTGTCTCTGTGTCTGTCTGTCTCTGTGTCTGTCTGTCTCTGTGTCTGTCTGTCTCTGTGTCTGTCTGTCTCTGTGTCTGTCTGTCTCTGTGTCTGTCTGTCTCTGTGTCTGTCTGTCTCTGTGTCTGTCTGTCTCTGTGTCTGTCTGTCTCTGTGTCTGTCTGTCTCTGTGTCTGTCTGTCTCTGTGTCTGTCTGTCTCTGTGTCTGTCTGTCTCTGTGTCTGTCTGTCTCTGTGTCTGTCTGTCTCTGTGTCTGTCTGTGTCTGTCTGTCTCTGTGTCTGTCTGTCTCTGTGTCTGTCTGTCTCTGTGTCTGTCTGTCTCTGTGTCTGTCTGTCTCTGTGTCTGTCTGTCTCTGTGTCTGTCTGTCTGAAAGGACCATCTTTCCTTTTAGCTGGGCGGCTTAGCTAAAAAATTCGGATCGATTGTGCCTTTTCCCTTAAAAGCATGAAACTTGGCACATGGCTAGAATACCCGAAAAGAAAGATTTTTAGTCCAGGGGGCATCCCCAATTTCACCCCATATGGCGGCCATCTTGAAATCCAAGATGGCCGTCATACAAGACCTATTTTGATGAATATCTCCATAATTAGAACAGATATCAAAATGGCTGAAGTGCCTATACCTACATTTTTAGGGTCTAGGAATCCAATGGCAACATAAAATATTCAATAGTATATGGCAGCCATCTTGAAATCCAAGATGGCCGCCATAACAGACCTGTTTTGATGAATATCTCCATAATTAGAACAGCTATCTAAATGGTTGCAGTGCCTACACCTACATTTTTAGGGTCTAGGAATCCAATGGTAACATAAAATATTAAGCAGTATGTGGTGGCCATATGAAAATATTAATTTTGCATAGTATCATGCAAACTGGGAAAGCACATAAATACTCTTACCAGGTTGGCATTCTTCTGTGATTTAAAGCGTCTATGAAAGTAATTATTTTTTTAACGCTGATGCCAATTTTCTGGGTCAATGATCAAATGAAAACGTAGAATATTGATCTACTGATCTACCAAGCCCCACTGAATGGGGTTGGCAAAAAACGTCTGCTGGCCAGTTCAAACCAATATGGACAACACTTCCAGAGGCTGCAAAGATCTGCAATGAACTTGTTAGGTGTGGGTGCAAAAAAGGATGTACTGGTCGTTGCCGGTGTAAGAAAGCTGCACTTCCCTGTACTTCTCTCTGCGCATGTGATGGAGAATGCAGCAAAGACAAGAAAACCACAAGATGGCACAGTTACAGTCTGCGATGTCATAGACACTTTTAATGGCGGTTCCGAAACGGATTTTCACTTTTCAGTCCCCATGTTAAAGTTGCATACAGAGAAACGATCCCATATAAAGGGAGGGTTGCTTTGCGCCTCCCATTGATTAATTCAAGACGATATAAAAGACTTCAAAAGTAAGAGGAACAAAATTATTCCACCCAGATGGGACTCGAACCTACACTCCCCAGCTTATCCATTAGGCCATTAATCCAGCACATTAGATTTGGGTAATATTATTTTGAAGAGTTATAAAGTGTGTATATATTTTTATATATTTATTTATGTATATATATTTATATATATTTAATTTTAACGCAAAAACTATAGCACTTAGTTGGAATTCGTTTCAAAAGCCATTAACTCACTTGTGTATAAGCCACATTCCCCCGTCTCCCAGAAATATCTGATCAAAACTTGGGGTGTGCAGCCTATTATCCACGAGAACTGAAGTGAAAACACTATTTCTCCAGACGTCTCACACAGACACGACCAAAACTGTGTGCCGCCATCTTTAAAATGCTGTGCATTGTGGGATGTCGTACGCAACATTGAACATATATTTTTTGTTCCGAACAACGCAGGTACATACAGTCGTGGCCTGAAATATTGGCACCTTTGCACTTTTTTCAAATAACTCAGTTTTCTCTAAAATAAATAAGTTAAAATTGACAAAAGTATTTGCTCTCCACAATTCTTTATTTCACTGTTAATATCACAGAACCGTTGTTTTTGATTCAGAACTTAATATATCCTTTTAAATCAGAAAATATAAAGAAATGGAATTGACAAAATTATTGACACCCTCGACTTAATATTTGGTAGCACAGCCTTTGGACAAAATGACTGCAGTCAAGCGCTTCCAATAGTCATTAATGAGGTTCCTACACCTCTCTACTGGCAGTTTGGACCACTCCTCTTGTGAAAACTGCTCCAGTTCTCCCAGATTTCAAGGGTGCCTTCTCCCAACTGCTGTTTTCAGATCTCATCACAAGTGTTCAATGGGATTTAGATCTGGATTTATTGCTGGCCACTTCAGAACAGCCCATCGTTTTGTCTTGAACCATTCCTGGGTGCTTTTTGAAGTGTGTTTGGGGTCATTGTCCTGCTGCAAGACCCATGACCTTCAACAGAGACCCAGCTTTCTGACACTGGGTTGAACATTGTGCTCCAAAATGTCTTGGTAATCTCCTGATTTCATGATGCCACGCACACCTTCAAGGCACCCAGTGCCAGAGGCAGCAGAGCAAGCACAAAACATCACTGAACCTCCTCCATGTTTAACTATAGGGAAGATGTTCTTTTCTTTGAAGGCTTCATATGTTTTCTATAAACATAGAGATGATGTGCTTTACCAAAAAGCTCTAATTTGGTCTCATCTGTCCACAGGACATTCTCCCAGAAAGATTTTGGCTTGTTCAGGTGTTTTGGAAAACTCCAGTCAGGCTTTCTTTGCAGTGGGGTCCTCCTGGATCTCCTACCAAAGAAATCCCTTTCATTGATTTGGCGACAGATGGTGCGAGTTGAAACTGTTGTACATTCTGTCTGAAGGTCAGATTGAATCTGTTTGGCAGTTGATCGAGGGGCTTTTTCCACCATTCGAACAATCCTTTGCTGTAATCTTCGATCAAGTTTTCTCTTACAGTCACGTCCAGGAAGGTTGGCTAAAGTGCCATAGACCTTAAACTTCCTGATAACATTGCGTATGGTGAACGCAGGAACATCAATGTCACTGGAGATTGACCTGTAGCTTTGAGATTGTCCATGCTTGGCTACAATCTTGTGTCTGACCTCCTTGGACAATTCTCTGGTTTTCTTTATTTTCTCCATGCTCATTGCGGTGCATACAGTGACACAAAACAGCAGAATGACTCCTTTTCTCAATTCAAACTGGTTGAATGAGTGATTTTTATATTTCAGGCACCTGCAACTCACCATAGATGAGGTCAATTCCAAAATAAAGGAGAACCACCTGCTTGAAATCTAATTATTTAAAATAACTTCTAAAAGGTGCCAATAATATTGTCCAGCCCATTTTAGGATTTATGTGGAATAAGCTAAGATTTCGTAATTTTTTCAGCTTTTTTTGTTTTGTTCCACTGCAAACCAAATAAATACATACATAGATAGATACCAAAATATGTTTTTTAATTTCAACTATTTTCTCGAAGAGATTTCTGTTTCCTCAACAAAGCTGCAATGACTAATCTATGGGGCAAGAACAGACAAGAATTCCTGGCAGATCCTGCCCTCTGCGCAGGGATAACCAGCATTGCATGTTGGCGTTTGCAGTTTCGCCAGGTGTGCCCATACACAAACCTTCCTTTCTTTTTTTGTGTCACAAACCTTCCTGGGAGTTCCCGCAATCCACCGTCGTTGTTTTCATTGAAACCTGTTCATCCATTAATGTTAGGATGCTAATGTTGCTATGCCTAATTATAAACTGATTCGGCCTTATTATCGAAATGCGTCAAATTTTGTTGTTTTTGCAATAATCACCACCTTATTCTTCTACCTTTTGGCATCAGATTTTTCAGAACTTTTGGCATTTTAACATCACAGATTTTTCAAACATAAATAAACAAAATTTCATTTGTGCAATATACAAGACCCATTTCGACTGGTAATAAACGACAAACACGTTCTTCTACCACACAATAAATGAACAAATCAGTCACTATCACCATAAATTATGCAACATATTGTGTTTACTTGCAAACAGCACTAGAATAAATAAAAAACATGAATTGCCACCCAAATGTTCATTTATATGACTGAACAGTCTCAGGCTCAAGCTGGACCTTGTACTGCACATGAAACACAAGGCATTTGTACACAATGGAAGAATCAACACAGTATGTGGAAAACCCGCCATCTGGCCTGGCCAAACACTTGATCATGCATTTCCATCTCCACTCCTGTTGACAGGTGAAAACTCGCAAATACTTGAACCGGCCATTGGATTGAAAGACCGTTTGAAAGGGGTCAAAGGGTGGAGCATGGGTGCAGCATGGTCCACAAAGTTTCTGGGGGCAGCAGCAACCAGAGAGCTTTGAGGAGCAGCAACACCAACAACCAAATAACTTGTGGGAGCAGCAGAAACTTACTTTTTTATCCATAAAATATGTATAGAGACAGTGGGTAAGGGTATGCTCATGGAAGATCAATGTGATAAGAGGGTGAAAAGGAACTGCATGACACTGGGGTATGTGGAGCAAGAGTTGGATGCAACAACCAACGAAAAAAAAAAAAGGGAAAAAGAGACGAGGAGAGAAACCAATAGCTAGGCCATAGGTGAAAGCAATAGTCTATTGACCTATGGACAACAGTAAGTTGCGGGGGGGGGGGGGGGTCCCCATTATTTAAGGAATGACAGAACGACGGAGGTTGCCCAGTCTGAGGCTAGTGTTAGAGGCCAGCTGTGCTATCTCGTCAGTCCAGAAAAGGTCAAGGGCAATCGTTAAATTAAGGCCTGAGACGACACGTATATTGATGTTTCATTTTAGAACTTCTTATCATTGTTAAGTGTTTGTTTAAGATAAGGAGGCACTGTAAAATGTTGCCCACAAGACAGACGTGAGGTTGTGCTTTTAGATAAGTTGTGTAGTCTCTGTTTTCTCCTCTGTACACTCAGGTGTTTCCCAAGCGGTACGAAGGAGAACGCGTCAGGTTTCACCACCTTCCCTCCCCCTGATTTCCCACACCAATAGAGGGAGGAAAAAGTCTTCTACCAGCAGCTGTCTATCATAGACTAGTGCAGGAGGGAGAGATTTGTTGAATGCCTTGGAGCAAAGATTGGCAGAAGACTTCAGGCAGAGCTTAGTTGGAGGCTGGGGGGGTAGGCATTCATGTCCTTGTGCAAATAAATCATTTATTTTGTAAGGGATGATGTACAAAGTGTCAGCCACCATTTTGTCAAATGAACAATGTGATTAATTTGGGGTCCCTAGAGAATCAAATTTTTGTACCTTTAACATTGTGTGATTATCCTTTCCTGCTCACAGGCCTGCGGCAACCACTCAAGGAACCACTCAACATAGATATGGGAAGAAAAGATTTAGTTCAAACATCTTTAGGCTTAAGGCCTAATGCAAAGTTGTAGCAGTTGGGACTAATTCATTCCGTTTCGGCAGCTGTCGTCCATGCGACAATAGTAACAACGTTAACTGCATGGGTGGAATAAATCAAAAAGCAAATTATGAAGAGGACATTGTAGGCCATTGGACATAGGTAATGAGCTTGGCTAGCTAGCAAAGCAAATGCCAAACTATGCCGAATGCCCGAGATATGTGCAGGTCGATTGGCGGAGGTGTACGGGACTCCCTTGACCAATCACCTCGGCCAACACACTCCCCGTGTTAAAGATTTAGGAACTCCAACAATTCCTGAGACAAACAGCAGTATACCCATCGTTGGGTAACAAGGCCATAATCCAAACTAATGGTCTAACAACAGCGTTTTACAAGAGGAGAGACTACATCAGCTGCAATGATGGATTACACTACTTTATAACTGGAAGTCTTCTTCTTCCGTATGCAGCACAAGGCTACGGGGTTGCACAAGTGGCTGAGGGTGCGGCTGGGTCGCTGATGCAATGCCCTCTGTAGGTTAGGGCAGGAATTTGTAATTTGTTCAGGGTGTCGGTGATGGCTTGCCTACTCTTCGCAAAGAACACCACGGGATCTTTAACATTCACCAACTAATACCAGCAGATGGGACACTCATTTAACGTACATCTGAGGGACAGCACACTCATTGACGAGTCACACTGCCTGTGAAGCACCGAGATGACGGTTGATAGCTCGATCAATATTCAAGCCCAGGATAGACAGCTTAGTGGTGAGTGTGCGTACATCTAGGCCATAGGTCCTCAAAAGGTGGACCACGGTCCACATCCGGACCGCAGGCATCAGTCTGGACTGCGGAGCTAATCCTAATCCATTGGCATGGTGTGAATTTAGCTGCTGAATCATTCCTGAGGTAATCCCCTCATGTTCTTCCATTCTATCTGCCCCTAATTATGTGTTAACAGCCTCCAGTGTTTATCCATTCAGACCAACTTGATAAGTGATAAATGCTGGAAGGGATTAATTGATGCAGGTGATTAATGTGAGATTAACCAGTCTGCCATGATGGGATATAATATATGGAGAAAAATATTTTCCCAGTCATGTCTTGTTTCCATTTCATTGCGAACAAGATCTTGGCTGTCCATATTGATTTGACTGTTATCGATATTTGAGAGTGATATTGCCGATTTGGTTTTAGACTTTTTTGGGGTTTCTGCATTGGACTAATTTCATCCATATTTTATATTATCAATTTGATTTAATATTACCCGTTCAGACACATTATATATATATATATATTTACGGTTTTTAGAACCTTCAATTTATCAAATTTAGTATTAAAATCCCTAATAACTCCCCGTGTACATTTCCCCTTAATTGGCTGTTAATTGTTTGCACCTTAGTTAGTCCATCGCATCACGTCGCAAATAATAGGCTTCCCTCAATAGTTATCTCATTATTATATGTCAGTATAAGGCTCTGTTTTTCCACTAGTTCATTGCGTTGCACCAAATCAAATAAGATAGATCCCCTTTCAATTGCCCAAAACCTCCATTGCCAACCGCATTGCTCCATTGCCAACCACATTGCTCCCTTTCCAACTGCATTGCTCCATTTCCAACTGCATGCCTCCATTTCCAACTGAATTGTTCCATTTCCAACTGCATTGCCCCGTTACCAACTGCATTCGCCGCCATGCCATGTGCTCTAACTCAGGGAAGAAGGGCGTGGCCCCACCTCGTCATCAGGAGGAGGAGTGAGCCAGCCCCGATCAACCAACCGAGAAGGAGTGGGTTTGGCTTGAGAGGGCGAAGAAAGAAACATCGAGGAGGTTCAAGAAGATTCTAAGGTGGGGCCTATAAAACCCAGTGCGGGAAACCCCCACCTCAGTTCTGTGGAGGGAGGTGCTCGAGACGAGTGAGAGTCCGCAGGGAGAGAAACCGTACAAGAGTCCCGTGGGTGTCGACGGAGTTTCACAGATGCAGGAGGCGGAGAACGCTGCCGGTGAAGCCGAATACGTGGAGCTGCCGGCTGAAGCTGCCGGCTGTTTGCCGGGTTTATCGCCTCGACCCCAGAGCGTGGACCGCGAGCTGAAGCCGGACCTAGACGCTACCATCTGCCTGGACTCTTCTCTCCCTTCCCATACCATCCATTCGTGTACGCGAGTTTGTCTTGTTTGTCTTGTCTGGGGTTTTAAGTAAGTTTGTATAAGTATAAGTTGCTCTGTGTCCATCTTTCCCTGTAAATTACATTTCTTATCTTTTCTTCTCTTTGATTGTGGTTGTGTAAATAATTAATAAATATTTGTTCTTCCTTACTTTGGCTTCTTCTTCCTCGTCCGATCGTCCTTGTCTTTTCCATCATTGAACACCTGTGGCACGATTTGGCCAACGCTCAGGATCGGGTTAGTCTTTGCTAAACGGCGCGGATTCCGGATTGCTACACCGCTCAGCAAATACCATCTTATCCGGGGTTCGGGCGGCGCTATCCACCGACTTCGTGGAGAGATTGGCGGAGGTGTACGGGACTCCCTTGACCAATCACCTCGGCCAATCTCACCCCACGAAGAAGAGGGATAGTTCCAGAACTCACGTCGGTCAGTTATATACAAGGGGCTAACCCCCCTTGGTAAGGGGGAAAAGGCCGACGTTGAGATCTGTAACAATATATATATATATACATATATATATATATTGTTACTGTCGCGGTTAAGATGTTATTTGTTGACCGAGCGGTTGGTATGACCGCGACCTAACAGTTCCCCCGATTCTTCCCCAACTCACCCGATTCACCCCAAACTTTGGCCATATCGCACCGCAGCTGCCCAATCTGGAAAACTCTAAAACGACCGAATGCAAAGAGGAAAAGGAATAAGACGAGAAGACGGACAGAAGAGTAATTGGATTTATTATTTACACATGTACGTAGGAAGCAAGCAGTCACGTTTATTTACAACACATAAGACGCAGGTGACACAGTGCAATCTTTAGCTTATACAGACTTAATTACCTACCCAGGACAGAACAAACGAAGACGACTCACACGGGGAATGATGACAGGAATTGGCTGGAAGGAGAGGAAAGTCCACTGGGTCCGGCAGCACGATCCGCACGTTGGGCAGCCGCCGTGCCTTCGCGGCCCTGCTCCGAACTGCCGTCCAGGTCCCTAAGCGGTTGGCGAGCGTTGTTGCTGCTGCTGCTGTAGACGCTGCCGCTCGCGAGCCAGGTGACGAATAGCAGGCTTGGTGCTTCCTTGAATGATCTCTGCTTGTTGGACCTCACAACTCAGCTCTTTCTTGGACCCTCTCTCTTCTCAGCTCATCTGCCTTGGACCTCCTCTCGTCTCAACGGCTTGGGCTCCCTTTCGTCTGCCGGTCAAAGCTCATCTCCTTTTTGGACACGCCCTGCCTTGGGTTATATAGGCCCCGCCCCTCAACCTTTGCGAACCTCCCCGATCGCTCTTCCTCCGCCCTCTCTAGCCAAACCCCTGGCTCATGGTTGGTCGAGTGGGGCTGGCTCACTCCTCCCCTCTATGACGAGGTGGAGACACGCCTTTCTTCTCCGACCCTGCCTCGTGGTCAATGGCGGTAATTGGAGCGGAGGTAGTTTCTAATCGACGAAAAGGGGGAATGGAGGTTTTGGGAATGGGAATGAAGGGAATCTATCTCTTTCACTTGGTGCAATGGAGTACTTCTATTAATGGGAGACACAGCCTTACCCTAAAACACAGAATAAGATATAACTATCGAACAGGGGTATTCTATTATTGGCTGACGTGTATGCTTGTGGACTAATTATGGGATGCCCTTTGACCTTTACACAGCTCCGGAGGCAGGAGGCGCAGAATAACAATAATAATAATAATAAAGCACACAATCAAAAAAAAATACAGTCCTCATATCCGCAACAATATATATATATATATATATATATATATACATACATACATACATACATTGTTATGTTTATAGTGGGTAGGCAATGGATTACCTTAGGGCCAGGTAGGATTGTATAGGATAGTGTGTTCCGAATGTCGCGATGAAGAACAAGCCACATGTACCTAAGTAGGGACCCGTTAGACCGGATGTCGTGTAAGAGTGTATATTTTTCCCCATGACGAGGGGTGGGGTTATGCTAATTAGGTAGGGGTTAATTGTAAATCCCCTGTATGTAAATTGCCTCTGTGACCTTTTTCCTCTGTTCCCTATGACACACACCACACCCGCCATGCACCCCACACCTAAAAATAACACCAAATAAAAGTACCCAGAACCAGGACATTCAACTACCGCTGATACCATCGACCGGGTATCACAAAGGCCGGCAAGTGGCCGTGAGGCCACACCCCAAAGAACCATTTGTCAGGACGGCCATAGAGCGATGAGATGGCACTTGCTGATAGAAGCATGCGCGAACGTCATCGGATGACGCAAGAGCTCGGAGAACAAAAGACTGTGTCCCGGCATTTTCTGCTGTCTTTGGGTCCCGAGCTGATGAAAAGCAGTCACAGTTCGTCTTCTTCTTGGTTCTGGATTTCATTGCGAAGTCACATTTTCCTGCTCTTGCGTTGGGACAGGGACATATGGGAAAAAATGACTGGAAAATAATAAAGCATAGTGTCTGTGAGGTGCGTTTGCCTGCACTCCGCCTGGTGTACGTGACCGTCCGGGACCGTGGAGGGTCCCGCGTCCCTTTGTGGAAAAACATGCTCTGGCGCGCAGCTCGTGCACGGGAAAATGTCTTTGCGTGCAGTTCGTTCCTCCAGCCGCCGAGCGCGAAGCGAGCAGGCCACGCCCGTCCACTCGGTCTGCTCCACAAGGCACCACGGTCTCTCAGCGCGGACAGCCGCCGCACCGTCAGCACCAACGAGCCAGGGAAAGGTAAATGCGGCCACTCAAACCGATCACCTGGACCAAAAAGCGCAAATGCCATCTGCGCACGTTGCTAATGTAGAGTTGTGGCTGGACAGAGGTTGGCCAATCTTCTTTGGTAAGAAAGACATGAAGTCCAGTCGACAGTGGGTACGAGAGGGTAAAATTGGGATAGAGCAGGAAGGCTTGGCTACAAGACCAACTTGAGACGTGTCAAGCAGATTCTGTGGTGATGTGGTTTGAGGTGTTTAAGAGTTGGAGCGCACACCACTGCTAGACTTGCCAAGGTACCACCACGACAGTGAAGACAGAGATTAGTTGGAAAGTTCAACTTTGAGAATAGCACAATGGTGTTTTTGGTATTGCCCAAGCATGGACACAATTGTTGCGAGTCTTACCGAAGGACCAAAAGTTGCCTTCAGTCACGTTAGCCTTCTATTTTGTATTTTTCCCCCCATGTTAAGAAAGCAAGGTGCTCGACTGCAACTGTTTCACCACACAATTCAGTATAACAGGGCCGAGAGGATGGACAGGATGGGATAAACCGGTGCATGAGAGTCCGCTTTTTTCAGTGATTAATTTGCGAGCCTCCCGTGTGCAAGTAATTAATCTGCAAGCCTCCCATATGTCACATCCGGGATTTTCATAAAGCTGCTGCCATTTCATCTCTCGCGATGTGGGGATGTGGTCTCCATCGGAAGATTGAGGGAGATTTAATCTCCCTCAATCTGATTTAATCATAGTTGGCTGGTGAGATTTGGACGGATCGATCAGCATTCTCATTTTGCTCTGTATTCTGGTTGGACAGGAGTAAGTTCCCTTAGGAAGGCCAAGATGCTTTATGATTATTCTCGTCGTTGATCCTCTTGAACCAATCCGGTTGTGTCTTAATGACGATTCAGTTTTATTAAATTGTAGATGGGACCTAAACTTCCATGGCTTGTGTTATCTGTGCGAGTAAAAAATAATTAAATTTGTTTGTGTGATCTCGTCATCCGTGCTGGTTTGATACAATTAATTCATTAAAACTCATGTTCGGTTAACGATTCTATTGGTTAATGTTTGTGGAGAAAAGTATGGTTGTCCAAACATGCCATAATGCACACCTTGTGAAGGGATTTAAACATTGTCTGCCTCTGATGTATCTCATGTTACATGGGTCAAGCATGCAAGTGTAAAGTTTGTATTTAAATATATTTCAAGTTACATACTCGATATATTTATTGAAAACATTGAAGCAACATTGTTTGTTCGAGGTAATCGCCGCGATGTCGCTGGAATTGTTGATATAATATATCATTCCATCAATTGCTTGAGGTATTTAATTTGCTACCTGCAACATATCTCAGCTGAATAGTATTTCTGTATCTTTTAGGGTTTCCTTATTACCTACATATTTGAATACAGCAAGTGTCAACAGTCATCCTGTGAGGTATGGGCTTTCACTAGAACAATAGAACATATTCAGAGGAGCCAATAATGGCAAAGGAATAACAGAAAAGGTTATATGAGAGGTTCGTCATAACTCGGTCAACAAGAGGGGAACTGCAGTTTGTGGAGATGTGGGGAGAGTAGCAGTTAAGGAGATTATGAAGTTGAGGAGTGAGGAGGTTGCAATGGTGAATCATGATAGAGAAGAAGATCGAGAGGAGAGAAGTCACATCTATATTTTGGTATAGGGTCATCGGTCATACACTACACAGGCTCAGTGGTGGTTGTCTTCAGTATATACAATATATATATATATATATATATATATATATATATATATATATATATATATATATATATAAACATCATACTAAAATACACAATTTGGTGTCTGTCTGTCTGTCTGACCACAATACATTTGGTCGATACTTATCCAATCTCAACCAAACTTGACAGGAGCATTAAGGGTCACATGATGGAGGTTGTAGCAACTTCATTTTCCCCCATTCCCCAAAGAGTTTTTCCTCCTTGGACAAACGCCATGTTAACATGTATAAATAGCTTATTGTGGCGTTTCATGAGGTACCCCTACCAGAAGTTTAAAACATTATTATAAACCACAAACATGCATGATTACCTTTTTAAACAGCCACTACTGCTTAACACTAAATTGAAAGGGAGGAAACCTGGTGTTCTTGAGGCATTACATCCTTACGCATTCCCCCAAAGACTAACAGACCCGAGCCTAGATCTACTGTAATCTATATACCGCAGAGAGGATAACAAACATGACCCTTCCTGCTGCCCCCTTTGGGAGCAGGTGCACTATTATATATAAATCTGCAAGTCAATTGCAGCATTTTACATGCTTACAACACTCTCGCCTGGATCCAACGCACTAACCTGTTCAGTGGTGGCCTCAGGGCTCTTTCACCATTTCTGCGAGACCATACTGGACAGATAATGTGCCTCAAACATTGTCAGAGATCTTCTGTCAAAGATCACTGCACCACTGGGCCCAATGCTCATCATTTGCCACTGCATGTTTGGCCTGTGTTGACGTCCGAATCTGTCCACAGTACAGTAGTAATGAGTGATTGCCACCGTTTCCCAGATCTTGCTCCTAATGTTCTCCTCACTCTCCAATTTAGCATATCAGGCCACAGACATCTTATTGTCTGTTAATCCGCTTAATTTGATTTTATTTCTTCATCCTTGCACATTAGAACCCTGGTGTTGGGCTAGTGGCTAGGGTGCCAGCTTAGGATCCTAGGATCCTGGGTTTGAATCCCGGTCGATCGCTGAATTAACACCAGGGGGGTTGACTCAGCCTGTCATCCTTCCGAGGTCGGCTAATTGAGTACCAGCTCACTGGTAATTCCCTGTTTGTCGTTAAAGGCGGCAAAAAGGGTTGGCGTCAGGAAGGGCATCCGGCCGTAAAACATTGCTTCAAAAAGGGGACCAAAAAACAACAACAACCACGGTCCCCGAAAAAGGCCAACCCCTGCTTTGTGGGGAAAAATGGCCTCTAAAGGTGGTTTTTTTTTTATCCTTGCACATTAGAACCCTGGTGTTGGGCTAGGGTGCCGGCTTAGGATCCTAGGATCCTGGGTTCGAATCCCGGTCGATTGCTGAATTAACGCCAGGGGGGTTGACTCAGCCTGTCATCCTTCCGAGGTCGGCTAATTGAGTACCAGTTCACTGGTAATTCCCTGTTTGTCGTTAAAGGCGGCAAAAAGGGTTGGCGTCAGGAAGGGCATCCGGCCGTAAAACATTGCTTCAAAAAGGGGACCGAAAAACAACAACAACCACTTGCGGGGGAAAATGGCCTCTAAAGGTGGTATATATCCTTGCACATTAGCCTGTTGTTGCCTGGCGTTGGCTTAGCGGCTAGGGTGCCAGCTTAGGATCCTAGGATCCTGGGTTTGAATCCCGGTCGATCACTGAATTAACGCCAGGGGGGTTGACTCAGCCTGTCATCCTTCCGAGGTCGGCAAACTGAGTACCAGTTCACTGGTAATTCCCTGCTTGTTGTAAAAGGCGACAAACAGGGTTGGCGGCAGGAAGGGCATCCGGCCGTAAAACATTGCTTCAAAAAGGGGACCGAAAAACAACAACAACCACGGTGCCCGAAAAAGGCCAACCCCCGCTTGCGGGGGAAAATGGCCTCTAAAGGTGGTTTTTTTTTTTTATCCTTGCACATTAGCTTCTCCTCTTGATTGGCAGCATTGTAATCAGCAATTGTTTATTTTGTGTCAGTTAATTGGTTTTTGTATGCCTTAAATTATTTTTTGATCATCATCAAGGTGGTGCACATGCATTGCTCATTACCTTTGCAACCAAAGTAGGATGGAGGTTATGTTTTCACCCCTGTCTGTCTATTTGTTACTTGACAAAAAAAAATTGACATGTTGATCACTCCGGTTTGTGTTTGTTTGTCTGCTCACTTATACTTGCCTACAGGTTACAATTTTATACTGATCTTCACGAAACTTCATCAAATGGTAGAGTTGGTGGTCCGACAGATTCCTATTTATTTTTGAGGTCAAAAGGTCAACATAGGTCAAAGGTCAACATAGGCCATTTTATTCAAATTTCTAAAATCCTCAATTTTCATCCGATTGACTTGAAATTTGAATCGGATTTTCATATCAGCTTAATGAATTCAACCACCAACTATTTTTGAGGTCAAAAGGATGCTCTACTGAGTGCCATTCTGCTTTGTTCTGTTTTGCCAAGTGTCGCTCTATGAGTGATTTTTCATTCTGTCTGCCTGTGCGTCTGTCGGTGAACAAGACATCTCAAAAGGTTGTGGATGGATTCGGACGAAATTTGGTGGAGAGGTAGTGTTATGTGACAAGGACAAAATGATTAGATTTTGGTGAAGATCCGGATTCGGATCCGGCTCGTATAATTTTTTTAAGTGATTCTTCACCATTTGGATATAGGGCCAAAAACGACATATAGCATCTAGGAGGATCTCGCGAGATCTTGGAGACGGCGGCAGGGATTTTCGAAGCTCCACACGGTCTCCACGTTTTTCGAAGTTAAGTCTGTTCACAATTGTATTTTGTCGAAACTGTATTTATCTTTCGGTGTGTGAAGTTATTGTGTGCAACTTTGGTTGTTTCTCGGTGTTTATCTTTCATAAATTGATCGTCTGTTTGCCGTGTCGCGAGCAAGGCCTTGTACAGTGTGCACTGTACAACCTTGAGGCTTTGTTTTTCTCTCAGTGGTCCGTCGTTTGTGATCCAATAACTTTCGTTCTCTGTATTCCCAGTCTTTTCACCCATAGCCTACTTCCTTGTGTAAATCTCAACTCAAAAAAAAAAAAAAAAAAAAAAAAAAAAAAAAAAAACATTTCCTTCTCTGTTCTCATTCGTTTATTCATTCTTATTCGTTCGTTCGTTCTTCGACCACGTGTTTCTCCCCCATTTCCCCAGATAGTTTTCACTCATTAACCTTCAATGTTTACACTTTCCCCTCAAGTTATGTATTCCGTCATATTTTATAACACCTTTTTCTTCTTCTTCTTTAAAAGGCTGCTTTCGACTTGCTCACCAAATCAATTCATCCCAAAAAAAATATCCATCTCCTATAGTGCCTTTGTTCTACATTCCCTAAACTCTCCTGCACTCCATCCTCCATCCAGCGTCCTTAAACGTATTTTTAACTCGAAGGTCACAAGAAACTCATTTTGCAATAAATGTTCGTTTCCCATAAATCGTACACTTTCAAAAATCCAATCTCACCCCTCCCCTCCAAATCTTCCCCATAACCCCTCCCCTCCAAATCTTCCCCATCACCCCTCCCCTCCAAATCTTCCCCATCACCCATCCCTTTCAAATCTCCCCCCTTGCCCCCTCCCTCCTAAACTACCCCCTCACCCCTCCCCGCCAAGACGCCCCCTCGTCCCTCCCCTCCTAGACTCCTGCCTCACCCCTCCCCTCCAAATCTCCCCCATATCCCATCCCTTTCAAATCCCTCCCCTTGTCCCTTCCCTCCCAAACTCCCCCCTCACCCCTCCCCTTCAAATCTCCCCACCCTCATTGCTTCTCAATTTCCCCCCGCTCACTCCCCCTCCTCAAAGCGTCCTCCCCGCTTCTTCCCCCTTCAAACTCTCACCTCCATCTCCCCCAACCTTCTGCCTCGCTCTTCCCCCTCCTCAAATAACACCTCATTGTGGCTCACCCAATCACCATCAAACTTTTTGTCCGCCCCATCCTTCCCTTTCTCCGAGCTATTCTGAAATCTCTGACACACCTTCAACAGCTCTCCCTACCTCTTCCACCTCTTCCACATCTTACCCTACCCCTCCTCCCCCCTGTTCTGTATCTGATGCTCCCCCTTCCTCTTCATTAACGGTATGGACCTCAAACATCCGGGGCCTTCGTTCAAACTTAACCGATCTCTCCATACAGGTTGCTTCTGTCAAACCAGACGTGATCTGCTTAACAGAAACATTCCTCCTTTATGATGTCTCTGATTCCATAGTATCTCTCCCGGGCTACTCCCTCCTCCGGTATGATAGACCTGAGCCTCGTCCTGGAGGCGGGGTTGCTATCTTTATCAAAAACTCTCTTCCTCACTCGCCCTGCACTGCACTCTCTCCACCTCACCCCCAGGAATACCTCTGGCTACGGCTTCCCCTTCGCTCCCACCTCTTGTTCATATGTGTGTTGTACCGTCCACCAAACAGTGATGACTCCATCTACATCTCGCTGTCTGATGATATGGACCAACTTCTATCTACTCATCCCAACTCTCTCTTCCTCATATGTGGTGATTTCAACTGTCATCATGCCAGTTGGCTGGGTGTGGGTACCTCTCTCACCAGCCATGGCTCCTCAGCAAAGGACTTCTGCGACTCACTGGGACTGACACAATCTGTCAATTTCCCGACCCGGATCTCAGTCAACGGAACATCTTCTCTTCTGGACTTGGTTATGACTAACTTCCCTGAAAATGTCTGCTGCTCTTCTTCTGCTCCGATCGGAACATCTGATCATGTCCTTGTTAAAGTGGACATCTCTCTGACCATCCTCAGGGAGCCTGCTCAGCGTCGACGAGTCTGGCATTTCACTCAGGCCAACTGGCACGGTCTTCAAGCAGCCATCAATCATCTGGACTGGTCTCCCATCTCTACCACCTCTGACATCAACTCATCCTGGGAATTCTTCCAAAGTAAATTGCTCTCTCTCATGCACAGATTTATCCCATCTCGTCTTCAGTTGTCATACCCTTCCTCCCGTCCATGGTACACGGAATCTTGTGGTGAGGCTGTTGCCCAGAAACAACTTGCCTTCGTCTCCTGGAAAGCAAATCCAACGGAAGGAAATCTCATTTCCTTCCACAAAGCCCGAAACAAGTGTGTGTCCACCCTCAGGAGAGCCAGGAAACAATATCTCTCCGTTCTCAAGACCGAACTCTCTTATCTGTCTCCCTCTTCCAAATCCTGGTGGCGTCTGGTCAAATCCGTTTCTGGTGTTTGTTCCCCCTCCATCCCCTCCCTTACCTCAAACGGCTACACAGCTGACTCCGCACGTGAAAAAGCTGAATGCCTCAACTCTGTGTTTGCCTCTAAATCTTGTGTCCCAAACCCATCCCTCTCTGTACCCACCATACCCAGTCATACCCTGCTGCTCCTGGACTCCGTGTCCTTTCCTCCTGACAAGGTGGAAAAGTTTCTGTCAACCCTCGACTCTGATTCTGCAACTGGACCCGACGGCATCAGCCCACGGGTCCTAAAATCCTGCTCTGCTGCTCTATCTCACCCTCTCTCTGTTCTCTTCACCCTCTCTTTTGCTCAAGGTCAACTGCCATCTGCTTGGAAATCAGCCAACATCACCGCTTTGCACAAAAAAGGTGCAAAAACAGATCCTAGCAACTACAGACCAATCAGCCTTCTCCCAATTATCAGCAAAGTCATGGAATCCATCATTGCTTCTGATATGAAATCTTTCCTCTTCTCCAATGGCTTGATCTCTGATCATCAATTTGGTTTCAGACCAGGTCACTCTACTCTGGACATGCTGCTTCTGCTGTCTCAACAATGGATGGAGGTCCTCAATGCCAAACAGGAAATTAGAGCTGTCTCCCTCGACATATCACGTGCCTTCGACACAGTCTGGCACCCCGCTCTGCTCACCAAACTCTCCTCCTTTGGTATCCATGGAAATCTCCACGCATGGCTGGCGGACTTCCTCTCTAGTCGTCGTCAACGTGTGGCCCTGAATGGGTTTCTCTCATCTCCTCTTCCTGTTCAGGCTGGAGTTCCCCAAGGCAGTGTTCTGGGCCCCGTGCTTTTTCTGGTCTTCATCAATGATCTCTCTGACTCTCTCGAAAATCCTCTCTATCTCTTTGCTGATGACTCCACTCTCTGCCGCTCCATTCCTCTTCCCTCAGATCGGCAGTCTGCTGCCTCCTCACTCTCTGAAGACCTGGACAAAATCACAGACTGGTCAAACAAGTGGAACATGTCTTTCAATCCTGACAAATCTCACACTCTTACTATGTCTCTCCGAAAAGATCGACTGGACAACCCTCCCATCTACTTTCTCAACAATCCTCTCCAAGAAGTTCTGTCGCTCAAGATTTTGGGTCTCACTATCTGCCATGATCTTTCTTGGGAAAACCACATTTCAAAGCTGGCCTCCAAAGCCAGTCGCCGACTGGGCATCCTCCGTCGTGCGAAGTCCTTCCTCGGCACACCTGAGCTCCTCACCACATACAAGGCTTTCATCCGCAGCTCAAATGGAATACTGTTCTCCCCTATGGGCCGGTGCTCCTGCCTCACACCTAGCTCGGCTTCACGCTGTTGAAACCAAAGCTTTCAGAATTATTGGAATCTCCCGCGATGAAGCTATCTCTGAGGGCCTTTCACTCACTCACCGCAGGCAGGTAGGTGGTCTTTCTGTCTTCTACCGACTCCTCTCCGGCCTTGCACCCCCAGCTCTCTCTGTGCTCTGTCCCCCAAATATTCCTACAGGTCGCACAAGATCTGCCAGCAACCCTCTGATGGTTAAACTGCCGAAATCTCGGCTCTCCGCTCACCTTCACTCTTTCATTCCTCTTTTCTCCCGCCTCTGGAACAAACTCCCTCACTCCCTTCAATCCCACTCCTCCCTCCAGGTCTTTAAAACAGCTGTTCACCACCATCTCTTATCTTCCCCCATCCAAAACCTTGATCTTTTCTACCCCCGCTAATTCACCCCAGATCCACCTTGTTTGAAATTCCAACTTCTTTCCTGGAAGTCCTGGCAGTGTCCATATGTTTTATACCTCTCCCACTGCCCCCTTCCCACGCCCCCCCCAAAGCCCTTGCCCTCTCTCAGATCTCTCGATGTCTCCATGTCTCTCGGTCCCTGCTCTCAAATGTTGTGTTTGTGTCCTTCCCCCTCTCTCCCCATCTTGTCTACCGCTCCCTATGTTATATGTTTTATGTGTCGGTTTGTCTTTCTGTGTGATTAATGTTCGCTCTTTCACGAGCCTCGATATTGTATACAAAAAAAAAAAAAAAAAAAAAAAAAAAAAAAGCACGATATTTCAAAAAGGTATGGACATATTCGGACGAAATTTGGCGGGGAGGTAGTGTATGTGACAAGGACGAAATGGTTACATTTTGGTGAAGATCTGGATCCGGCTACAATAATTTTTAAGTGATTCTTCACCATTGAGTGATGGGGATAAAACTGACATATAGCACGATATCTCAAAAAGTTACGATATCTCAAAGAATCTATTCCATTTTGGTAGAGATCTGAATGTGGATTTGGATACGAGAACCATTTAATTTTGGAAGTGAATCTTCACCATTGAGAGATTGGGCGAAAAGCGATAAATAACATGATATTTAAAAACGTTGAGGATGAGTTGGTTAGGTGACAAGAACAAGCGATTAGACTTTGTTTCAGGTCCGGATCCAGATCCAGCCTATTAGTGGGATAAAAAACAAACTGTTCAGCCTGGCAGAGGTATGCGCTCCACCGAGTGCCGTTCTAGTTCACTTCTGTCATACAATTGGGCTCTAATTAAACCATTTGGGACATCAAGAGCAAGGATATCCATGACATGAATGGCACATCTGAAATCTCATTCAGAGCTGTAACCTTAATGTGTTGCAAAAGGTCACCTCCAAGTTCTTGATAATTGGTGTCAGGTAGTAAGATTTTGAATTCACCTCCTTAAGGCTGTTTTTTTCGAGTGCGAATCAAGTTTGTTTGGTTTTAACAAATAATTTTGTTTGGCCTTTGGAAATTTTAATTGATTAATCAAATTTGAAGGTTGTATTCTGTTAAAAAAATTCATTAATTAAAAAACATGGCAACAAAAGGAGTTCCACCACTTGCAGGATTAAAGGCAAGTTAGAAGAGGTGTCAACAGAGAAAATAGAGCTCGGGTGGAGGTTTTAAAATGTTTTTTAAAGGTCACGTCATACTTACATAAATACTGGATAGTTTAAAGGCCAGCACTGTTCATCCACAAAATTCCAGTTGCTATAGATCTGTTAATTTGGGGTTCATGAGGTCACCATGAGGACGAGCAATCTCCGGATGGGTATGTATGCGAGTGACAGACCAGGGTAGGAAGGGCTCAAAAGTTTGCGCACGTAATATATATGGAATAACTGTGCTCATGCTGAAGTATAGTCAGCAAAAAAAATCACGAAAAGGAAGCCATATTGATTGACTATATAATGTCTGAATGTTCATATGTGTGGCTTAAAAAAAGAAGAAAAAAAAGAAAAAGAATTCCGTGCCACACAAACGCTTGCTATTTGAATTAACAAGTGGGTCCTGCCCAAAATATACAAGTTGACCCTTGTTTAGCAGCGTAGAATGTTCAGTTGCAAGGTGCAAAACAAGGCTGACAGTATATGTACAATAGAACACGCCATGCTTTATAGTCCAGCTGCAGGCAAGTCCTTCTGGGATAAACAAGAAAGCTGTTCGGAAAGCGAAGCAGGAAGGGAGCCAGACACTCAAAGGGCAATAGAGGGAAAGCAGCGCAGGGACCGACATCGACGAGGCGGCTGGAAGCACAGAGCAAGCACGCAGACACCTTGCGAGCACGCAGCAGATGGCGGCTTCACTGCCCTGCGGCTTTTGGCATAAACAAATACAAAAAACAGGAGGTAGAGGCAACAATGAGGGACAGACAAACGCAGCAGTGGAAGACTATGCAAAAGGAGAAAACAGGGAATGGAAAGGTAAGCTAATTACAGGGAACCATCTGATGCAATACCAAACAGTGATTGCTACACTTTGTGAAGCGGTTGCTGAAAGAAATGAAGCTAAACATGGCAGAGAAGGTCCACAACCACGGTGGAAACGAGCATCGTCGTGCGGGATTCAGGAATCGAGGAAACCGTGCGCGACACAAAAGGAAATTCATATCAAAACGATACGAGGAAAGAGACGAAGTGCAAGGCCGTAGCGCTCCGCTTCTTATTTCCCAGCCCACGCATGCTCCGACAGCTTGTTATGATCACGTGCGCTCTGCGCTCGAACACCGGACGGGAATAGCAATGAACCGTGAAGAGAGACACTGAAAGACCGGCGGCCAGGCAGATGGGCACATTAATTACCAAACATCAATATAAAACACAAACCGGGACGGGAGAAGAAACAGCGAAAAAAGAAACGTGGAAAAGAAGGAAGCAAAACGAACAAATAAACAAGACGACGTCATGCGGAGCACGATACTTGCAAAATCCGCTCCCCATCCCCAAGAAAAAAAATTCCATCGATACAGCAAATTGTCCATTTCATCAAGATTCAAATTAACAATCTTGATCAAAGCTCGGGTCAACAGGAAGAGAAAAGTGATGATTTTTCAGATGAAAAATGATGATTTTGTGAGGTTGACCTTTGACCTTTTGACCTCAAAAATAGTTAGTTTCCCTATTTAGTGACTCAATGTGCAAATGCTGTTCAATTTTCAAGTCAATCAGATGAAAATTGAGGATTTTAGAAATTTGGCAAAGTTGGTGACCTTTGGCCAATGTTGACCTTTTGACCTATGTTGACCTCAAATATACTTGGTGGTTGAATTCAGTGACCAGATATGCAAGTCCTCTTCAAATTTCAAGTCAATCGGATGAAGATTGAGGATTTTAGAAATTTGGCAAAGTTGGTGACCTTTCGCCAATGTTGACCTTTTGACCTATGTTGACCTCAAATATACTTGGTGGTTGAATTCAGTGACCAGATATGCAAGTCCTCTTCAAATTTCAAGTCAATCGGATGAAGATTGAGGATTTTAGAAATTTGGCAAAGTTGGTGACCTTTGGCCAATGTTGACCTTTTGACCTATGTTGACCTCAAATATACTTGGTGGTTGAATTCAGTGACCAGATATGCAAGTCCTCTTCAAATTTCAAGTCAATCGGATGAAGATTGAGGATTTTAGAAATTTGGCAAAGTTGGTGACCTTTGGCCAATGTTGACCTTTTGACCTATGTTGACCTCAAATATACTTGGTGGTTGAATTCAGTGACCAGATATGCAAGTCCTCTTCAAATTTCAAGTCAATCGGATGAAGATTGAGGATTTTAGAAATTTGGCAAAGTTGGTGACCTTTGGCCGATGTTGACCTTTTGACATTTTGATCCTAAAAACAATAGGCTTCTCAAGTGGGACGGCCTATACAACTTGAAGTTTCGTGACGATTGGTTTAGCATTGTGACCTGTAGGCCGGTGACAAAGACAGACAGACAGACAGACGGACGGAACCACAAACGCAACCGACCAATATACAGTACTTGAAACATCTTCGATTTTGCAAGTAATAAATAACGATTTAGGAAAGTTTAAAAACGATGACATAATCTTACGACATTGCAATATTTTCCTTTCTGCCGATAATAATGTTTACTCGAAAACGAAAAGGGAATGCCGTTACATCACTCGTGACATAACTATAACCATGGCAACATACTATCATGACGTCACCACAGCTAAGGCAGCATCATGGCAGCAGGTCAAGCAGACAAGTTGTCAAAATAGAGTAAACAATGACATCTGCGGTGACGTTTTGACAGTTGTAAAATGTAAACAGAATCCATACATTTTGGACTTCCAAGCTCCAAAATTGTATGACAATCGCACAACCACGCTTGTGGTCCATGGAGTAACCTGCAGTGGGTCCAACCCAGAACACGAGAGATTCTTTTTCCCATCCGTGCAGAGATGGCACGTGGAATTTCCTCTTTAATTAACCTCACGATTCATGGCCAAGACCACGGAAAGGTGCGTGCCGGCCCCAAATAGAGAGACGGCGCCTACAACGAACAGATTTGAATGTCAATCATGGAGGAGTAAAAACATGTAATTTCACCAAGGGGAAGCTGTACTCAATCGCGAGAAGCACAGGTACACCTGAATGGTAATGGAGAGACAAAAAGAGAATGAAATTCTATCGGTGACCTACATCCCTCCTCAAATTGTATCCCCTGCCATAGAAATGGCTTTCTCGTGATGCTTTATAAGTGCAACTAAAAATAATGTAAAAGCAAACCCCGAACCACAATTATGTCATCATCACGTGCGCTATTTGAGCGAGAGCACCTCTCACAGACAACACTGTCATCCATCAAGACGGAGCCAAGACAGCCGCACTTACCTTTCATCTGTCTAATCAGAGTTTGATTCCTGACCAGACTATAACCTGCCTGTACGTTAAGCCAGGTGTTCCATCCGCTAGATACAGTTGGTGCCCATTAATTAGATACAGTTGGTGCCCATTAATTAGATACAGTTGGTGCCCATTAATGATCCCACTGTGCCTTCTTGCGAAATGTAGGCGAGTAATCACCGACACCCGCAACAATTTACAAATGATCTCTTAAACCGCATCGAGCGAGAGGTCTCTTCTTGTTCAGATATGGTCCTTGACACCGGATTACACTACTTGCCATCTCAGTGCGGTTGCTGTGCAGGTCGCAACTCCTATACTGTAAATGAATAACGCTTCCAAGCGTTGGCGTCTCACGTGCGAGTGGCTGTCTTCAGTTACGAAACGCAAACGATGATCTTTTCTACCCCCGCTAATTTCACCCCAATTCCACTTTTTTGAAATACCAACTTCTGTCCTGGAAGTCCTTGGTGTCCTTGTATTTTATACTTCTCCCACCACCGCCCCCCCCCCCTTCCCACGCCGCCTCCCCCCAAGCCCTCTCCCTCCCACACATCTCCCTGCTCTCAAATGTTGTGTTTGTGTGCTTCCCCTTCTCTCCCCATCTTGTCTTCCGCTCCCTCTTTTTATATATTTTGTTTGTCTGTTTGATTTGTTTGTGAAATAAATGTTAGCTCTTTCACGAGCCTCGATTCTGTATACAAAAAAACAAAAAAACAACAAGAAACATCTACCAACCCTGTTGTGACGTCAGTCATGATGAAAGCTCCCGCTCGATGGACAAGCTGCCAAAAACAAAAGGTATAAACAAGGGTAACAAAAGCAAAAAAAGTAACACCCACTTGGCCCAAAACAACAAAAAGGAAACAACCAGAGAGATCACATCTACTTCTGGGTGAATTCCCATTCGAGCTGAACAACTAGAAGTGTTGATGTGATGGTGTTCGGGTTAGAGATGGTTGAAAGAACAGGGGAGGGTGTGGAATGAAAGATAAATTTAAAAAATCCCTATAGATGCATACGTACTATGTAGATGGCCTCAAATAACGATATATATATATATATATGTATATATATATATGAATGATACATTTTGCTCCATTCTCATCATGACTTGATGACCAAGGCTGCACAGGATGAAAAACAAAATCTTGATAGACATTAAATGCATAAATATAGAGATTGGAACAGAAAAACAAGCTTGGACCCACAATGCCCAAAACATGGCTTGGCATCACTTTATTGATTGACAAAGCTCCCGTTTCACTTTCACCTCCTCCTGCAAATACAGTACATCAAAGACAATGGGATGGAAAAAGAAAAAAAAAACCCGGACAAACACACAAGAACGGCCAAATCAGCATTTCAAGTTTGAAGTCATTGGGGGGCATAATGCGGCACCGCAAGCACCTCGACGCTGCGTCTCTGCCCTTGTGGTCAAATGCTGATTGCTGCACCACGAGGAGGGCTCAGAGGAAGGGCAGGGTGGGGAAGGGGGCGGGCCAAAAGATATAGGCGGGGCGTCGATGCGGGGGGCGGGGCACACAAACAATGCAAGCGTGCTGGGCGCTCGGAATACGTGGAAAAGAGCGGTCGGTACAGGAACACAAAACATGGAATACCAGCCTTGGCGATACAATGGTAGCGCTGGTTAAAACACACATACGTCATATACAAATTAATACATTCACAAATTTACACTTTCTAGGGAATCCATGCGATTACAGACTGACGCAGGTAGGGTACAGATGTTCCAGTACTAAGTAGCTCCACATATTTATTTACATTTACATGTACATGTACATATACATATACATATATGTAAATATATATTTATTAACCTCACGTAATGGGATGTACGACGTAATATATATATATATACACACACGACGTAATGGGATGCGACTCCGCGTGAACGACTGGACAAAACGGAAGGAATGAGGAGGCTGTGTCCAGGTGATGGTGTAATGACAGAATGACCAGGTACACAAGGCCGCACGAGCAGCACCAACCTTAATAACTTGCGACCCAACACGTCGGGCACACTCTGCCGTACCCCGAAAACGGGTTTGTGGGGGAGAGAGACCGAGGTAGGGGCGCTGGGGGGAGAGAGCCCGTGCTGGGCTACCCGCCCCCGGCAAAGCGCTCGAACCTCGCTCTACCTCAGGCTACGCGCCACCGCTTGTTGTGGAAAAATTCGGCCTCGACGAACAGAGAAAAACACAACCGCAGAGGCAGAGAACGTGGCCCATAACCAGCTGCTCCGTCCGGGGAGAGCGCGGCGACGAGCCAATGAACGGGCGGCCGAGGCGCGGCGACGGGCCAATCGGCGGGCGGCGGGGGCGTGGCGAACACGAAATCTGCTCTTTCATTGGCCAGGCGGCTCTCGGTGCACGCCCACCGTGGTTTCACTCACTCTTATTCGTTCTGTTTTTGTCTGCCCTTCGGGCTTCGAGTCCCAATGCAGCGCGAGTGCGTCGACAAGCACCGCGGTGTTTCTCACGATTCTCGAGAGGTCTCCATTATTTAAGCTTCCATCCGGCGAAGGACAAACGATAATGGAGAAAGCTGAAGAAATGAAAAACATTCATCCAATCTTCCCAACGTTCCCTCGTATTTTCAACCCGCTTTTTTTCAAACGATTGGTGAAATTCATTCCTTATTCGTTCGTTTCCCGAACGTGTGTTACGAATGGGTATTTTTAGCTTACGTCGATATTATTTCACACAATTATCCCCTTCTGGGCCGTGCTCGGTGGCCGACTCCATAAACACCGTGACGTCATGGCTCCTATTCCCTCCATTGCAATCGCGATCCTATCTCTCGAAATTGTCATTGCACTTCCAGACTCACGAGTCGGCAAACATGACGTAATGCATTGGAATCGCCTGCGTGGAATCGATTCGGATGATTAAAATGCTATGTACGGGCCATCTACATATTACGTACGCACCAGCGCACAGACGGTGGGGTTGGGGGTCGTTTCGGTTCATTAGGGCGTTGCAGCTCATGGCTGGGAGGACTAAATTGGGAAAAATAATGATCATTTTAGGAAATGCAAAACAGTCGGGACTCGGGAGTAACAAAACAGGAAAGAGAAAACAAAGGGTGTGAAACTGGGGAATTGGATCTGGATTTGACGGGAATTCCCTGGATTCCTTTATAAATATACAAATCTATCCCATGTCGTGGGAAATTTTGTAAAGGAATGCTATGTGTGCGTTTCACGGAAAAGGACAGGTAGAGCACGTTGTTGTCCTTTGGGTGTGTTGTTAAGGAAGTGACGTCACTCCACTGGGTGTACATTGTGTTTTGTTATGTTCGCTCTGAGCGACTGACAGTGCGTTATACATGTTTCATGGACTGCAGGAAGAACAAACAAATCGGTGCTTCAAGAAATTGGAACAACATGTACATTAGAAGCACCTCTTGTTGTTGTATACACGAGCGTGACGCGGCGCTCCGCGCACCTCACCACACGTCGTTTCAGAGGGATAGGCATAATTGACCATTTTGGTGTATTCTGGGCCTTCATGGTGTTTTGGGTCTTCAGGGCCATTTGGGTCTGCAGGGTCTTTTGGATCCTCTGAGCCTTTAAGGGTATTTTGGGCCTTTGGGGTGTTTTGGGTCTTTTGGGTCTTCGGTGTCTTCAGGGGATTTTGGGTCTTAAGGATGTTTTGTTTCCTCTGGGTCTTTAAGGGTCTTTCGGATATTTTGGTTCTTGGGGGTATTTAAGAGTCTTTTGGGTCTAAAGGGTCTTTGTGGTCTTCAGGATGTTTGGGTCTTCAGGGTGTTTTGGGTCTTCTGGGTCTTCCAGGTCTTTTGGGTCTTTGGGATGTTTTGGGTCTTCGGGGTGCTTTGAGCCTCGGGTCCTTCAAGGATATTTTTAAACCTCATGGCCTTAAAGGGTATTTTGGGTCTTTGGGGGGTTTTGGGTCTTCAGGGTCTTTTGGATCTTTAAGGGTATTTTGGGTCTTCAGGGGTCTTGGCAAGATGTGATGCAAGGGAGCCAGGCTAGAGGGGAGAGCAGCATTCCAAAATAGGACCACTGCTCCTGAAGCTCACCTGGATCAGGAGCAAGTCACGTAAATCCCCCACAAACCCTCTCAGACCCCAATATTTTAATGCCGTGAACAAACTTTGGTGCATCATGGGCAATGAAGGTTGTGATAAAGTTTCATTGAAATCGTGTGTGTGTAGTTTCAGAGAGGAGAGTAAATACCTATTTTGGGGGTCAATCCCTCCACCCCACTTTCCCCGGGAGACCCCTTAATGCGTGCAGATTTTGATGTGGTCAATACACCTTCATTAGGCATCAGATATGAATCTGGTGGTCAAGTTTCATCAAAATTGTGTGTGTAGTTTCGGAGAAGAGAGCAAATACCTTTTGGGGGGGGGGGGGGACGTCAAAGCCACCCCCCTTCCTAAAAAAATGAGTATGTCCTCTCTTCTCCCTTCTCTGAAACTACACACACAATTTCAATGAAACTTGATCACAACCTTCATTGCCCCCGATGCACCAAAGTTTGTTCAAAGCATTAAAATATCGGGGACTGAGGGGGTCTGTGGGGGGGGGGGGGGTTGCGTGACTTGCTCCTGATCCAGGTGAGCTTCAGGACCCGCAGTCCTATTTTTTCTATTGTTCTGCCAATTTATTGGTATCATGTTAAAAAGCAGGCTAACCACACTCTCAGTAAACTAAAGTTAACAAAGGCTGTTAAGTTTATAAAGTTAAGTTCTGTTTATTGGATTACTAATGTTTATCAAGCAGGTGTAGTAGTACAAGCAACAGCAAACACCTTTTCATTTCATAAAGTTTTTTTTGGAAGCATTCACTCATGTTATCATTGTAGCAAAAAAGGGGAGGGGGTATCGTATCTAGGTTCCATGGTGGGGGGGGGGTGAAACACCCCCCACCCCTCACCTCATGATACCCCTTAACGACCCCTGAGGGTCCCTGAAATATTTTATTGAACACAGGAGGACCGCGGAGGCAAAAAGGTTGAGAAACTCTGACCTAGATAACTGTTCTGGAACCCCGTTGGTAAGAACTGTACTTCAATGGATGGTCAGCCCAATGTTTTTTCCAGTGCGCACGTACTTTAGCTGGTTGTTATATTCGCGCATTGATAACGTATTTCGGAAGTGCAATCCAATTGTCTACGCTTCTGCCAAGGTAAGCATTTTGTCTATGTTGGGATCTGCATAGCGAGCGCTTAAGCTCAAAATCTTACACTTTGAGTTAAAAATCCACATTCAAAGCTTTCATCCGCAGCTCAATGGAGTACTGCTCTCTCCTCTGGGCCGGTGCTCCTGCCTCACACCTAGCTCTGCTTCATGCTGTTGAAACCAAAGCTTTCAGAATCATTGGAATCTCCCGTGATGAAGCTGATTACGAGGGCCTTTCACTCACTCACCCCAGGCAGGTTGGTGGTCTTTCTGTCTTCTACCGACTCCTCTCTGGCCTAGCATACCCCCCCCCCCCCCCCCACCCCTAGCCCTCTTCCTTCCACAGATCTCCCGATGTCTCTGTTCTCTACTGCTGTGCTTGTGTGCTTCCCTCTCTCTCCCCATCTTGTCTCCCCCTCCCTTTATTGCTTTATGTGTTCGTATATATATTTTTGTGTTTTATGTGCTAATGTGTGTTTAATGTGCTCGCTCTTACACGAGCCTCCATCTTGTATACAAAAAACAAACAAAAAAAAAAAAAACATGAAACCTGGCACATTCATACCTTGACCCAGACTGAACATATTTGGATACGGATCCATGTCAGCAGTGCCTCCTGGTGGTCAGAGGAGCAATAAAATCTATATAATCTTCAACACAACTGTTCACCACCATCTGAGGTCATTCCCCATCCACAACTATGACCTTTTCTACCCCCCATCAACCCTCTGCAACCCCACCTTTTCTGTGTTTCCAGTTTCTCCCTCCACTTCTGTAATTGATAGTTTGCGACTGTATCCATCTTGTTCACCACACCTGTGTCCTCCCCCTGCTCTCATTATTCACCATGTCCCTTGTTTCTCCAAGTCTCCCTCCACTTTTCGTTCTGTTACATCCTGATCCATTCTAAGTTATAGCTCCACGAACCTTGGCACAATACAATAAAATCGGGGCAACACCCCTGGACGCTCACCTGGTATAATAAGGCAGTGTACTACCCCGACGCAAGGTATTGTTATGAATTTTGGGGTAGGGGCATATATAGATTTAGGTAGATCTGCATAGGTAGGTGCTCCAATGATCGTGGGTAGCAAAAACCATCTCGATGTAAATAAGTAGAGGACCCGTCTAGCCCGTTTGTTCGGATTAAGGTGTATCTTCGTCCCCATTACGAGGAATGGGGCATGTTAAATAGTTCTAGGGATTATGCTAATTCCCGCGTGTGTGAAACCTGTAATCATCCTGGTGTCCCCATATGGCAACGCACTCTTATACATTAGTTAGGCCCATTAGCACAACACTAATTAAATTTCCCCGCCGCCACAATGACCTGACCGCAAGCGACCACACACTTGGGCTGACAACACCGGCAGGACAGCAAACATCGAACATGCAGGCTGAGAGACACACCCAGAAAGACTCTTGATTGACAGGGGGGGAGGGGCGAACAAAGAGCAGGCCACCGATTGGCAGAGTAGGGAAGGACGTGTGATTGGTCAGGGAAGGGACAGAAAGCTTCCCCGTGATTGGGGGTAAGGAAGGTGAAGGACGTGCCACACTGATTGGCCACCGACCGATGACACCACGGCCAATCAGTGTGGAAGGCGCGAAACCACTACCAAGAAGCTACGCACTGATTGGCAGAGAGAGAGTCAGAGAGAGAGAGAGTTGACGTCAGAGGCGATTGACAAAACGATGGGCGAGCGGACATTTTCTGTGGAAACTGGTGCCTGTTCATCCCATTCAATCTAGTTGAGGGTGCCTCACTCAGCTCGACCAGGCCTGAACCACCCACTTGTCTATTTTATGCCCTCCCCTCACATCTTCTGGCCCCTTTTCTCCTTCTGTGTCCAACTATCTATTGAAAGTGTCTTTGGTGATATAAGGGTAGGATATGTTATATTAGACCAAGGTCTCCATAGTATTTTCTGATTGGGATGTCCTCTTCCTCCACTTATTCCTCTTCTTCTTCTTCTTTACATTTCTCTCTGTAACTTGTTTTATTATGTGCTCCCTTCCCACATGTTTCTTCCACACATTTTGCTAAACTTTATAACTTAATGCCTACTTGTGGTGGTAGGGATAATTTGCTCACCCATGCACGAGGTAAGTTACCAGCAGGCATGCACGATTGATGTTCTCGGAACGTGCAAACAAATTGAGAATTGTGACGTTTCCCCAAGCTGCCATTTGGAATGGTAAATATAAAATTTTGGACGCATGGTTCATCCATCTTGCCTCCGTGTTTCAGCCATCTTGCGGAGTTTTGGTCAACAGGTTATCTTTTCATAGATTTTTTGGATATTCACCTCAAACCTGAGGAACATCCCGAAGATCTTTATTAACCGTTAATGGAGTTCCGATGGCGATGGGGCCATTTCCCCTCCCAGAGAGGTATAATGGAAGGCAAGGAACGTTCTCCTTCATTAGAGAACTTCTTTGTCTTCATTCGAGTGAGGCTGATACCCTCAAACTTACCTCCTGACCATTTGGCCCTTGATATTTTTTCCCAGTGTTTGGGGCAACATCCATTTTCCAAATATGACCAATGATCCTCACCTCGTTGAGCATCATGAACCCCTCTGTCATGTTCATCCGGTCTTCGTTCCTTCAGAACCTCAAAAGGAAATGTTTGAAATCCCAGCCATAGCTATACCAACTACCACCACTTCAAATAGGCTAACCCTTCCATTCATGTTCTTCTTGACACCGACTATACCTTTCCCAAAGATAAGGACAGGTTTCAGTCCCAATAGAAGACTGACTGGTCAGAAGACCTCAACGGGGCCTTTTGTGCCGTTAAGCTGACCCTCTTCGATCGATATTTACTATTGGCATGCCCTGAAGATCAACTGTGGATCATCACAGCCGGATCCGTAAAGAAACATGGTATTATGGCGAGTGGCACCTCAACCTCTTTTTGTTACATGTGATGGAAATCAATACCTTGCTGGATTCTTCCACGCCAAACCAAGGAAGCATCAGGTCACCTGGTTACGATGTGAAGTTGAAGCGTTCGGTCTTGCTGCAGTCACTCAAACCCATTCTTCCCCACATCCCTTATTTGTCCAAGTGTCCCTCTATTTTGTCCTTCAACCCCCTGTTGTTGGTGTGTTTCCCTCCACTCTTTCGACTGTTATTTTTGTTCTGTGGCGTCCAGATCCATTCTGTGTTCAGAGTCTTGGCTTTGTATTAAAAAAGAAAAACAATGTAGGAATGACACCACAATCCTTTTACGGATTTCCATAACGACATATTTGACTTCTCATCTCCACCGCTTTCCCCCAACTCACTATCTCCAGCACCACTCCACTCACCAGAGTCTCCATTTCATCCACCACCCCTCCACTACCTCAACTCTCCATTTCATCCACCACCACTCCACTCACCCAAGTCTCCATTTCAACCACCACCACTCCACTACCCCAACTCTCCATTTCATCCACCACCACTCCACTCACCCAAGTCTCCATTTCATCCACCACCACTCCACTCACCCAAGTCTCCATTTCATCCACCACCCCTCCACTACATCAACTCTCCATTTCATCCACCACCACTCCACTCACCCAAGTCTCCATTTCAACCACCACCACTCCACTACCCCAACTCTCCATTTCATCCACCACCACTCCACTCACCCAAGTCTCCATTTCATCCACCACCACTCCACTACCTCAACTCTCCATTTCATCCACCACCACTCCACTACCTCAACTCTCCATTTCATCCACCACCACTCCACTACCTCAACTCTCCATTTCATCCACCACCACTCCACTCACCCAAGTCTCCATTTCATCCACCACCACTCCACTCACCCAAGTCTCCATTTCATCCACCACCACTCCACTACCTCAACTCTCCATCTCTGATTCCTTGGTATCTCTCCCAGGTTACTCCCTCCTCCGGTATGATAGACCTGAGCCTCGTCCTGGAGGTGGGGTTGCTATCTTTATTTAAAAAAACTCTCTTCCTCACTCGCCCTGCACTGCCCTCTCTCCACCTCACCCCCAGGAATACCTTTGGCTATGGCTTCCCCTTCGCTCCCACCTTTTGTTCATATGTGTGTTGTACCGTCCACCAAACAGTGATGACTCCATCTACATCTCGCTGTCTGATAATATGGACCAACTTCTGTCTACCCATCCCAACTCTCTCTTCCTCATATGTGGTGATTTCAATTGTCACCATGCAAGTTGGCTGGGTGTGGGTACCTCTCTCACCAGCCATGGCTCTTCAGCAAAGGACTTCTGTGACTCAATGGGACTGGCACAATCTGTCAATTTCCCGACCCGGATCTCAGTCAACGGAGCATTTTCTCTTCTGGACGTGGTTATGACTAACTTCCCTGAAAATGTCTGCTGCTCTTCTTCTACTCAAATCGGCTCATCTGATCATGTGCTTGTTAAAGTGGACATCTCTCTGACCATTCTCAGTTGCCTCCTCAGCGTCGACGAGTCTGGCATTTCACTGAGGCCAACTGGCACGGTCTTCAAGCAGCCATCAATCATCTGGACTGGTCTCCCATCTCGACCGCCTCTGACATCAACTCATCCTGGGAATTCTTCCAAAGTAAATTGCTCTCTCTCTCATGCACAGATTTATCCCATCTCGTCTTCAGTTGTCATACCCTTCCTCCCGTCCATGGTACACGGAATCTTGTGGTGAGGCTATTGCCCAGAAACAACTTGCTTTCATCTCCTGGAAAGCAAATCCAACGGAGGGAAATCTCATTTCCTTTCACAAAGCCCGAAACAAGTGTGTGTCCACCCTCAGGAGAGCCAGGAAACAATATCTCTCCGTTCTCAGGACCGAACTCTCTTATCTGTCTCCCTCTTCCAAATCCTGGTGGCGTCTGATCAAATCTGTTTCTGGTTTGTTCCCCCTCCATCCCCTCCCTCAACTCAAACGGCCACACGGCTGAATCCGCACGTGAAAAAGCTGAATGCCTCAACTCTGTGTTTGCCTCTAAATCTTGTGTCCCAAACCCATCCCTCTCTGTACCCACCATAACCAGGCGTACCCAGTTGCTCCTGGACTCTGTGTCCTTTCCTCCTGACAAGGTGGAAAGTTTCTGTCAACCCTCGACTCTGATTCTGCAACTGGACCTGACGGCATCAGCCCACGGATCCTAAAATCCTGTTCTTCCGCTCTTTCACTCCCTCTCGCTGTTCTCTTCACCCTCTCTTTTGCTCAAGGTCATCTGCCATCTGCTTGGAAATCTGCCAACATCATGGCTTTGCACAAAAAAGGTGCAAAAACAGATCCCAGCAACTACAGACCAATCAGCCTTCTCCCAATTATCAGCAAAGTCATGGAATCCATCATTGCTTCAGATATGAAATCTTTCCTCTTCTCCAATGGCTTGATCTCTGATCATCAATTTGGTTTCAGACCTGGTCACTCTACTCTGGACATGCTGCTTCTGCTTTCTCAACAATGGATGGAGGTCCTCAATGCCAAACAGGAAATTAGAGCTGTCTCCCTTGACATATCACGTACCTTCGATACGGTCTGGCACCCCGCTCTGCTCACCAAACTCTCCTCTTTTGGTATCCATGGAAATCTCCACGCATGGCTGGCGGACTTCATCTCTAGTAGTAGTCAACGTGTGGCCCTGAATGGGTTTCTCTCATCTCCTCTTCCTGTTCAGGCTGGAGTTCCCCAGGGCAGTGTTCTGGGCCCTGTGCTTTTTCTGGTCTTCATCAATGATCTCTCTGACTCTCTTGAAAATCCGCTCTATCTCTTTGCTGATGACTCTCCTCTCTGTCGCTCCATTCTTCATCCCTCAGATCGGCAGTCTGCAGCCTCCTCACTCTCTGCAGACCTGGACAAAATCACAGACTGGGCAAACAAGTGGAACATGACTTTCAATCCTGACAAATCTCACACTCTTACGATGTCTCTCCAAAAAGACCGACTGGACAACCCTCCCATCCACTTTCTGAATAATCCTCTCCAAGAAGTTCTGTCACTCAAGCTTTTGGGTCTCACTATCTGCCATGATCATTCCTGGGAAAACCACATTTCAAGTCTGGCCTCCAAAGCCAGTCGCCAACTGGGCATCCTCGGTCGTGTGAAGTCCTTCTTTGGCACACCTGAGCTCCTCACCACATACAAGGCTTTCATTCGCAGCTCAATGGAATACTGCTCTCCCCTCTGGGCTGGCGCTCCTGCCTCACACCTAGCTCGTCTTCACGCTGTTGAAACCAAAGCATTCAGAATCATTGGAATCTCCCGCGATGAAGCTAACTCCAAGGGCCTCTCACTCACTCACTGCAGGCAGGTTGGTGGTCTTTCCGTCTTCTACCGACTCCTCTCTGGCCTTCCATCCCCAGCTCTCTCTGGGCTCTGTCCCGCAAATATTCCTACAGGTCGCACAAGATCTGCCTGCAACCCTCTTATGGTCAAACTGCCAAAATCAAGACTCTCTGCTCACCTTCACTCCTTCATTCCTCTTTTCTCCCATCTCTAGAACAAACTCCCTCACTCTCTTCAATCCCACTCCACCCTCCAGGTCTTTAAAACAGCTGTTCACCACCATCTCTTATCTTCCCCCAACCAAAACCTTGATCTTTTCTACCCCCGCTAATTTCACCCCAAATCCACTTTTTTGAAATACCAACTTCTGTCCTGGAAGTCCTTGGTGTCCTTGTGTTTTATACTTATCCCTCCCCCCTTCCCACGCCTCCTCCCCCCAAGCCCTCTCCCTCCCACACATCTCCCTGCTCTCAAATGTTGTGTTTGTGTGCTTCCCCTTCTCTCCCCACCTTGTCTTCCGCTCCCTCTTTTTTTTATTTTGTTTGTCTGGTTGATTTGTTTGTGAAGTAAATGTTATCTCTTTCACGAGCCTCGTTTCAGTATACAAAAAAAAAAAAGAAAAAAAAAAAGAAATCCACCACCACTCCACTCACCCAAGTCTCCATTTCATCCACCACCACTCCACTCACCCAAGTACTCGCCCAAGTCTCATTTCATCCACCACCACTCCACTACCTCAACTCTCCATTTCATCCACCACCACTCCACTGCATCAACTCTCCATTTCATCCACCACCACTCCACTACCTCAACTCTCCATTTCATCCACCAGCGCTCCAGTCACCCAAATCTCCATTTCATCCACCACCACTCCACTACCTCAACTCTCTATTTCAACCACGACCACTCCACTCACCCAAGTCTCCATTTTATCCACCACCACTCCACTCACCCAATTCTCCATTTCATCCAACACCACTCCACTCACCCAAGTCTCCATTTCATCCACCACCACTCCACTACCTCAACTCTCCATTTCATCCACCACCACTCCACTCACCCAAGTCTCCATTTCATCCAACACCACTCCACCACCCAAGTCTCAATTTCATCCACCACCACTCCACTCACCCAAGTCTACATTTCATCCACCACCACTCCACTACCTCAACTCTCCATTTCATCCACCACTGCTCCACTCATCCAAGTCTCAACAATTTCATCCACCACCACTCCACTCACCCAAGTCTCCATTTCATCCACCACCACTCCAATCACCGAAGTCTCCATTTCATCCACCATCACTTCACTCACCCAAGTCTCCATTTCATCCACCACCACTTCACTCCCCCAAGTCTCCATTTCATCCACCACCACTCCACTCACCCAAGTCTCCATTTCATCCACCACCATTCCACTCACCCAAGTCTCCATTTCATCCACCACCACTTCACTCACCCAAGTCTCCATTTCATCCACCACCACTTCTCTCACCAAAGTCTCCATTTCATCCACCACCACTCCACTCACCCAGACTCCATTTCATCCACCACCACTCCACTACCTCAACTCTCCATTTCATCCACCACCACTCCACTCACCCAAGTCTACATTTCATCCACCACCACTCCACTACCTCAACTCTCCATTTCATCCACCAATGCTCCACTCACCCAAGTCTCAATTTCATCCACCACCACTCCACTCACCCAAGTCTCCATTTCATCCACCACCACTTCACTCACCCAAGTCTCCATTTCATCCACCACCACTTCACTCCCCCAGGTCTCCATTTCATCCACCACCACTCCACTCACCCAAGTCTCCATTTCATCCACCACCACTTCACTCCCCCAAGTCTCCATTTCATCCACCACCACTCCACTCACCCAAGTCTCCATTTCATCCACCACCACTCCACTCACCCGTCTCCATTTCATCCACCACCACTCCACTACATCAACTCTCCATTTCATCCACCACCACTCCACTCACCCAAGTCTACATTTCATCCACCACCACTCCACTACCTCAACTCTCCATTTCATCCACCAATGCTCCACTCACCCAAGTCTCAATTTCATCCACCACCACTCCACTCACCCAAGTCTCCATTTCATCCACCACCACTTCACTCACCCAAGTCTCCATTTCATCCACCACCAGTTCACTCCCCCAGGTCTCCATTTCATCCACCACCACTCCACTCACCCAAGTCTCCATTTCATCCACCACCACTTCACTCACCCAAGTCTCCATTTCATCCACCACCACTTCACTCCCCCAAGTCTCCATTTCATCCACCACCACTCCACTCACCCAAGTCTCCATTTCATCCACCACCACTCCACTCACCCATCTCCATTTCATCCACCACCACTCCACTACCTCAACTCTCCATTTCATCCACCACTGCTCCACTCACCCAAATCTCAATTTCATCCACCACCACTCCACTCACCCAAGTCTCCATTTCATCCACCACCACTTCACTCACCCAAGTCTCCATTTCATCCACCACCACTTCACTCACCCAAATCTCCAGTTCATCCACCACCACTCCAATACCTAAACTCTCCATTTCATCCACCACTGCTCAACTCACCCAAATCTCAATTTCATCCACCACCACTCCACTCACCCAAGTCTCCATTTCGTCCACCACCACTCCACTCACCCAAGTCTCCATTTCATCCACCGCCACTCCACCACCTCAACTCTCTATTTCATCCACCACTGCTCCACTCACCCAAATCTCAATTTCATCCACCACCACTCCACTCACCCAAGTCTCCATTTCATCCACCACCACTCCACTCACCCAAGTCTCTATTTCATCCACCACCACTTCACTCCCCCAAGTCTCCATTTCATCCACCACCACTCCACTACCTCAACTCTCTATTTCATCCACCACTGCTCCACTCACCCAAATCTCAATTTCATCCACCACCACTCCACTCACCCAAGTCTCCATTTCATCCACCACCACTTCACTCACCCAAGTCTCCATTTCATCCACCACCACTCCACTCAACCAAGTCTCAATTTCATCAACCACCACTCCACTCACCCAAGTCTCCATTTCATCCACCACCACTTCACTCACCCAAGTCTCCATTTCATCCACCACCACTCCAATACCTAAACTCTCCATTTCATCCACCACTGCTCAACTCACCCAAATCTCAATTTCATCCACCACCACTCCACTCACCCAAGTCTCCATTTCATCCACCACCACTCCACTCACCCAAGTCTCCATTTCATCCACCACCACTCCACCACCTCAACTCTCTATTTCATCCACCACTGCTCCACTCACCCAAATCTCAATTTCATCCACCACCACTCCACTCACCCAAGTCTCCATTTCATCCACCACCACTCCACTCACCCAAGTCTCCATTTCATCCACCACCACTCCACTCACCCAAGTCTTCATTTCATCCACCGCCACTCCATTCACCCAAGTCTCTATTTCATCCACCACCACTTCACTCCCCCAAGTCTCCATTTCATCCACCACCACTCCACTCACCCAAGTCTCCATTTCATCCACCACCACTCCACTACCTCAACTCTCTATTTCATCCACCACCACTCCACTCACCCCACTCTCCATTTTATCCACCACCACTCCACTCACCCAAGTCTCCATTTCATCCACCACCACTCCATTACCTCAACTCTCTATTTCATCCACGACCACTCCACTCACCCAAGTCTCCATTTCATCCACCACCACTTCACTCACCCAAGTCTCCATTTCATCCACCACCACTTCACTCCCCCAAGTCTCCATTTCATCCACCACCACTCCACTCACCCAAGTCTCCATTTCATCCACCACCACTCCACTACCTCAACTCTCCATTTCATCCACCACTGCTCCACTCACCCAAGTCTCAATTTCATCGACCAACACTCCACTCACCCAAGTCTCCATTACATCCACCACCACTCCACTCACACAAGTCTCCATTTCATCCACCACCACTCCACTCACCCAAGTCTCCATTTCATCCACCACCACTTCACTCACCCAAGTCTCCATTTCATCCACCACCACTTCACTCACCCAAGTCTCCATTTCATCCACCACCACTCCACTACCTCAAGTCTCCATTTCATCCACCACTGCTCCACTCACCCAAATCTCAATTTCATCCACCACCACTCCACTCACCCAAGTCTCCATTTCGTCCACCACCACTCCACTCACCCAAGTCTCCATTTCATCCACCACCACTCCACTCACCCAAGTCTCCATTTCATCCACCACCACTCCACTAACTCAACTCTCTATTTCATCCACCACTGCTCCACTCACCCAAGTCTCAATTTCATCAACCACCACTCCACTCACCCAAGTCTCAATTTCATCAACCACCACTCCACTCACCCAAGTCTCCATTTCATCCACCACCACGCCACTACCTCAACTCTCTATTTCATCCACCACTGCTCCACTCACCCAAATCTCAATTTCATCCACCACCACTCCACTCACCCAAGTCTCCATTTCATCCACCACCACTCCACTACCTCAACTCTCCATTTCATCCACCACCACTCCACTCACCCAAGTCTACATTTCATCCACCACCACTCCACTACCTCAACTCTCCATTTCATCCACCAATGCTCCACTCACCCAAGTCTCAATTTCATCCACCACCACTCCACTCACCCAAGTCTCCATTTCATCCACCACCACTTCACTCACCCAAGTCTCCATTTCATCCACCACCAGTTCACTCCCCCAGGTCTCCATTTCATCCACCACCACTCCACTCACCCAAGTCTCCATTTCATCCACCACCACTTCACTCACCCAAGTCTCCATTTCATCCACCACCACTTCACTCCCCCAAGTCTCCATTTCATCCACCACCACTCCACTCACCCAAGTCTCCATTTCATCCACCACCACTCCACTCACCCATCTCCATTTCATCCACCACCACTCCACTACCTCAACTCTCCATTTCATCCACCACTGCTCCACTCACCCAAATCTCAATTTCATCCACCACCACTCCACTCACCCAAGTCTCCATTTCATCCACCACCACTTCACTCACCCAAGTCTCCATTTCATCCACCACCACTTCACTCACCCAAATCTCCAGTTCATCCACCACCACTCCAATACCTAAACTCTCCATTTCATACACCACTGCTCAACTCACCCAAATCTCAATTTCATCCACCACCACTCCACTCACCCAAGTCTCCATTTCGTCCACCACCACTCCACTCACCCAAGTCTCCATTTCATCCACCGCCACTCCACCACCTCAACTCTCTATTTCATCCACCACTGCTCCACTCACCCAAATCTCAATTTCATCCACCACCACTCCACTCACCCAAGTCTCCATTTCATCCACCACCACTCCACTCACCCAAGTCTCTATTTCATCCACCACCACTTCACTCCCCCAAGTCTCCATCACCACAGTTGAGGTAGTCTCCATTACATCCACCACCACTCCACTCACACAAGTCTCCATTTCATCCACCACCACTCCACTCACCCAAGTCTCCATTTCATCCACCACCACTTCACTCACCCAAGTCTCCATTTCATCCACCACCACTTCACTCACCCAAGTCTCCATTTCATCCACCACCACTCCACTACCTCAACTCTCCATTTCATCCACCACTGCTCCACTCACCCAAATCTCAATTTCATCCACCACCACTCCACTCACCCAAGTCTCCATTTCGTCCACCACCACTCCACTCACCCAAGTCTCCATTTCATCCACCACCACTCCACTCACCCAAGTCTCCATTTCATCCACCACCACTCCACTAACTCAACTCTCTATTTCATCCACCACTGCTCCACTCACCCAAGTCTCAATTTCATCAACCACCACTCCACTCACCCAAGTCTCAATTTCATCAACCACCACTCCACTCACCCAAGTCTCCATTTCATCCACCACCACGCCACTACCTCAACTCTCTATTTCATCCACCACTGCTCCACTCACCCAAATCTCAATTTCATCCACCACCACTCCACTCACCCAAGTCTCCATTTCATCCACCACCACTCCACTCACCCAAGTCTCCATTTCATCCACCACCACTCCACTACCTCAACTCTCTATTTCATCCACCACTGCTGCACTCACCCAAATCTCAATTTCATCCACCACCACTCCACTCACCCAAGTCTCCATTTCATCCACCACCACTCCACTCCCCCAAGTCTCTATTTCATCCACCACCACTTCACTCCCCCACATCTCCATTTCATCCACCACCACTTCACTTCCCCATATCTCCATTTCCACAACGTCTCCACTCACCCATCTCTCCATTTCCACAACCACTTCACTTCCCCATATCTCCATTTCCACAACCTCTCCACTCACCCATCTCTCCATTTCCACCACCATTTCACTCCCCCATATCTTCATTTCCACCATCACTCCACTCCCGATATCCATCACCACCTCCCCCATAACTACCCATCTCCACCAATACCTCCATCCCCCTACCCCCTTTTCCTCCCCTACTTAGTCTCTGTCCTTTCCCCGTCCCCTCCCCTCCTGGGAATTTCCACAGGCAACGCCGCTGGGTACTTCAGCTAGTTACATTATAAAGTGCTTTATGAACTCTTCATCTACTTCACTACCTGCTAATGCTGTACCTGCTGCTACCTCCACTCACCATCCTTTGCGCATGCGCAAGATTGGAGGTCACGTCTTTTCGAAGCTGTCCATGCGCTCACGCTTTCGAAGTTAAGTAATTTTTCACAATTGTGTTTTTGTCGAAACTATATCTATCTTTCGGTGTGTGTACCTATAGTGTGTCTTTAGTAAGATTCTCGGTGTTAATTTTTCATACATGTATACAAAATCGTCGGTTAATTCGTGTCGCATATTTTGAGGCCTTGTAGGCCAGCGTGTCCGACCTTGAGGCTTTGTTTTTCTCTCAGCGGTCCGTCGATTGCGCTGCAATTATTTCCGTTCTCTGTTTTTGTCCCAGTCTTTCACCCCATACTTCCTTGTTTAAAATCTCAACTCAAAAAAAAAAAAACCCCCCAAAAAAATATTTCCTTCCTTTCCAAATCTTCCCCATTCTTATTCGTTTATTCGTTGTTCTTATTTGTTCGTTCGTTCTTCGATCACATGTTTCACCCCCATTTCCATTTTCCAATTCCCCAGATAGTTTTCACTGCTCAATTAAAAAATGTTTAAACTTTCCCCTGAAGAACTGTATTCTGTCGTATATTATAACACCTTTTTCTTCTTCTTCTATAAAAGGATGCTTTCGACTTGCTCACCAAATCTATTCATTCCAAAAAAAAAATCCATCTCTTACAGTTCCTCTTTTCTACATTCCCGAAACTCTCCTGCACTCCACCCCTCCTTCAGCGTCCTCAAACGTATTTTTGACTTGAAGGTCACAAGAAACTCATTTTGCAATAAATGTTCATTTCCCATTAATCGTACTCTTTCTAAAATCCAATCTCACCCCTCCCCTCCAAATCTTCCCCATCACCCCTTCCCTCCAAAACTTCCCCATCACCCCTCCCATCCAAAACTTCCCCATCACCCTCCCCTCCAAATCTACCCCCTTGCCCCTCCCCACCAAATCTTCCCCATCACCCATCTCTTTCAAATATTCCCCCTTGCCACTCTCCTCCAAATCTTCCCCATCACCCATCCCTTTCAAATCTTCCCCCTTGCCCCTCCCCTCCAAATCTTCCCCATCACCCCTTCCCTCCAAAACTTCCCCATCACCCCTCCCCTCCAAAACTTCCCCATAACCCCTCCCCTCCAAATCTTCCCCCTTGCCCCTCCCCTCCAAATCTTCCCCATCACCCATCCCTTTCAAATCTCCCCCGTTGCCCCTTCCCTCCTAAACTCCCCCCACACCCCTCCCCTCCGAGACACTCCCTCGCTCCTCCCCTCCTAGACTCCCCTCTCACCCCTCCTCCTCAAAGCGTCCTCCCCGCTTCTTCCCCCTTCCAACTTTCACCTTCATCTCCCCCAACCTTCTGCCTCACTCTTCCCCCTCCTCAAATAACACCTCATTGTGCCTCACCCAATCACCATCAAACCTTTTGTCCACCCCATTTTTCCCTTTCTCCAAGCTATTCTGAAATCTCTGACACACCTTCAACAGCTCTCCCTACCACTTCCTCCTCTTCCACATCTTACCCTACCCTCCCCCCACCCCCCTGTTCTGTATCCGATGCTCCCCCTTCCTCTTCATTAATGGTATGGACCTCAAACATCTGGGGCCTTCGCTCAAACTTGACTGATCTCTCCATACAGGTTGCTTCTGACAAACCAGACGTGATCTGCTTAACAGAAACATTCCTCCTTCATGATGTCTCTGATTCCTTAGTATCTCTCCCGGGTTACTCCCTCCTCCGGTATGATAGACCTGAGCCTCGTCCTGGAGGTGTGGTTGCTATCTTTATTTAAAAAACTCTCTTCCTCTCTCGCCCTGCACTGCCCTCTCTCCACCTCACCCCCAGGAATACCTTTGGCTACGGCTTCCCCTTCGCTCCCACCTTTTGTTCATATGTGTGTTGTACCGTCCACCAAACAGTGATGATTCCATCTACATCTCGCTGTCTGATAATATGGACCAACTTCTATCTACCCATCCCAACTCTCTCTTCCTCATATGTGGTGATTTCAATTGTCACCATGCCAGTTGGCTGGGTGTGGGTACCTCTCTCACCAGCCATGGCTCTTCAGCATAGGACTTCTGCGACTCACTGGGACTGACACAATCTGTCAATTTCCCGACCCGGATCTCAGTCAACGGAGCATCTTCTCTTCTGGACTTGGTTATGACTAACTTCCCTGAAAATGTCTGCTGCTCTTCTTCTGCTCCAATCGGCTCATCTGATCATGTGCTTGTTAAAGTGGACATCTCTCTGACCATTCTCAGAGAGCCTCCTCAGCGTTGAAGAGTCTGGCATTTCACTCAGGCCAACTGGCATGGTCTCCAAGCAGCCATCAATCATCTGGACTGGTCTCCCATCTCGACCGCCTCTGACATCAACTCATCCTGGGAATTCTTCCAAAGTAAATTGCTCTCTCTCATGCACAGATTTATTCCATCTCGTCTTCAGTTATCATACCCTTCCTCCCGTCCATGGTACATGGAATCTTGTGGTGAGGCTGTTCCCCAGAAACAACTTGCTTTCGTCTCCTGGAAGGCAAATCCAACGGAAGGAAATCTCATTTCCTTTCACAAAGCCCGAAACAAGTGTGTGTCCACCCTCAGGAGAGCCAGGAAACAATATCTCTCCGTTCTCAAGACCGAACTCTCTTATCTGTCGCCCTCTTCCAAATCCTGGTGGCGTCTGGTCAAATCTGTTTCTGGTGTTTGTTTCCCCTCCATCCCCTCCCTCACCTCAAACGGCTACACTGCTGACTCCACACGTGAAAAAGCTGAATGCCTCAACTCTGTGTTTGCCTCTAAATCTTGTGTCCCAAACCCATCCCTCTCTGTACCCACTGTACCCAGTCGTACCCAGCTGCTCCTGGACTATGTGTCCTTTCCTCCTGACAAGGTGGAAAGTTTCTGTCAACCCTCGACTCTGATTCTGCAACTGGACCTGACGGCATCAGCCCACGGGTCCTAAAATCCTGTTCTTCCGCTCTTTGACTACCTCTCTCTGTTCTCTTCACCCTCTCTTTCACTCAAGGTCATCTGCCATCTGCTTGGAAATCAGCCAACATCACTGCTTTGCACAAAAAATGTGCAAAAACAGATCCTAGCAACTACAGACCAATCAGCCTTCTCCCAATTATCAGCAAAATCATGGAATCCATCATTGCTTCGGATATGAAATATTTCCTCTTCTCCAATGGCTTGATCTCTGATCATCAATTTGGTTTCAGACCTGGTCACTCTACTCTGGACATGCTGCTTCTGCTTTCTCAACAATGGATGGAGGTCCTCAATGCCAAACAGGAAATTAGAGCTGTGTCCCTTGACATGTGTCCCTTGACATATATGGCTAACCCCCGCTCTAGCAGGGAACATGGCCTTAAAATGCATGTTGTTGTGTGTTGTCCCTTGACATATCATGTGCCTTCGATACGGTCAGGCACCCCGCTCTGCTCACCAAACTCTCCTCCTTTGGTATCCATGGCAATCTCCATGCATGGCTGGTGGACTTCCTCTCTAGTTGTAGTCAGCGTGTGGCCCTGAATGGGTTTCTCTCATCTCCTCTTCCTGTTCAGGCTGGGGTTCCCCAAGGCAGTGTTCTGGGCCCTGTGCTTTTTCTGGTCTTCATCAATGATCTCTCTGACTCTCTTGAAAATCCTCTCTATCTCTTTGCTGATGATGCTACTCTCTGTTGCTCCATTCCTCATCCCTCAGATCGGCAGTCTGCAGCTGCCTCACTCTCTGCAGACCTGGACAAAATCACAGACTGGGCAAACAAGTGGAACATGTCTTTCAATCCTGACAAATCTCACACTCTTACGATGTCTCTCCGAAAAGACCGACTGGACAACCCTCCCATCCACTTTCTGAATAATCCTCTCCAAGAAGTTCTGTCACTCAAGCTTTTGGGTCTCACAATCTGCCATGATCTTTCCTGGGAAAACCACATTTCAAATCTGGCCTCCAAAGCCAGTCGCCGACTGGGCATTCTCCATCGTGCGAAATCCTTCCTTGGCACACCTGAGCTCCTCACCACATACAAGGCTTTCATCCGCAGCTCAATGGAATACTGCTCTCCCCTCTGGGCTGGTGCTCCTGCCTCACACCTAGCTCGTCTTCACGCTGTTGAAACCAAAGCTTTCAGAATCATTGGAATCTCCCGTGATGAAGCTACCTCCGAGGGCCTTTCACTTACTCACCGCAGGCAGGTTGATGGCCTTTCTGTCTTCTACCGACTCCTCTCTGGCTTTGCCCCCCCCCCCCAGCTCTCTCTGGGCTCTGGCCCCCAAATATTCCTACAGGTCGCACAAGATCTGCCTGAAACCCTCTTATGGTTAAACTGCCAAAATCAAGACTCTCTGCTCACCTTCACTCCTTCATTCCTCTTTTCGCCTGCCTCTGGAACAAACTCCCTCACTCTCTTCAATCCCACTCCACCCTCCAGGTCTTTAAAACAGCTGTTCACCACCATCTCTTATCTTCCCCCATCCAAAACCATGATCTTTTCTACCCCCTCTAATTTCACCCCAAATCCACTTTTTTGAAATCCCAACTTCTGTCCTGGAAGTCCTTGGTGTCCTTGTGTTTTATACTTCTCCCACCCCCCGCCCCCTTCCCACGCCTCCTCCCCCCAAGCCCTCTCCCTCCCACACATCTCCCGATGTCCCTGCTCTCAAATGTTGTGTTTGTGTGCTTCCCCTTCTCTCCCCATCTTGTCTTCCGCTCCCTCTTTTTATATATTTTGTTTGTCTGTTTGATTTGTTTGTGAGATAAATGTCAGCTCTTTCACGAGCCTCGATTCTGTATACCAAAAACAAAACAAAAAAAAAACTGCTGCTAAAATGCCAAATCCAAGTCAAATGGATTTGCAGAGAGAGTTCTAAGTTTGTAACAATTACAGTTGTTCAGGTTATTTTCAAATCCTTTAATAATCGCACAGCTTGTGAGTTTTAGTGAGTCTATGACGTCATCATTTAAACGTCATTGGCTGCACGTAATGCAATGGATAAGCTGATAATCTGCTTTCATTTTAATGACACCAAACTGCCTTGGTTTGTGTGAACATGATATACGTCTCTGGCCATAAGTCGGGTTGTCAACAACTGTAGGAATGGAAACGTAGATTATGGAAATGCTTTAACTCCACAAGGAGATCTTAATTCCTTCACTTTGATTAGTCATCGATCAGAAAAAGTATTTAAAGTCTCTCGAGATCTCTGTGTGGACAGATAAGATGTAGAGCGTGCAAAGTACGGTCCACTCCTGTACACGGTATGCGGCCTTGTTTGCTGCTCCATCTTGGAATCCCTAGTCGTGCCTGGCTGGGTCTTGGGGTTTTGTTCACGATTCCCCCTTGGGTCAGCTTCGGGCTCCGAAGGGTCAAGCTGGCATTAGACCACAACCACATTCGAGTGCGGTCTCGCTAGGTTGATGCCCCCCGCTCAGTGGTCAGCAGCACTCTGCGGCCTGGTCTTATCCGGTATCCTGCGGCCTGGTCTTATCCGGTATCCTGCGGCCTGGTCTTATCCGGTATCCTGCGGCCTGGTCTTATCCGGTATCCTGCGGCCTGGTCTTATCCGGTATCCTGCGGCCTGGTCTTATCCGGTATCCTGCGGCCTGGTCTTATCCGGTATCCTGAGGCCTGGTCTTATCCGGTATCCTGCGGCCTGGTCTTATCCGGTATCCTGCGGCCTGGTCTTATCCGGTATCCTGAGGCCTGGTCTTATCCGGTATCCTGCGGCCTGGTCTTATCCGGTATCCTGCGGCCTGGTCTTATCCGGTATCCTGCGGCCTGGTCTTATCCGGTATCCTGCGGCCTGGTCTTATCCGGTATCCTGCGGCCTGGTCTTATCCGGTATCCTGCGGCCTGGTCTTATCCGGTATCCTAGGGGCCTGGTCTTATCCGGTATCCTGCGGCCTGGTCTTATACGGTATCCTGCGGCCTGGTCTTATCCGGTATCCTGCGGCCTGGTCTTATCCGGTATCCTGCGGCCTGGTCTTATCCGGTATCCTGCGGCCTGGTCTTATCCGGTATCCTGCGGCCTGGTCTTATCCGGTATCCTGCGGCCTGGTCTTATCCGGTATCCTGCGGCCTGGTCTTATCCGGTATCATGCGGCCTGGTCTTATCCGGTATCATGCGGCCTGGTCTTATCCGGTATCCTGCGGCCTGGTCTTATCGCGGCCTGGTTTTATCCGGTATCCTGCAGGCTGGTCTTATCCAGTATCCTGCGGCCTGGTCTTATCCAGTATCCTGCGGCCTGGTCTTATCCAGTATCCTGCGGCTTGGTCTTATCCGGTATCCTGCAGCCTGGTCTTATCCAGTATCCTGCGGCCTGGTCTTATCCGGTATCCTGCGGCCTGGTTTTATCCGGTATCCTGCGGCCTGGTCTTATCCAGTATCCTGCAGCCTGGTCTTATCCGGTATCCTGCGGCATGGTCTTATCCAGTATCCTGCGGCCTGGTCTTATCCGGTATCCTGCGGCCTGGTTTTATCCGGTATCCTGTGGCCTGGTCTTATCCAGTATCCTGCGGCCTGGTCTTATCCGGTATCCTGCGGCCTGGTCTTATCCGGTATCCTGCGGCCTGGTCTTATCCGGTATCCTGCGGCCTGGTCTTATCCGGTATCCTACAGCCTGGTCTTATCCGGTATCCTGCGGCCTGGTCTTATCCGGTATCCTGCGGCCTGGTCTTATCCGGTATCCTGTGGCCTGGTCTTATCCGGTATCATGCGGCCTGGTCTTATCCGGTATCATGCGGCCTGGTCTTATCTGGTATCCTGCGGCCTGGTCTTATCGCGGCCTGGTTTTATCCGGTATCTTGCAGCCTGGTCTTATCCAGTATCCTGCGGCCTGGTCTTATCCAGTATCCTGTGGCATGGTCTTATCCGGTATCCTGCGGCTTGGTCTTATCCGGTATCCTGCAGCCTGGTCTTATCCAGTATCCTGCAGCCTGGTTTTATCCGGTATCCTGCGACCTGGTTTTATCCGGTATCCTGCGGCCTGGTCTTATCCAGTATCCTGCGGCATGGTCTTATCCGGTATCCTGCGGCCTGGTCTTATCCGGTATCCTGCGGCCTGGTTTTATCCGGTATCCTGTGGCCTGGTCTTATCCAGTATCCTGCGGCCTGGTCTTATCCGGTATCCTGCGGCCTGGTCTTATCCGGTATCCTGCGGCCTGGTCTTATCCGGTATCTTGCGGCCTGGTCTTATCCGGTATCCTACGGCCTGGTCTTATCCGGTATCCTGCGGCCTGGTCTTATCCGGTATCCTGCGGCCTGGTCTTATCCGGTATCCTGCGGCCTGGTCTTATCCGGTATCATGCGGCCTGGTCTTATCCGGTATCATGCGGCCTGGTGTTCTCCGGTATCCTGCGGCCTGGTCTTATCGCGGCCTGGTTTTATCCGGTATCCTGCGGCCTGGTCTTATCCAGTATCCTGCGGCCTGGTCTTATCCGGTATCCTGCGGCATGGTCTTATCCAGTATCCTGCGGCCTGGTCTTATCCGGTATCCTGCGGCCTGGTTTTATCCGGTATCCTGTGGCCTGGTCTTATCCAGTATCCTGCGGCCTGGTCTTATCCGGTATCCTGCGGCCTGGTCTTATCCGGTATCCTGCGGCCTGGTCTTATCCGGTATCCTGCGGCCTGGCCTTATCCGGTATCCTACAGCCTGGTCTTATCCGGTATCCTGCGGCCTGGTCTTATCCAGTATCCTGCGGCCTGGTCTTATCCGGTATCCTGCAGCCTGGTCTTATCCGGTATCATGCGGCCTGGTCTTATCCGGTATCATGCGGCCTGGTGTTATCCGGTATCCTGCGGCCTGGTCTTATCGCGGCCTGGTTTTATCCGGTATCCTGCAGCCTGGTCTTATCCAGTATCCTGCGGCCTGGTCTTATCCAGTATCCTGCGGCCTGGTCTTATCCGGTATCCTGCGGCTTGGTCTTATCCGGTATCCTGCAGCCTGGTCTTGTCCAGTATCTTGCGGCCTGGTCTTATCCGGTATCCTGCGGCCTGGTTTTATCCGGTATCCTGTGGCCTGGTTTTATCCAGTATCCTGCGGCCTGGTCTTATCCCGTATCCTGCGGCATGGTCTTATCCAGTATCCTGCGGCCTGGTTTTATCCGGTATCCTGCGGCCTGGTCTTATCCAGTATCCTGCGGCCTGGTCTTATCCGGTATCCTGCGGCCTGGTCTTATCCGGTATCCTGCGGCCTGGTCTTTTCCGGTATCCTGCATCGTGGTCTTATCCGGTATCCTGCGGCCTGGTCTTATCCGGTATCCTGCGGCCTGTTCTTATCCAGTACCTGCCGCCTGGTCGTATCCTGTGTCCTGTGACCTGGTCTTAACTGGTATCCTGCGGCCTGGTCTTATCCAGTATCCAGCGGCCTGGTCTTATCCAGTATCCTGCAGCACTGGCACGTCTAATGTCCAACCCCCAACTGATCACGCAAGACGTCTTTTAATGGCGGTTTGGCCACAGTTCTCAAAACTGTTACTTCATCTCTCCAACGACCCTCGGTCACTCGGTCAGGTGTTTACTGCCATCGTATTTGTTGTTGTTGTTGTAGAAATGTCCAGCAGATGGCAGGTGCGACCTTAAATTCTTTGCCTGACCCGCTTGTCTCAGAACAACAAGTGAGAGGGCAAAGCCGAAGGTGGGAATGAATACTAGAAGGCCCAAATCGAAATCAACCATTCCAACCATGAGTTTGAAACATTTAAAGTTGACGCTCTGGCGGTCTTCACTCGTCATAATTACCAGTTCGGGCTTGGACCAGGCTGGTATTTTAACAATGACTGTCACCTTCAGCGCTGGAATCTATAACGTTTACCTTTCGGCACTTCTGTGCCGTTGCCAAGGACACAATGATCGGAATTTGCTATATCTTGGATATCTCCCCACGTGTGTGAAACCCAAAGTGGGGTTAAGCAATTGGTTTACTCTGTCTGTCTGTCTGTCTATGATCAAGAAACTACTTAATTGCAATTGAATGTTATATATTTTGAACACTGTAGAATGTGAAGTCAGAAATGACAAACCTGCAGTTTAGCGCTACTTTGGTTCTCAATTTGGCAAATCGTACAGAATCGTGTCCCGATTGCAGATGCACGAAACAAAATTAGAATCTTTGGAATCTCCCGCGATGAAGCTAACTCCGAGGGCCTTTCACTCACTCACCGCAGGCAGGTTGGTGGTCTTTCTGTTTTCTACCGACTCCTCTCCGGCCTAGCCCCCCCACCCCCCCACACCCCAGCCCTGTCTGTGCTCTGCCCCCCAAATATTTCTACAGGTCGCACAAGATCTGCCAGCAACCCTCTTATGGTTAAACGGCCAAAATCAAGACTCTCTGCTCAACTTCAGTCCTTCATTCCTTTTTTCTCTTTTCTCCCACCTCTGGAACAAACTCCCTCACTCTTTTCAATCCCACTCCACCCTCCAGGTTTTAAAATCAGCTGTTCACCACCATCTCTTATCTTCCCCCATCCAAAACATTCATCTTTTCTACCCCTGTTAATTCACCCCAGATCCACTTTTCTGTAATACCGATTTCTTTCCTGGAAGTCCTGGCAGTGTCCATGTGTTTTATACCTCTTCCACCCTCCACGTCCCTTCCCAAGCCCTCTTCCTCTCACAGATCTCCCGATGTCCCTGCTATTAAATGTTGTACTTGTGTGCTTCCCCCTGTCTCCCAATATTGTCTCCCGCTCCCTTTATTTTGTCTTATGTGTCCGTTTGTTTTTTTGTCATTAATGTTAGCTCTTACACGAGCCTTTATCTTGTATACAAAAAAGAAAAGAAAAAATGAACATATGTCACCCACAGGGTGAACCGTATCTTGCCAAAATGTGAAAATTCCGTTTTTTCGTCATGACGTCATCAAATGACGTCATAGCGTCAAACTGTTTACAGATCTGGGAAGCACTCATCAAGGGCATTCATATGAGGTATTACTCGATATGGTACCTACGATTTCAAAATTTGACCTTGGGGTCAATAATTTTCGACCTCCAGCGCTAACCATGAAGGTCAAGGCCGATCGCCACCAAAAACTAATCAGCTGAGCGCCGGACCATATACTAGATTCCCATGAAGTTTGGAGACGATCCGATCAAATTTACTCAAAAAATAAGGGTTTCGTTGACCTCCATGATTGACCGCAAAGTGACCTTGACCTTTGACCTTGACCTTCAAAATTTTGTGTGCTGAAGGGTATCTCTATAGGACTCTGATATGCGAAGTTACAGGAGTTTCCAATAATAACTGTGGTCTACAGAGTGATCTAAACGTGAAAAAAAATGATTAACCACAAACAAAAAAACAAAAAAATAATTTTCGACCTCCAGCGCTAACCATGAAGGTCAAGGCCGATCGCCACCAAAAACTAATCAGCTGAGCGCCGGACCATATACTAGATTCCCATGAAGTTTGGAGACGATCCGATCAAAGTTACTCAAAAAATTAGTGTTTCGTCGACCTCCATGATTGACCACAAAGTGACCTTGACCTTTGACCTTGACCTTCAAAATTTTGTGTGCTGAAGGGTATCTCTATAGGACTCTGATATGCGAAGTTACAGGAGTTTCCAATAATAACTGTGGTCTACAGAGTGATCTAAACGTGAAAAAAAAATGATTAACCACAAACAAAAAAACAAAAAAACAAAAAAACAAACAAACAAACATACAAGCTGACTAATACATCTTGCAAAAACTTCGTTTTGGCAAGATAAAAAACAAACAAACATACAAGCTGACTAATACATCTTGCAAAAACTTCGTTTTGGCAAGATAAAAAACAAACAAACATACAAGCTGACTAATACATCTTGCAAAAACTTCGTTTTGGCAAGATAAAAAGGAAAATCATTCCAAACAGGAAACTTACTGTGTTTAGCGAGCTCATACAGAACGCAAACAACAGGCAGGAAGAACTAATGTAATGTGTTAAATTAGGTGGTGTAAAAGTCGCTGCATCAACGGTGGTAAACTTCCTGAAAAAAAATAATTATACAGCTTTTAAAACTTTTTATTATTATTTCAATTTAATTACATATTTGAACACTGTAGAAGACGAGTCAGCTTTTCAGCACTTTCAAAACTCTTCCATTTAGCAGTACTTGGACAAAATATTACGTCATTTTACACCATCTTTACCAATGAAATTTGCTGCTCACCCTCTCAGCGTTGGGTAATATCGACATTCGTCCAAAATGGCAGCTCGTAGGTGATATCAATCGTGCTTGGAAACAATGCACGAGTTTAGAAGACCCTTCCCATGTCCTTTTCCTCAAGACTGTCTACAGCCATATGGAAGTTGCAGGTATACCAGACAGATCCACAATACATTTATATGATCTAAAAATCTGTCAGCATATACTGTATGATGAGGAATGTACAAGGATATACAAGGAACTTTGGCGGAGGAGGGGGAGGCCATTCCACCCATCATGCCTGCATGAAAAAACCCCAGAAACAATCACCGATCCACACACAAACTACCAACAAGGAAGAGCAGAGATTGCAAACCCTCGCCAGGATGTATTTTCGGTGGTTTTTATGGCTTTTGTGTTAAAACAAATATGGCGGCCGAACCACATGACTGATGACGTCATCATTATTATTTTTTTCCTCCACTAATTTATTTCTAGATTATGCTCAAGAAGTTTCATCTTGATCGGATGAAGTTTTGTACTTGTCGAATTATGACGTCATAATGGAGGCACCTATGACATCATCATTAACATATTTTATTCCCCATGGAGAGTTCTTTACAATGAGCCACGTCTCAATTTTTTCTATTCAGCACTTTCGGAGATATAGAGGTGCAAAGTTTTTCGGGTTTTCCAAGATGGCGGCCGAACCACGTGACCTATGACGTCATAGTTATCATAAAAAAATTATGCAGGTGGAGTTGCACCTATGGTGAAAATGTCCTGTCAATCGGACCAAAGGTTGCAGAAAAAATGATATTTATTCTGTGCGGACAAACAGACAGACAGACAAACAGACAGACAGACAAACAGACAAACAATCAAACAGACTCAAATGCAATATCCTCTTTTCAGGCGAGGGTAACATGTCCTCCTAATATACCTGTAGCCTTCCATCGCCAATGCTTCTAGGTACCTGCCTAATTCCAATTTAAACTTATATCCTCTTTCAGTTGCGACCACTTTTCCAGGGAGATCATTGAACACATTAACCACTGTACAGCCTGGCGGAGGTGTGCGACTGTCCCTAACTTTCTTCTTCGTTACTTTCAGACTATTATGGACTCTGGTCCCATCACTGTATATTCTGCTGAAATACTCTTCTGCACTTGTTTTGTGTATAAAATGTCAAATTGCTCAATATCAAAACCCAGAACTCAGTAACAGCACTCCGGTTGACGGTTTGCAATTTCAAATGGAAAATATTCAAAGAGCCGAGGAGCATGTACGAGGGATACATGTGCAAGGACGGAGGGGTTGGACGTTATCTAGCACTGCATCGCCATATTATATACCCCGAATAGGAAGTCTGGTCAATCATGCAAGCCTTAGACCTCCTATATTGTGGACATGACTTTCAATCTCAAACACTAATTGTATGTGGGTGATGTACGGGGAAGATCAAAAGCCTTCTCTTTTGTATTTCTTTTAAAAGGCAGACTGTTAGTAAATTGTTTTAATATGTACATTTGCGTGGCTCAGCTCACTAGCTCGTCTCACTACACGTCGCCACAGGGGCACAGGCTTGTTTAAACTGAGGATAAAGACCTGACTGCATTTGAGTTGCTGTATTGTCATGATTTATACCAATCATAATACAAACATTTTTTTTTGTTTGTTTTTGTATACTGAATCGAGGCTCGTGAAAGAGCTAACATTTACTTCACAAACAAATCAACCAGACAAACAAAATATATAAAAAGAGGGAGCGGAAAACAAGATGGGGAGAGAAGGGGAAGCACACAACACAACATTTGAGAGCAGGGAGATGTGTGGAAGGGAGAGGGCTTGGGGGGAGGAGGCGTGGGAAGGGGGGGGGGGGAGGGAGAAGTATAAAACACAAGGACACCAAGGACTTCCAGGACAGAAGTTGGTATTTAAAAAAAGTGGAATTGGGGTGAAATTAGCGGGGGTAGAAAAGATCAAGGTTTTGGATGGGGAAAGATAAGAGATGGTGGTGAACAGCTGTTTTAAAGACCTGGAGGGTGGAGTGGGATTGAAGAGAGTGAGGGAGCTTGTTCCAGAGGTGGGAGAAAAGAGGAATGAAGGAGTGAAGGTGAGCAGAGAGTCTTGATTTTGGCAGTTTGACCATAAGAGGGTTGCAGGCAGATATTGTGCGACCTGTAGGAATATTTGCGGGACAGAGCCCAGAGAGAGCTGGGGGGGGCAAGGCCAGAGAGGAGTCGGTAGAAGACGGAAAGACCACCAACCTGCGTGCGGTGAGTGAGTGAGAGGCCCTTGGAGTTAGCTTCATCGCGGGAGATTCCAATGATTCTGAATGCTTTGGTTTCAACAGCGTGAAGACGAGCTAGGTGTGAGGCAGGAGCACCAGCCCAGAGGGGAGAGCAGTATTCCATTGAGCTGCGGATGAAAGCCTTGTATGTGGTGAGGAGCTCAGGTGTGCCAAGGAAGGACTTCGCACGACGGAGGATGCCCAGTCGGCGACTGGCTTTGGAGGCCAGATTTGAAATGTGGTTTTCCCAGGAAAGATCATGGCAGATAGTGAGACCCAAAAGCTTGAGTGACAGAACTTCTTGGAGAGGATTATTCAGAAAGTGGATGGGAGGGTTGTCCAGTCGGTCTTTTCGGAGAGACATCGTAAGAGTGTGAGATTTGTCAGGATTGAAAGACATGTTCCACTTGTTTGCCCAGTCTGTGATTTTGTCCAGGTCTGCAGAGAGTGAGGAGGCTGCAGACTGCCGATCTGAGGGATGAAGAATGGAGCGACAGAGAGTAGAGTCATCAGCAAAGAGATACAGAGGATTTTCAAGAGAGTCAGAGAGATCATTGATGAAGACCAGAAAAAGCACAGGGCCCAGAACACTGCCTTGTGGAACTCCAGCCTGAACAGGAAGAGGAGATGAGAGAAACCCATTCAGGGCCACACGTTGACTACGACTAGAGAGGAAGTCCGCCAGCCATGCGTGGAGATTTCCATGGATACCAAAAGAGGAGAGTTTGGTGAGCAGAGCGGGGTGCCAGACCATATCGAAGGCACGTGATATGTCAAGGGAGGCTGCTCTAATTTCCTGTTTGGCATTGAGGACCTCCATCCATTGTTGAGAAAGCAGAAGCAGCATGTCCAGAGTAGAGTGTCCAGGTCTGAAACCAAATTGATGATCAGAGATCAAGCCATTGGAGAAGAGGAAAGATTTCATATCTGAAGCAATGATGAATACCATGACTTTGCTGATAATTGGGAGAAGGCTGATTGGTCTGTAGTTGCTGGGATCTGTTTTTGCACCTTTTTTGTGCAAAGCGGTGATGTTGGCAGATTTCCAAGCAGATGGAAGATGACCTTGAACAAAAGAGAGGGTGAAGAGAACAGAGAGAGGGAGTGAAAGAGCGGAAGAACAGGATTTTAGGACCCGTGGGCTGATGCCGTCAGGTCCAGTTGCAGAATCCGAGTCGAGGGTTGACAGAAACTTTTCCACCTTGTCAGGAGGAAAGGACACAGAGTCCAGGAGCAGCTGGGTATGACTGGGTATGGTGGGTTCAGAGAGGGATGGGTTTGGGACACAAGATTTAGAGGCAAACACAGAGTTGAGGCATTCAGCTTTTTCACGTGCGGAGTCAGCCGTGTGGCCATTTGAGCTGAGGGAGGGGATGGAGGGGGAACAAACACCAGAAACAGATTTTACCAGACGCCACCAGGATTTGGAAGAGGGAGACAGATAAGAGAGTTCGGTCCTGAGAACGGAGAGATATTGTTTCCTGGCTCAAACAGACTCAAATGCAATTTCTTTTGTATACATTTATTTCTAATATTGGTGATATTATTTATTTGTAATTTATTTGTAATCAAACAAGAGAAAAATGACCACAGTGTGGTGACCAGCTGCGACGTGTAGAATCATGGGGATATCCGTTGCAATATGCGCTACCACATTCGACCAGTCATTAAATTATACGCATGCACTAGCGTCTTTTTGTCTTTCAGTTCTGGTCTTGTCCTTTGTTTTGCAACGCAATATGCTTCATCAACTGATTACATATAATGCATGGACGTGAATGTTATTTCTGTTAATGTTAATTCATTAATGTTATTTATTAATGTTAATTCTGGGTGGCAGAGGGATAATTTGAAACGGGCTTGGTCGGTCGGGGAAGTCCGAGTGTATGCACATGCGCTATTCAATAATTACACCTAATTTGTGTCACGTTCTGTGAAACGAGATTGATATGAAAACATTCATGTTGTCTTTGTTGCTAAATTTATTCTGGTTTCTTTGAACAAATCGCGATTTTAGTCTGTGATGTTTTTACCTCATACCAATGCACGTCTGAGTGTATGCGCATGCACTTTTCAAAAAGGCACCCCAACAACAAGAACAACAACGCGGTCCTCTCATAGAGCTGCTCGTCGCAGTTAAAAGGTCCATGTGGGGTAAAGCTCTAACCTCTAACTCTAAATGGTCAAGGTTCGAAGCTGTCTAATCGGTCTGAACGGTGTAAGGGGTCTAAATGGTGTTAAGGTCTAAGGGATCAAAAGGGACTTAAGGGATGTAAAGGCTTAAAGGGTATTAAAGGTTGGAAGGGTGAATGGATCTCAAGGTGTCTAAATTATTGAAAGGGTCTTAAAGGTAAAAGTAGTCTTAAGGATCTTGAGAGTCTTCAGGATCTTGGGGTTTAAAGGGTCTTATTGGTCTTACAAGTCTTCAGGGTCTTTTGGGACTTTTGGGTCTTCTGGGACTTTTGGGTATTTTGTATCGTTTGCATCTTTGGGGTCTCTTGGGTCTTCGTGGTCTTTTGGGTCTTCATGGATCTTCAGGATATTTTGGGTATTCGGGGTATTTTGTGTCTTCTGGGTCTTTAAGCGTCTTCTGGGTCTTTAAGGGTCTTCAGCATATTTTGGGTCTTTGAAATCTTTGTGGTCTTTTGGGTCATCATTAGCTTTAAGGATATTTTAGGTATTTTGCGTCTTTGGAATCTTTTGAGGCTTTGGGGTCTTTTGGATCTTTGGGGTCTTCAATGTATTTTGGGTCTTCTGGGGTATTTTGAGTCTTTGGGGGTCTTCCGGTTATTTTGGGTCCTCTGGGTCTTTTGAATCTTCGGAGTTTTCGGAGTCTTTTGGGATATTGGTGGTCTTAAGGGTCTTGGGGGACTTCAAGGGTCTTCAAAGGTCGAAGGGATCTCAGCAGTCTAAAGGGTTTAAGGTACTCGTATATTCCAACAATACGTAATTCATAGATGTACAGAATTCATAGACAAGATGCAACCGGCGTTCAAACAGCACATAATTAATAGACACATAATCACAGCTTCACGGCTTTACTGGGGTCTTTGGGGGGTCTTCCGGGTCATTTTGTGTCCTTTGGGTCTTTTGAGTCTTTAAGGGTCTTCGGGTTTTCAGGGTCTTTTGGGTCTTCGTGGTCTAAAGGGTCTTGGGGGACTTAAAGGGTCTTCAAAGGTCTAAAGGATCTCAGCAGTTTAAATGGTCGAAAGGTATATTCCAACAATCCATAATTAATAGACGTACATAATTAATAGACAGGAAACAACCGGCGTTCATACAGTGTGGTATTAATATACACAAAACCACAGCTTTACGGCTTCCCCGAACGGTCGAACGGCTTCCAGGACCGTGTTTTTCGGTTTTATATAATATATGGATTTATCAATCATAAATCGTTCACAGAGTTCATCCCCTGTACTCTACTGAACATAAAATCTCCAACTGCCCCCATAAAATCCATCGTTACGAACTCTCTGGTTTGTTAACCGTTTATCACCCACTCAAATTTTCAAGATTAGATCCCAATCACAGAGTTGATAATACTAGGGCATTGCCCGTACTATATCTATATCTAAAATTATATCCCCCCCCTCTATTTACATGAAATGGTTTGGTCCAAAGCGAACGGCTTGCGAGTACGGTGACAATCCCCCCCCTCTATTTACATGCAATGGTTTGGTCCAAAGCGAACGGCTTCCGGAGTTTGGTAAAGAAATCGCCATCGCGTGCACAAACGCGCAGGAAAGCGAATGAATCGCAAATTCGGTTTTATTAGTTTTAAAACATAGTTTAACGCCAACATAGTTTGCAAACGTGAAATAAATGAATACGCTGTCAAATGTGCCATCCGAGGCAGAGTGTGTCCTCCACGTTCGGCACACGCGATCGTTCGCTGCTCTCTGATTGGTTGAATCGTTTTTTGGACATAGCTCGGTAAGTAATTGTCCGATTAATATGAAACCTTGAAAAGGCACATCCTCGGGTCCCCAGCAATATACCTGGCAAGTTAAAAGTATATCGGACCCGTGGTTGTCGAGAAACAGCGGTCACAGACAAACAAACGTACAGACGTACAAACGTACAGACGTACAGAGATTACTGGAATTATAGATAGATATTTGAGCAGATAACTGTTACGAGCTACAGGCCATGGGCCACGATTTTTTTTTTTTTTTTTTTTTTTTTTTTTTTGTATACAAGATCGAGGCTCGTGAAAGAGCTAACATTAATCACACAAAACACAAAAAACAAGGGGAGCGGTAGACAAGATGGGGAGAGAGGGGGAAGGACACAAAAGAGAGGGGGAAGGACACAAACACAACATTTGAGAGCAGGGACATCGGGAGGACTTGGGGGGAGGTGGGAGAGGATTAAAACATATGAACACTGCAAGGACTCTGGGGTGAATTACCGGGGGTAGAAAAGATCAAGGTTTTCGATGGGGGAAGATAAGAGATGGTGGTGAACAGCTGTTTTAAAGACCTGGAGGGAGGAGTGAGATTGAAGGGAGTGGGGGAGTTTGTTCCAGAGGCGGGAGAAAAGGGGAATGAAAGAGTGAAGGTGAGCAGAGAGCCTAGACTTTGGCAGTTTAACCAGAAGAGGGTTGCAGGCAGATCTTGTGCGACCTGAAGGAATATTGGGGGGACAGAGCACAGAGAGAGCTGTGGGAGCAAGGCCGGAGAGGAGTCGGTAGAAGACAGAAAGACCACCAACCTGCCTGCGGTGAGTGAGTGAAAGGCCCTCGGCGTTGACTACATCGCAGGAGATTCCAATGATTCTGAAAGCTTTGGCCTCAACAGCGTGAAGCCGAGCAAGGTGTGAGGCAGGAGCACCAGCCCAGAGGGGGGAACAGTATTCCATTGAGCTGCGGATGAAAGCCTTGTATGTGCTGCGGAGCTCAGGTGTGCCAAGGAAGGACTTCGCACGACGGAGGATGCCCAGTCGGCGACTGGCTTTGGAGGCCAGCTTGGAAATGTGGTTTTCCCAAGAAAGATCATGGCAGATAGTGAGACCCAAAAGCTTGAGCGACAGAACTTCTTGGAGAGGATTGTTGAGAAAGTAGATGGGAGGGTTGTCCAGTCGGTCCTTTCGGAGAGACATTGTAAGAGTGTGAGATTTGTCAGGATTGAAAGACATGTTCCACTTGTTTGACCAGTCTGTGATTTTGTCCAGGTCTGCAGAGAGTGAGGAGGCTGCAGACTGCCGATCTGAGGGATGAGGAATGGAGCGACAGAGAGTAGAGTCGTCAGCAAAGAGATAGAGAGGATTTTCAAGAGAGTCAGAGAGATCATTGATGAAGACCAGAAAAAGCACAGGGCCCAGAACACTACCTTGGGGAACTCCAGCCTGAACAGGAAGAGGAGATGAGAGAAACCCATTCAGGGCCACACGTTGACTACGACCAGAGAGGAAGTCCGCCAGCCATGCGTGGAGATTTCCATGGATACCAAAGGAGGAGAGTTTGGAGAGCAGAGCAGGGTGCCAGACCGTATCGAAGGCACGTGAAATGTCAAGGGAGACAGCTCTAATTTCCTGTTTGGCGTTGAGGACCTCCATCCATTGTTGAGAAAGCAGAAGCAGCATGTCCAGAGTAGAGTGACCAGGTCTGAAACCAAATTGATGATCAGAGATCAAGCCATTGGAGAAGAGGAAAGATTTAATATCTGAAGCAATGATGGATTCCATGACTTTGCTGATAATTGGGAGAAGGCTGATTGGTCTGTAGTTGCTGGGATTTGTTTTTGCACCTTTTTTGTGCAAAGCGGTGATGTTGGCTGATTTCCAAGCAGATGGCAGATGACCTTGAGCAAAAGAGAGGGTGAAGAGAACAGAAAGAGGGAGTGAAAGTGCAGAAGAACATGATTTTAGGACCCGTGGGCTGATGCCGTCAGGACCAGTTGCAGAATCAGAGTCGAAGGTTGCCAGAAACTTTTCCACCTTGTCAGGAGGAAAGGACACAGAGTCCAGGAGCAGCTGGGTACGACTGGGTACGGTGGGTACAGAGAGGGATGGGTTTGGGACACAAGATTTAGAGGCAAACACAGAGTTGAGGCATTCAGCTTTTTCACGTGCGGAGTCAGCCGTTAAGCCGTTTGAGGTGAGGGAGGGGATGGAGGGGGAACAAACACCAGAAACAGATTTGACCAGACGCCACCAGGATTTGGAAGAGGCTAGTGTACCCCCACAAATCTCTGACACAATACTTTTCTGATACCCTAGACCTTGCGTATGCTGCACATGAAACCAAATGTTAACATTACATAAGCTGGGACGAACTTGTCATTTTGGATCAATATTTATAGGTACACTCAAATGGGACGAACTTGTCATTTTGGATCAATATTTAGAGGTGTCCTCAAATGGGACAAACTTGTCATTTTGGATCAATATTTAGAGGTACCCTCAAATGGGACAAACTTGTCATTTTGGATCAATATTTAGAGGTACCCTCAAATGGGACGAACTTGTCATTTTGGATCAATATTTAGAGGTAACCTGAAATGGGACGAACTTGTCATTTTGGATCAATATTTAGAGGAACCCTCAAATGGGACGAACTTGTCATTTTGGATCAATATTTAGAGGTACCCTCAAATGGGACAAACTTGTCATTTTGGATCAATATTTAGAGGTACCCTCAAATGGGACAAACTTGTCATTTTGGATCAATATTTAGAGGTACCATCAAATGGGACAAACTTGTCATTTTGGATCAATATTTAGAGGTACCCTCAATGGGACAAACTTGTCATTTTGGATCAATATTTAGAGGAACCCTCAAATGGGACGAACTTGTCATTTTGGATCAATATTTAGAGGTACCCTCAAATGGGGCAAACTTGTCATTTTGGATCAATATTTAGAAGAACCCTCAAAACGTGACGGTGGTCGATTCGTGTCACACTCAACTTCCTTGTTTCATACTTTGGTAATTTGTGGGGTCATCATAACAGTAATACATACAATTGGTGTACCAAATGAAAGCATAGCTTCTGCTGGTTATTATGAAATCAATACTTTCGTGTTACAGAAATATTTCATCTGAGTTATTGGACTACAGGGGTCTTCGGGATCTTTTGGTTATTATTCCCCCACCCGACGTACTTATCCAGTGCATCACAAAAATGAGCAAATTTCTATATTTACCTTTGTTTGAAGTGAATATGTGAGACTTCATTCATCCAAGTCATATATTAAAATTAACTTTGTCCATATACCTAACATTTGATACCATAACTATGATTCTATGACATAAGCTGACAAAGTTATGGCAAGTTAAAAAATGGCACTCGTTAATAGAAGAAAGCAAAGCAGCGAGCATGAACATTCATGGGATTCAATACATCAACAACTCATGTACCAATTATATATTTTATGCTTCTCTGATGTAACATATGGTGATATAGATTACAGATATGATGAAGGGTGAAACTAGCCTGACCGAACATATGGACATTAACAAATGATGAACAAGCCACCACCAGGCAAGGTATACTGGGTAATATTGTTGCGGTTTTGAGAACCCACACTTTTAAATAAATATCACATCATTAAAAGTTAAAGGTAGCACCCCATAGATAGGCCACAAGCAACACGTAGGTCACCATAGGACATTAGTTATTTCTTAATATGTGTAGATAAGGCCATTTTCCAATAGTTGAATCTGCGCTGCGTCAATCAAATAAGATTAGGCCCTTTCGTCCATTTTGCCAGCCCCCCTCCAAGCGACGCCATTAGGCGCGCTCCAGTCTGTGCCCCATGGCCCTCCCAATTTGGTACGCTCCTTGGCCAGCAGCAGCAGCCTTCGCTGCCCGTGAGCTTGCTCAACGCCGCCATAAGCCACGAGGTGAAGCCCGGAAAAAGGGGGCGGAGCGCCAGGGAGAAGGTGTGGCCACGTCACCCAGCCGTCAGGGCGGGGCCGGTAAACGATAACCAGCCAAACAGGGCTGGAGTGACATCGCCTGACAGGGAGTGGTTGGGGCTCGCGGAGCGTTCGCTGGCTTCACTTGTAAAAGCCAGCGCACAAAGCCCTTTTACAGGACTGATGAGAAGAGCGCTCGTTAAAAAGGACTTACTCGCTGGCGCTGATTACCACAGGACTATAAAGAAGCGCGCTTGGCAACAGGACTTACTCGTTGGCACTGATTACCACAGGACTTATGCAGCAGTGCTCGTTAAAGAGGACTTACAGCGGAAGCTTGTGATAAGAGGACTCGAGAATATATGCGCTTTGTGGATGGACTCTCGCTGAGGACTGTCCAGGACTGCTGCGATTTGGAGGACGGTGCGAAGGTCGACCTTAGGACGGTGCGGAGAGGACAGGACTTGCACAATTGGCGCTTGCGTACAGGACATTGGGGAGGCGGCGTTTGGCGTGAGTCGTGCACAAAGTACGTACGCAATATACCAGCCTTCCCCCGTGATATAATTGTCCGTTCGCATTGCGTTACGCTATACGAAGAGCTGCCTGCTGGGTTTTTCATCGCCTGGACCGGAGCCAGACTGGAGCCTGGACGCGCTGGTGACCTTCCAACCTACCATCTGCAATCCCCGTGTGAGTGTCTGTGTGTGTGAGATGGGCCCATTTGTCCAGGGAATAAGTTAAGCCTGTAATTAAGACTGCCCTGTGTGCTTTTCCTTCCTCTTTCTTTCATGTACATTTCTTTCGTTTCCTCTTCCTCTTGTACATTTGTTAATAAATTGCTTTGTTCTTCCTATTTTCCTGGTTTCCTCTTATCTGATCACATCAGTCTTTTCTCTAATTGGGTAAGTAAGCATGGCACGATTCGGAACCGCTACAATCGGATGTAGTCACCTGTTAACAGCTCGGATCGCGGATTGCTATCTGCTCGGCATATTCCATCCATATCCGTGATTCGAGCGGGAGTTATTCCCTCGTTTCCGGTCGGCGTTAGTACTTAGGTAGTAGCGAATCCCTAGGCCTAACAAACCCTACCTAATGCCGCGCTGGGAAGGACTTTATAACTTCCAGGACTCCCGTCGGCCAGATAAAAGGACAAGGGGATTAACCCCCCCCCCCCCCCCTTGATAAGGGGAGAGCCGACGTCGGAGATCCGCAACAATATATTCAATATAATGAACGGACACAGAATTCATTCAATGGTGAATATTGTCAAACTTGATCACTGTCTGTGCTGTCTCCACCAAACTGATACGGGGATATGTGGCAGATCTGCATCCGAGTCATATGTCATCAGTTCCTTCCTGTCCAACTGCAAGCCTTGGCTTTGTGGCTTTACAAATAATTGAAAGGCAATATTGCACTGTTGCAACAGCTTTGTTTTGGGCAAGGGTTACTCACGATGAGGACCCCTAAAATCGTATCAATGTCAAATAAAAATTATTAGTGAGGCTTAATGAAGCCCATCAGTACACGCCTCCCTAAAAAAAGGATTATGTAATTTTTGACTTGACCCATATTGGGGTTAAACAATCCGTGACTGTGTTCTGGATTCATTAATCAGCTCCTTCAGATATAACCTGGAGGAGCGTGACATGGATGAGAGGTGTTGAGTTAATATTTTAATAGCACATTAAATGTGTTTCCCAATCGTGCTGCTCATCTTTTAATAGCACATTAAATGTGTGTTTCCCAAATGTGCTGTTTATTTTTAAATAGCGCATTCACTGTGCGTTTCCCAAACCTGCTGTTCATCTTTTAAAAGTGCATTAAATGTGTGATTCCCCAATCGTGCTGTTCATCTTTTAATAGCACATTAACTGTGTTTCCCAATCGTGCTGTTTATTTTTAAATAGTGCATTAACTGTGTGTTTCCCAAACCTGCTGTTCATCTTTTAATAGCGCATTAAATGTGTGATTCCCCAATCATGCTACTCATCTTTTAAAAGCACATTAAATATGTGTTTCCCAATCGTGCTGTTCATCTTTTAATAGCACATTAACTGTGTGTTTCCCAAACCTGCTGTTCATCTTTTAATAGCACATTAAATGCGTGTTTCCCAAACCTGCTGTTCATCTTTTTTTTCTTTTTTTTTCTTTTTTTTTGTATACTGAATCGAGGCTCGTGAAAGAGCTAACATTTACTTCACAAACAAATCAACCAGACAAACAAAACACACAAAAAGAGGGAGCGGCAAACAAGATGGGGAGAGAAGGGGAAGCACACAAACACAACATTTGAGAGCAGGGAGATGTGTGGAAGGGAGAGGGCTTGGGGGGAGGAGGCGTGGGAAGGGGGGGGGGGGGTGGAGGGAGAAGTATAAAACACAAGGACACCAAGGACTTCCAGGACAGAGGTTGGTATTTCAAAAAAGTGGAATTGGGGTGAAATTAGCGGGGGTAGAAAAGATCAAGGTTTTGGATGGGGGAAGATAAGAGATGGTGGTGAACAGCAATTTTAAAGACCTGGAGGGTGGAGTGGGATTGAAGAGAGTGAGGGAGTTTGTTCCAGAGGCGGGAGAAGAGAGGAATGAAGGAGTGAAGGTGAGCAGAGAGTCTTGATTTTGGCAGTTTGACCATAAGAGGGTTGCAGGCAGATCTTGTGCGACCTGTAGGAATATTTGTGGGACAGAGCCCAGAGAGAGCTGGGGGGGGGGCAAGACCAGAGAGGAGTCGGTAGAAGATGGAAAGACCACCAACCTGCCTGCGGTGAGTGAGTGAGAGGCCCTTGGAGTTAGCTTCATCGCGGGAGATTCCAATGATTCTGAATGTTTTGGTTTCAACAGCGTGAAGACGAGCTAGGTGTGAGGCAGGAGCACCAGCCCAGAGGAGAGAGCAGTATTCCATTGAGCTGCGGATGAAAGCCTTGTATGTGGTGAGGAGCTCAGGTGTGCCAAGGAAGGACTTTGCACGATGGAGGATGCCCAGTCGGCGACTGGCTTTGGAGGCCAGATTTGAAATGTGGTTTTCCCAGGAAAGATCATGGCAGATAGTGAGACCCAAAAGCTTGAGTGACAGAACTTCTTGAAGAGGATTATTCAGAAAGTGGATGGGAGGGTTGTCCAGTCGGTCTTTTCGGAGAGACATCGTAAGAGTGTGAGATTTGTCAGGATTGAAAGACATGTTCCACTTGTTTGCCCAGTCTGTGATTTTGTCCAGGTCTGCAGAGAGTGAGGAGGCAGCAGACTGCCGATCTGAGGGATGAAGAATGGAGCGACAGAGAGTAGAGTCATCAGCAAAGAGATACAGAGGATTTTCAAGAGAGTCAGAGAGATCATTGATGAAGACCAGAAAAAGCACAGGGCCCAGAACACTGCCTTGTGGAACTCCAGCCTGAACAGGAAGAGGAGATGAGAGAAACCCATTCAGGGCCACACGTTGACTACGACTAGAGAGGACGTCCGCCAGCCATGCGTGGAGATTTCCATTGATACCAAAAGAGGAGAGTTTGGTGAGCAGAGCGGGGTGCCAGACCGTATCGAAGGCACGTGATATGTCAAGGGAGACTGCTCTAATTTCCTGTTTGGCATTGAGGACCTCCATCCATTGTTGAGAAAGCAGAAGCAGCATGTCCAGAGTAGAGTGTCCAGGTCTGAAACCAAATTGATGAGTAGAGATCAAGCCATTGGAGAAGAGGAAAGATTTCATATCTGAAGCAATGATGGATTCCATGACTTTGCTGATAATTGGGAGAAGGCTGATTGGTCTGTAGTTGCTGGGATCTGTTTTTGCACCTTTTTTGTGCAAAGCGGTGATGTTGGCAGATTTCCAAGCAGATGGAAGATGACCTTGAGCAAAAGAGAGGGTGAAGAGAACAGAGAGAGGGAGTGAAAGAGCGGAAGAACAGGATTTTAGGACCCGTGGGCTGATGCCGTCAGGTCCAGTTGCAGAATCCGAGTCGAGCACACATTTTAATAGCACACATTAAATGTGTGTTTCTTAATCGTGCTGTTCATCTTTTAATAGCACATTAAATGTTTTTCCCAATCGTGCTGCTCATCTTTTAATAGCACATTAACTGTGTTTCCCAATTGTGCTGTTCATCTTTTAATAGCACATTAAATGTGTGTTTCCCAATCGTGCTGTTCATCTTTTAATAGCACGTTAACTGTGTGTTTCCCAATCGTGCTGTTCATCTTTTAATAGCACATTAAATGTGTGTTTCCCAATCGTGCTGTTCATCTTTTAATAGCACATTAAATGTGTGTTTCCCAATCATGCTGTTCATCTTTTAATAGCATATTAAATGTGCGTTTCCAAATCACACTGTTCATCTTTTAATAGCACATTAAATGTGTGTTTCCCAATCGTGCTGTTCATCTTTTAATAGCACATTAACTGTGTGATTCCCAATTGTGCTGTTCATCTTTTAATAGCACATTAACTGTGTTTCCCAATCATGCTGTTCATTTTTTAATAGCACATTAAATGTGTGTTTCCCAATCGTGCTGTTCATCTTTTAATAGCACGTTAACTGTGTGTTTCCCAATCGTGCTGTTCAACTTTTAATAGCACATTAAATGTGTGTTTCCCAATCGTGCTATTCATCTTTTAATAGCACATTAAATGTGTGTTTCCCAATCGTGCTGTTCATCTTTTAATAGCACATTAACTGTGTGTTTCCCAATCGTGCTGTTCATCTTTTAATAGCACATTAAATGTGTGTTTCCCAATCGTGCTGTTCATCTTTTAATAGCACATTAAATGTGTATTTCCCAATCACACTGTTCATCTTTTAATAGCACATTCAATGTGTGTTTCCCAATCGTGCTGTTCATCTTTTAATAGCACATTAACTGTGTGTTTCCCAATCGTGCTGTTTATTTTTAAATAGCACATTAAATGTGTTTCCAATCGTGCTGTTCATCTTTTCATAGCACATTAAATGTGTGTTTCCCAATCGTGCTGTTCATCTTTTAATAGTACATTAAATGTGTGTTTCCCAATCATGCTGTTCATCTTTTAATAGCACATTAAATGTGTTTCCAATCGTGCTTTCATCTTTTAATAGCACATTAAATGTGTGTTTCCCAATCGTGCTGTTCATCTTTTAATAGCACATTAACTGTGTTTCCCAATCGTGCTGTTCATCTTTTAATAGCACATTAAATGTGTGTTTCCCATTCATGCTCTTCATCTTTTAATACCGCATTAAATGTGTGTTTCCCAATCGTGCTGTCCATCTTTTAATGGCACATTAAATATGTGTTTCCCAGTCATGCTCTTCATCTTTTAATACCGCATTAAATGTGTGTTTCCCAAACGTGCTGTTTGTTTTAAAATAGCACATTAACTGTAACATGACAATTGGGAAGAGGAAGGAGGAAGGAGAAGAAAGAGAAGAGGAAGAAGTTGTTTCTTGGGTTTGTTGATCTGGAGAAAGCATTCGATAGGGTTCCACACGAAGTATTGACATGGGCATTGAGGAAGTTAGAAGTGGAGGAATGGTTGATCAGAGTAGTGATGGCAATGTACAATAGAGCGCGCACAGCTGTAAGGACGAAGGACGGGAACATGGTGAGTTTGAGGTGAAGGTGGGAGTGCATCAGGGGTCGGTACTAAGTCCACTACTATTTGTAGCTGTGATGGAGGTGCTGGCTCAGACCGTAAAGGAGGGTTTACCGTGGGAGTTGTTGTATGCAGATGATCTGGTGTTGATTGCGGAAAGTATGGATGGACTGAAGGAAAAGATGAACAAGTGGAAGGAAAGTATGGAGACAAAAGGTCTGAAGGTGAATATAGGAAAGACGAAGGTGATGGCAAGTGGTAAAGCATGTGGTGAGGTGGAAAGAACTGGGAAGTGGCCATGTGCTGTGTGCAGGAAGGGTGTCGGAGTGAACTCCATTCAATGTACAATGTGTGCTGAGTGGGTTCATCAAAAATGTAGTGGTCTGAGAGGGTCATTAACCAGTGTGGCAGCTACATTCAAATGTAAGGTGTGCACAGAGGGAGCTGCAGATGGAGGAAATGTTGAGTTGGATCTTGGAGACGGCGTGAAGCTGGAAGGTGTGAAAACATTTTGCTACCTTGGAGACATGCTGAATGGAGAAGGTGGATCAGACTCGGCAACGGTTGCTAGAGTGAGATGTGCATGGAAGAAGTTTCGGGAACTGAGTGGCGTGCTGATGAGGAGGGGAGTGTCGTTGAAGCTGAAGGGAAAGGTGTGTGCTGCATGTGTGAGAAGTGTTATGATTTATGGGAGCGAGACATGGGTCATGAATGTAGAGCAGCAACGAAGGCTGGAAAGGGTGGAATGCGAATGGTTCGGTGGATGTGCGGAGTGTCGCTGAGAGAGAGGAAGACAAATGATGCATTGCGAAAGATGATGGGAATAGAGCCTGTGATTGATGCTGTGAAGAGGAACAGGTTGAGATGGTTTGGTCATGTGTTGAGGAAGGGTGAAAGTGACTGGTTGAGAAGAGTGATGGAAATAAATGTAGAAGGAAGTAGAGGACGGGGAAGACCGAGAAAGACTTGGCTAAAGACGGTGTTAGAAGACATGCGGGCAAGGGGGTTAACAAGGAGAGATGCAGAAAATAGGGCAAAATGGAGAAGATTGTCATGGGGACCGCAAGCCTAACCCCCGCTCTTGCAGGGAAAATGGCCTTAAAATGCATGTTGTTGTTGTATTAACTGTGTGTTTCCCAATGGTGCTGTTCATCCTTTAAGAGCACATTAAATGTGTGTTTCCCAATCGTGCTGTTCATCTTTTAATAGCACATTAAATGTGGGTCAGATTGTTGAGACAGCAGAAGGAGGTGGATCGGAGGAGACTTGGAAAACAAAACAGAGGCCACCGACCTGTCTGTGTTGTGCTTCGGCCTCATTGTGGGAGATGCCAATAATATTGAGAGCTTTATATTCAACAGAATACAAGGGACAGATGTGATTATGGGGCACCCACCCATAACGGAAAGCAATACTCCATTCAGCTATGGACAAAGGCTTTGCTTCAGCTATGAGTAGTTCTGATTTTCCAAGGAATGACTTGAAACGATAGAGCATGCCATGTTTGGAGGCCAGCTTTGCTACATGGTCAAGCCCAGTAAAGGTCATGGCTCATGGTGATGCCTAGAAGTTCAAGAGACTGAACCTTTTCCATATTTAGATTTCAGAAGGTCGAATGTAGGCCTACCAGGTTTCAAAGTATCCACTTCGGTGTGTATGTGTGTGTGTGTGTGTGTGTGTGTGTGTGTGTGTGTGTGTGTGTGTGTGTATATATATATATATATATGTGTGTGTGTGTGTGTGTGTGTGTGTGTGTGTGTGTGTGTGTGTGTGTGTGTGTGTCTGCGTGTGTATCCGAGGCTGTGGATCCGCCGTTTGCAGAAGTCCTGGGCTGAAAGGGTCGAAACCTCGAGGAAGAAATGTGCCCAGCTGATGATCCGTGCAATCGGGAAACGAGTCAATTGCTTACAGGTTAAGGTTCTTACTTTAGTTAGGGGAACTATGTTTTGAGGTTTACAATTTAAATAAAGTTGAATATGGGATGTTGTAAAATTAACATCATTTACAGCAATCCTTTAAATTATTTAAGTTTAGGAACAACCGATACTGTACAATTAATTAAATGCATTTTAAAATAAGAATTGAAAAAGAGAAATAAGAATTGAAAATCATAATAGATAGAATTGTGAGAAAAAAAAAGAAAAAAAAACATGTGTGTGTGTGTGTGTGTGTGTGTGTGTGTGTGTGTGTGTGTGTGTGTGTGTGTGTGTGTGTACACAAGAAAAAGTTGCTCGATGGGGATGCCCACTGGTGAGTGAGGAATGGTGTGAATGATAACTCATCTACTCTTAAGGAAAGACATTTTGACTGTGTCTTCCCTAAAGTGGTGTGTTGCCTGTATCCATTTCCCCTACCCCTCATCCTCACCCACATCCCTTGTTTTTCTTGTTTTACCCATCTCCGTCTATTTTGTTGGTGTTTCCACTCTCTTTCTGCTGTTCATTTTGTTATGTTGCGTCCTGATATGTTCTGTGTTCCAGCTCTTCCACGAGCCTCGACTTTGTGCACAAAAAAAACTTTCATTAACCAACACAATACGAAATGGGATGGCACAGTTAGTGAGGCAACACTCCAACTGTTTACAATTTGGCTTGGAATCGAATCCAGGTTACACAGCTCAAAGGTCAGTGTGATACCCCCATCAAACTTTGTTATTCATGATTTTCGACACTTTCTGAATGAGTTGTGCAGCATGTTTTCATGTCTCGAAGGCCTTTATTCCAGGACACACAATTTTTCCTTCCATTTCCATTTGGGTTTTTGGGCTGCTTATTACCAGAAAATGCTTCCTGTAAAACAATGCATACATTTAATTTCAGTACCCAAAAAGTTAACACCAATGAAAGAAAGCAAGGTGTTTTCAGGTGTTCATATCACCACCACATGTGGTAAATACAACACAACAACAACAACATGCATTTTAAGGCCATTTTCCCGACTAGAGCGGGGGTTAGCCTTGCGGTCCCCATGACAATCTTCTCCATTTTGCCCTATTTTCTGCATCTCTCCTTGTTAACCCCGTTGCCCGCATTTCTTCTTCCACCATCTTTAGCCAAGTCTTTCTCGGTCTTCCCCGTCCTCTACTTCCTTCTACATTCATTTCCATCACTCTTCTCAACCAGTCACTTTCATCCTTCCTCAACACATGACCAAACCATCTCAACCTGTTCCTCTTCACAGCATCAATCACAGGCTCTATTCCCATCATCTTTCGCAATACATCATTTGTCTTCCTCTCTCTCAACGATACTCCACACATCCGTCGAACCATTCGCATTTCCACCCTTTCCAACCTTCGTTGCTGCTCTACGTTCATTACCCATGTCTCGCTCCCATAAATCATAACACTTCTCACACATGCAGCATACACCTTTCCCTTCCGCTTCAACGACACTCCCCTCCTCGTCAGCACGCCACTCAGTTCCCAAAACTTCTTCCATGCACATCTCACTCAAGCAACCGTTGCCGAGTCTGATCCACCTTCTCCATTCAGCATGTCTCCGAGGTAGCAAAATGTTTTCACACCTTCCAGCTTCACGCCGTCTCCAAGATCCAACTCAACATTTCCTCCATCTGCAGCTCCCTCTGTGCACACCTTACATTTGAATGTAGCTGCCACACTGGTTAATGACCCTCTCAGACCACTACATTTTTGATGAACCCACTCAGCGCACATTGTACATTGAATGGAGTTCACTCCGACACCCTTCCTACACACAGCACAGGGCGACTTCCCAGTTCTTTCCACCTCACCACATGCTTTACCACTTGCCATCACCTTCGTCTTTCCGATATTCACCTTCAGACCTTTTGTCTCCATACATTCCTTCCACATGTTCATCTTTTCCGTCAGTCCATCCATACTTTCCGCAATCAACACCAGATCATCTGCATACAACAACTCCCACGGTAAACCCTCCTTTACGTTCTGAGCCAGCACCTCCATCACAGCTACAAATAGTAGTGGACTTAGTACCGACCCCTGATGCACTCCCACCTTCACCTCCAACTCACCACTGTTCCCGTCCTTCGTCCTTACAGCTGTGCGCGCTCTTTTGTACATTGCCATCACTACTCTGATCAACCATTCCTCCACTCCTAACTTCCTCAATGCCCATGTCAATACTTTGCGTGGAACCCTATCGAATTGTGTGTGTGTGTGTGTGTGTGTGTGTGTGTGTGTGTGTGTGTGTGTGTGTGTGTGTGTGTGTGTGTGTGTGTGTGTGTGTGTGTGTGTGTGTGTGTGGATCGGAGGAGACCACATTTACATGTGGTAAATAAAAAGGAGGAATTCTGCAATCCCTGATGTTCTGGCCTTCTGGTTTCCATTTGACAATGATAGTCCTATCTACTGGTCTTACATCCACTCCACATTCTGCACTCTTGTATGGAATCCTACCTGTGCAATAGCAGGAGTACCACAGGTGTGAAGATGCCAGGTAACCTCACTTAAACTCAAATGGTAAATGGTGAGGAAGAGGAGGAGGCAGACGCGTTGTCATCCGAAGGGCTCCGACCATCACTGGGCAGCTGGGCGAATAGCGGGCGAGCGTTGAACACTGGCAGGTGGGAATATTGAAAGCTTTCGGCATATTGTGGAATGTATACAGGAACTAATATATGCATTTACTATGGCGAACCAAAAATGGCATAAAAATCACGGAAACTACATAAATACCAAAATTTCTCAAAACATTATGGACGGATTCGGACGACATTTGGTGGACCGTTTGGGTGTTTTTGGTGGGTAGGTGGAACGATTTCATTCACTTTTGTTGAAGATCCAAATAGCATAATTTTTTTGGTGATTCATCATCATTGAGGGGCGGGGCCAAAAACGATATACAGCACGATATCTCAAAAAGATGTGGACGGATTTGGACGTAACTCGGTGGACACGTTGTGTAGGTGACAAGAACAATCCGATTAGATTATAGTTCAGGTCCGAATCCAGGTATGACCTATCAGTGGGATACAAAACATAAACAGTTCAACCTGGGGGAGGTATGCTCTCTATGGATGTTTTTAGACATCATCATAATCTCTTGTTTAAGTTTCGTTGGCTTCCGTTTGAACAAGTTCCCTTTGCTTTGGATTTTGTGTATAAATAAAATTAAATAAAAAGTATATCTATATATATATATATATATATATTCACTAAAAAATGGAAATGTGTCAGGAAAGTGGCAGGTGAGCGGAACAGGAAGTTAATTACAAATAGAGGGCCGATGTATGAATTTGGATCCTGTATGTACCCCTGTGTACATCCTGTGGTAGCGAGTTCAACACCTGGATTAACGACACAATAAGGTATTTCTGGATCAAAGAATAAACATGTTACTAAAGTGTGTTTGTGTGTGTGTATTAATATCATTTGTGCCAAGTTCGGTCACTATTCCATCAGCGGTTTTGGAGATGTTGCAAGTGTTTACTGACTGACGGATTGACTGACTGATTGACTTATGGAATGACAGACAAAATGACTGATGGACTGGCTGACTGATGAAATGACTGACCGTCTGATGGACTGACTAATGGACTGACTGACTGACAAAATGACTGATGGACTGGCTGACTCATGAAATGACTGACAAACTAATGGACTGACCGACTGACAAAATGACTGACAGACAGACTGACTGACAGATGGACTACCTAACTGACGAAATTATTGACTTACTAGCAGACTGACAGATGAAATGACTGATGGACGGACTAACTAACTGACTGACGAAATGATTGACTGATGAACTGACTGACCAAATGACTGACGGTCTGACTAACGGACTGACAAATGGACTAACTGACTGACCAAATGATTGACTGATGGACTGACTGGTGGACTGACTGGTGGACTGACTTGTGGACTGACTGGTGGACTGACAGACGAAATGGCTGATGGACTGACTGATGCACAGACTACCTGACTGATGCACAGACTAACTGACTAATGCACAGACTAACTGACTGATGGACAGACTACCTGACTGATGCACAGACTACCTGAATGATGCACAGACTACCTGACTGATGCACAGACTACCTGACTGATGGACTGACTGACTGACTGACTGACGGACGACACGGCATCCCATAAGCTTCCCGGAACTACATTCTCGGTGAGCTAAAAATGGACACCGTGTAATCTTTAACTTCCACAAACCAATGCTGGAAGAAGGGATAGCCAGCTTAACGTCCATACGAGGGACCGGGGATATGGGATATGGGGACAAACACATGGATGTGTTAAGTTTCCCTACCTGGGAAATACCAGAACAGCAGTTTACAGCTGCCGGGAATCGAACCTCGGCTAGTCATCGCAGAGATCGAGTGTGCCTACCTTTAAAAACGATCCTACCTGTCCAATAATTAATTAATTAATTATGCAGTTTATATTTCTAAGTCTCCTTCATGTCAGTGACGTGATTACATCGACAGGTTCCAATGAAACCCAAAGCTGACTTTGCGCAAAATGTCCGATAGAGGGCGGGAAATACACGTGGCTTCATCAACTTGGGCACCTGGTAATGCTCATGCAGGTATGATCAGGACTCCGATCAACGAACTATAAATCTTAAACGCAAATCAAGGTGTGTACAATCGACGAAAGATCAATCAAGAGAAAATACTGTAATTTGTTCGGCCATGGACTTACCGATCAACCCTCGGATACCGACAACCTGCAAGCTTGTACACCTGGTTGATAATAATAAATAATAATATAATAATGCATATTAATTAATACCTGGTTATTATTTTTTGCAGAGAAATCCAATCAGTGCTATCAGGTTTGGCTCTGTTAGTTGATCAGTAAAAGGATGACCTATAAATCCCCGTAATGAATGACCACGTGATCATTCCTGATCCTTCTGTTCAAGTGCTTTGAGAATTCCCCCGCGTTTTCCGTCCATGGCGGTGTAATCGTGGCGGTTACATCGTCCGCCTTCCATCACTCGAAAAGTCGTCCAACTTTTGTTTTTAAACAAATATAGCAAATTTCATGCAACAGTTATTCGTTTAAAAAAACGTTAACATTTTCTGATCACGTGTTCGGAACAATACACGGTTCGAAGCTGGAGGAGATGACGTCACTTTATCTGAAAGCGGTTTAAATTAAAACGTTAAGTGGACGCAGCATGGTGGTTTTCCTTTTACTAGTACCCGACTGCAAAGCCGCAATGAGCCGGCGAAGCCAAAGCCTCTTGCCACTATTTTACCCATCACGATGGCATCAGTGGGTTAGGTAGTTGGTAGTAGGTAGGTGTAGTAGGTACCGTACCTGGTAAGACTTGGTAAAAGAGAAGAGCAGACAATCCTCCCCAATACCTACATACAATAAATGTCACAAGCAGCTTAAGGAAGTAACTATACGATGTGCTAGCTTAAGGCCTATTTTAAGAAATTTTAACTGGGCTTAATATACGTTTTCACAGTATGTGTGTAGTCTTCTAACTTCAGTCGCTGTCAGGACTGGTTCTCTCCGGGCACTGCGGCTTCCTCCACCAGAAGAAGTTAGCTTGCAGTAAGATCAGTGCCGACAGATCAGACGATAGCCGTTTCAACGGCAATGTGTGACTGTCGTTAATCAAACCGTGTCGATGGCGCTGATTGGCTGACCTAAGCTGATCGCTGCTTGGTCAGCTCACAAAATTTCGCAAATTCAGACCTAAAATGACACCATTTGCATTCTGGATGAGATTAAAATTGATAAAATTTACTTCTTGATTAATTCGGTGAAATCCGTCTCAACTTCGGATATTTCCGGCCGTGAAAAACTATTCCCTACGGCCGCGAGATTTCTAAAAAAAATAATTCGTCAATTTTAGAATATTTGATGCCGTTTTCAGCCTCCGAAACGCGTAATAAGCTTTTTTGAAGTATTTTTTCAAATGCTCGAATCTCATTGGTTCCGGTGTTTGGTGACGATTTTCGTTGAAGATAATGAGGTTGGTCTTAAAGTATTTTAATTACAAATTAGAGGTGCATAAGATTGTGAATCAAACAAAGACGGGTGAAACAAACTCCTATTGAACTTTTTCACAATTTTGTTATGCATACTTCCGCATCCGGAAGATGGCGGCCTCCATTGAGTGATTTGGTTTTTGAAATATTTTTTCAAATGCTCGAATCTCATTGGTTCCAGTGTTTGGTGACGATTTTCGTTTAAGATAACCAGGCCCGTGCGGGCCGAGGTTGGTCTTAAAGTATTTTAATTACAAATTAGAGGTGCATAATATTGTGAATCAAACAAAGACGGGTGAAACAAACTCCTATGGAACTTTTTCAAATTTGTTATGCATACTTCCGCATCCGCAAGATGGCGGCCTCCATTGAGCGATTTGGTGCGTCAAAGCTTCGAAATTCTCAAGCCAAGGGATCCAGCATAATCTGTTTTTTCAACATAATACGTACGCGTTCATTGACAACACCGGCTTCGCCGGCTACTAGTACCCGACTGCAAAGCCGCAATGAGCCGGCGAAGCCAAAGCCTCTTGCCACTATTTTACCCATCACGATGACATCAGTAGGTTAGGTAGTTGATAGTAGGTCGGTGTAGGTACCGTACCTGGTAAGACATGGTAAAAGAGAAGAGCAGACAGTCCTCCCCAATACCTACACACAATAAATGTCACAAGAAGCTTAAGGAAGTAACTATACGATGTGCTAGCTTAAGGCCTATTTTAAGAAATTTTAACTGGGCTTAACATACGTTTTCACAGTATGTGTGTCGTCTTCTAACTTCAGTCGCTGTCAGGGCTGGTTCTCTCCGGGCACTGCGGCTTCCTCCACCAGAAGAAGTTAGCTTGCAGTAAGATCAGTGCCGACAGATCAGACGATAGCGCCGTTTCAACGGCAATGTGTGACTGTCGACGTCGTTAATCAAACCGAGCTTTCTTTCTTGATGTAAACCGCTTATACCGTATTTCTGGCCGTGAATAACTATCCCCGACGGCCACGAGATTTCTAAAAAATAATTCTTCGTCAATTTTCGAATAATTGATGTAATACGCCGAAAGGCGTAATAAGCTTTTTAAAAATATTTTTCAAATGCTCGAATCTCATTGGTTCCGGTGTTTGGTGACGATTTTCGTTGAAGATAACGAGGTTGGTCTTAACGTATTTTAATTACAAATTAGAGGTGCATTAGATTGTGAATCAAAGAAAGACGGGTGAAACAAACTCCTATTGAACTTTTTCGCAATTGTTTTATGCAAACTTCCGCATCCGGTCGATGGCGGCCTCCATTGCGTGATTTGGTTTTAGAAATATTTTTTCAAACGCTCGAATCTCATTGGTTCCGGTGTTTGGTGACGCTTTTCGTTGAAGATAACCAGGCCCGTGCGGGCCGAGGTTGGTCTTAAAGTATTTTAATAATAAATTGGAGGTGAATAAGATTGTGAAAGAAACTCCTATAGAACCTTTTCAATTTGTTATGCATACTTCCGCATCCGCAAGATGGCGGCCTCCATTGAGCGATTTGGTGCGTCAAAGCTTCGAAATTCTCAAGCCAAGGGATCCAGCATAATCTGTTTTTTCAACATAATACGTACGCGTTCATTGACAGCACCGGCTTCGCCCGCTATAATTAATCCTCGTGATATTATATAGTACTTTTTCAGGCGAAATCTAAATACTTTCAAAACGCCGTATTAACTACGTACGCACGCAGCGCTGACGTCAACGCGTACGGCAGTTTCGATCTGTTTCAAAGCAAATTAAACTTTCTCCACTGTTGCAAATGTTCATTATATAAATTAACATGGCATAAGTCACTGCCAAAATAGCATTCGTTGATTCAGGACAAAATGTTGAGTCGACATAGGTGTGAAATCATCGATTACTCAATATAAAAATAAATTCTGAAAATTTTTAATTAAAAAAATTAAATGTTTAATTTTAAAATTTAGGAAAGGAGACGATTTTGAATTTCGAAACGAATGATCGCGATTAGACAAATTCACTCGGCTGTCGTTTCCGAAATTAAACGTTGCAGGCCACGGACTTACTGATCAAACTTCGTATCAATAGCTACATCTACATTAGCCTACGTACGCAATACTTGGGGCGAATGGCAACGCGCTCCCGAACGATCAAACGGACATTTATAATCAGTTTATTGTCTCGTTCGTCAATTTCAGAGATATATTAAACAATTAAATTTTTATATTAAACATTAATATTAAACAATATATTAAACAATTTAGAATTTTTTTTTATATATATTTTTTATTTTTTTATAATTTTTTTTAGTTTTTTTTAATTAGTGGTATATTAAACAATTTCACTTTGACAAATGAGGAAAAACTTCCTCGTTCATACCTGACAAAGCAATTTGATACGTGTTCGGTATAAATTGTGTTTCGCTTGGCGGTGACATCATCGGATCAATTTGTCCTTGTCACAGACACAACCTGTTCACAAAATTTCGTCCGAATCCGTCCATAACGCTTTAATATCGTGCTATATATGTATGTGTATATATATTGTTACGGAATCGGACGACGGCACTCCCCTTACCGAGGGGGGTTTAATCCCCTCGTCTTGTTAAGCTGGCCGTTTTCTGTTCCTGGGGGTATGACGTCACGCCCGGTCAGCGCTGAATAGGATATTAGGCCTATACTTCCTATGACCTCAGTACCAGCGCCTTCCGGTACGCAAGGAAATACTCCCGGCCGTGCCGCAGCGTAATAGATGGATTGCGCCGAGCGAAGCGAACTGTGGCGCGGGCCGTTAACAATGACTAAACCCGATTGCGAAGCGGTTCGGCCAAAATCGCGCCACAGGAACTCAATGGGGAAATCACTAAAGCGATCGGACGAGAAAGAAACGAAAGTAAGGAGGAACAGGTATTTATTACTATTATTTACACAACCAAAGAAACCAAAGGAGAAGAAAAGAAACGAAAGTAATTTACAGAAGACACAGGCAATTCTTAAGCAGGCTTAACTTATTCCCAGGGACAAGACAAAACAAGACAAACTCACGTACACTAATCGGGAATTGCAGGCAGGAATGAATGGCTGGAAGGAGAAGGTTCAGGTGGGACACAGGGCAGGAAGGTCCGGGCAAAATGCGCAGCAGAGAGGTCCGCTCCAGGTTCACAGTTCGGAAGCGAACAGCCGGCGGCTCCACACGGCAGGGCTTTCTGCAGCAGCAGGTCTCTCCTTACTCATCTGCCTCGTACCGACTCTCCCTTCCATCTGCCTCAAAAGCTGCTTGCCAATCTGTTGCGTGGCGGGACGTATATCTTTAATCATCTGTGCGCACGTCTCTGAAGCTCTCTCTTCTCTCTCGTACCTCTCTCAACCGCCTCCCTCCACAGAACTGCGGTGGGGGCTTCGCACACGGGTTATATGGCCAGCCCCGTTGAACCCTTTCGAACCTGCTAGATGTTTCTCTCTCCGCCCTCTCAAGCCAAACCCACCGAGCCTTGGTTGGTTAAGGGCGCTGACTCCACCTTTTGGTGACGAGGTGGGGCCACGCCTGTGAGGTGGTAGCTCCTCCCCCTTCTTCTCCGAGATGAGCACATGGCAATGGCGGCTTGCAGGAATGGAAAACCACTCGCACCCTTTTTGAAAAGAACGAAAGGGATCTATCTCATTTGATTGATGCAACGCAGATTCAACTATGGGAAACATGGCCCTACCTGCAACACAGAATAACGATATAACTATAGAGAGGTCCTATGATTTGCTACGTGTTGCAATGTGGACTAACTAGGTGCAATTATTTCAATTAACAGCCAATTAAGGGGAAATGTACACAGGGGTTATTTATAAGGGATTTTACTACTAAATTTACAAAGTGAAGGTTCTAAAAACTGCAACAATATATATATATATATATATATATATATATATATATATTGTTGTGGATATGAGGACTGTATTTTTTTGATTGTGTGCTTTATTATTATTATTATTGTTTATTCTGCGCCCCCTGCCTCCGGAGCTGTGTAAAGGTGAAAGGGCATCCCATAATTAGTCCACAAGCATACACGTCAGCCAATAATAGAATACCCCTGTTCGATAGTTATATCTTATTCTGTGTTTTAGGGTAAGGCTGTGTCTCCCATTAATTGAAGTACTCCATTGCACCAGTGAAAGAGAATAGATCCCCTTTCATTCCCATCCCCAAAATCTCCATTTCCTTTCACATCCCCTTTCGTCATTGCCAAGCCTCGATTGCCAATTACCTCCCCTCCAAAACCACCATTGAACATGTGCTCGGGTCGGGGAAGAGGGACGTGCCCGCCCGTCGTCATCAAGGGCGGAGCCAGAGGGTCGCGTGACCAACCAGGGCCGAGGTGAGCACACCGATGGGCGTGTCCTGAAGGCCGGCGGCTTGATCGCCGGAGGCGCTATAAAAGGCGCGCGCGCAAGAAGCGGGGGGTGGTCGGTGGTGAGGAGTGAGTGGACCAAGAGAGAGAAAGAGTGGTTGGACCAAGAAAGAGAAAGAGTGGTTGGACCAAGAGAGAAAGAGTGGTTGGACAGAGAGACGTGCAAGAGTGTTGTTGAGTTGAGGGTTTGGACCAGACGAGTCAGACGAGTCCTGGCAAAGCAAGCGGCGGCCACAGCAGCAACAACACCCAACAGCCGCTTGGGGCCTGGACGGCGGTTTTGAGCAGGGCCGCGAAGGAACGGCGGCTGCTAAACGCGCCGATCGTGCTGCAGGACCCCCTTGGACCTTCCTCTCCCTCCAGCCATCCACCTCCTGCCTTTCCACCCTTCTTGTGTACGTGAGTTTGTTCTGTGTGTCTTGTCCCTGGGTATTTAATTAAGTCTGTATAAGCTAGTATTTGCACTGTGTCACCTGCGTCTTATGTGTTGTAAATAAACGTGACTGCTTTCTTTTTGCTTGTGTGTATAATAAATCCAATTACTCTTCTGTCCGTCTTCTCGTCTTATTCCTTTTCCTCTTTGCATTTCGTCGTTTTAGTCTTTTCCAGATTGGGCAGCTGCGGTGCGATACGGCCAAAGTTCTGGGTGAATCGGGTGAGTCGGGGAACAACTGTTCGGTCGCGGAGCCTTCGCTCGGCAAACAACATCCTAAACCGCGATCAGTAACAATTGGTGTCGGGAAGTGGGATTGGACCCGAAGCGCGCTTAACGCGCTCAAAATTACAAGCTGCTGAAAAATTGTGTTTTAAAGAAATAAAACCCGAATTTTGAAATCGCGCCATGGCTGGTCAAGGCGACGGGATGCCGGTGGGAGAGATAGACGGGGTAGAATCGACCCAGGACCCCAGGGAAGAAGTGGGGAAAATGGTGGAGGAGAGTAAAGAAGGTGTGGTTGAGGGGGTATCAGACGCACAAAATGGCGCTCTCGCGCACGTGGTATCAGACGCACAAAGTGGCAGCTCGCACGAGCGCGGGGTAGCCGCGCCCGCTGTGCAAATAGCGGGAATTGATGTGCGGGACCTCATGGCGCAGATTAATGCAACCATACTAATGGCAAATATGGGGCTAGAAGCAAAAATGGATGCTCAGGGTGAGCGAATGGGACAAATGGGGAACCGGATGGATGCTCAGGGTGAGCGATTGGGAAACCAAATTGAAGCAATAACCAACAGAATGTGTGACCGCATGCAAAAATGTGGGAAGACCATGGATCGCATGGTGGGCGAAAGGGTCCCAGGGGTGCACGAGGAGGTAACGCGGGTCGAAAAGCGCCGGTTGAGCGAAGCAGAGGAAAGCACGGGTACAATGACGGGGGTAGAAATCGCGACACGGGGTTTGGAAAAGCCGGCGACCGATGAGGTAGAGGGAATTTTATTAAAGCCAGCGGTCGTCGAGGGGAACAAAGACAAAGCAGTGCTGGGAATTAAAATTGAAGAGATGACGGAGGTAGCCCGGGAATTGCAGGGAGAAATGGAAAATGTGCAAAGTCCCTGCTCACATCACGATGCTGTGCTTAACCCGAATGGAAGTTTGCAGGTTTTGGTGCAGGGAGGAAGAAGAACCCCGAAGGTGAGTCGTGCTGTGTATTGTGCGGGGAGATTTTGTAAAAGGATGTGTAGCGACAAAAGAATTGTCGCGCGATTGGGATCGATATGGCACCCGGGCGTTGGTGAAGGGTCCCGTGTGAGTAAAAATGGCACGCGTGTGAGGAAAAAGTGTGCGTCGGCGAGTGGGTGTGTTATAACGTGTGGGAGTGAAACCGAGTGCGAGCGAGAATGCACGTCGGGGTGTACGGAGTGTACGTGCGAGGGTGAGAGTGACACGAGGAGTGAGTTGGTGGTGGAGCGGGTGCGAGAATGCACGCTTGGAATGGTTGAGGGTGTGCGAGGAAGCACACCTGAGTTGGTCATGGCACGAGTGTGGGAGAGCCCATCTGAGCGCGTTAGTGGGTGGATGCCAGAGTGCACGCCCATGGTGAGTGTTACGGAGGACGTAACGGAGGAGAGGTGTGGACCGAGGTGTGCGAGCGGCGAGTGTGCGCAAGAGTGTGCGCGAGAGGTGTGGTTTGTGACAGGGAGTACGTTGGTGGAATGTACGGACGGCGTTGGAACGCCGGGTTTGGTGAGGGTGAAAGGGGCAGCATATGCGTGTGAGCATGCAGGTGAAGCATCGACGGTAACCGGGTTAGCGGTTAGGGCGACGGATAGCCGATGCGAGCACTCGGGGCCCGGGGTGCTTTGTTGGGTGCGAGGCCCGGCGCGGGTCGATGCTGCGTCGCTTCTCTTCGAAGGGTCGTTGCCGATTCGGGCTTGGCCCCGCCCCGCACGGTCGAGTCCGGGCTTTGTCGGGCGAGGCGACCGGTCCGGTTCAAGGGCGAGTGGGAGGAAGCGGAACGGTGCCCCCTCGTGGGGACGGGGTTCCGACTGGGGGAGATTGAGCCATCGGGCCCGGGACCGCAAGGTGCCGCGCCGAGATGGTGCGTGGAACCTCGGTCCAACCAAACCACCTCCCTTGAACCGAAAGCCGGACGGATTCAACCTGCAGGCGACCAAACCACCCGAATTCATTGCTCGGCTTTGCGAAGCCGAGTTTAATGATGTCATGACGCACCGAGGCTAGGATATAGCGGACTGTGATGATGATGGTAGTGATTTGATACGAAATTTATAATAGTGGGTAGAATTGGCAGTAAATGGAAAATTTTTGAATTGGTTGGAATTTGGACACGCAAAATTAATAGTGGGAACGCCCCCGATGTGGTGGGATGGCAACTCTGTCATCCCTCACACCACCGTGGTGGGGCAAATGCGCTATAGATTATGGGGTGTATGGCAGTGAAAACTAGCCCGGGTGGGTTAGGATATTGTGTGTAGGGCCCTAGAAGATGACATTAGGTAACGTTAAGATTAGTTAGTGACTGATACCTGTAGTGGGGACGCAGGTAGATTAGTGTGGATGATAATGACGTGGGAGCGCAATAGTTTAAAGGGACGACTGGGAAGCGCAAGTTTCAGAGGGGAGTAGTTAGATGAGATGATGCCGTGTGTTTGAGGATTGAACAGGTGTGATTGCACAGGTGTGCAACTGAACAGGTGTGTGGAGCAGTGTGTGAGTGAGTGAAGGTGATTGTGTATTGTGCTGACCCAATGGTCCAGGAAGAGGAGGAGGGTGCAGGTGGCACCAGGTGTGAGTGCACAGGTGTGCAACAACAGGTATGAGGAACAGGTGTATGGAATAAATGGTAGTGTGGAGTATGTGGAGTATTGGAATGGATGGTCGTGGAGTGAGTATGGTGGAAATTGTGGAGTGGAGTGGATGGTGCGAAGGTGTGAATGGGGGAAGAGTGGACCCCCATCACGGATACCCGGGGCGGGTAGAGTAAGTGTTAGGTAGAGGGTATAGGTAAATTGTGGTTGGATATTGGCATCTGTGGTGCGGGTGGAAGAATGGTGATTGGATGGGTGCATTAGTGTTGTGGAAATGGCTGGGCGTGTAGCCTGTTAGTGTGTGTAGTTGGTTTGGGCACTCCACCACTGTGAGGATGTCGGCCAGGTGAGGCCGCAGGTGGGCTCTGGGAGCCGGTAGTTGTGGATGGGGCCCGAGGATCCGGAGGACGGACCCGGGTAGCCCAGTGCCAGAGGGCACCGAGTGGGGTGACAGAGCCAGGAGGGGCCTTCCCAAATTAGATAGGTTAGGTAAGGAGCAGGTAAGCTCGGGTGGCAACTACAGTGGTGGAGGTGTGCAGGTGGGTAGACCTGCTGGGAGAGCTACACGTCACAGCCCAGAAATTGTGCAAGGGCACCGGGAGATGAATCGGGGGAGTGAGACCCCAAATTGAGAAGCACCACAGTTTGGTCAATGGGAATTGGTTGTTAGAACCCATAGTGTAAGTGGCCAATGGATTGGCAGGGAAAGACCCCGGGTAGTGTAAAGAGTGTTAAGGTCATTTAGAGGATAGTTAGGATTGGAGTCTCCTCGCACCATCTGCATCCACTCACCTGAGATGAGGTAACTCCACACCATGCCATGTTTTATTATTTTTCATTACTGCAAATGTTTCGGATTGTGAGACGCATCATGACGTGGGTGTGACATTGTGCGTAATTCCATCTCTTCCTCCTTATGAGGATTGATGACGAATTGGGTGATGGCAAATTTTGGATAGTGGGGGAGTGAAGACGAATTTGGTATAAGGGAAATAAGGGGAAGACGTGACGGTAGCGACGGATTGGTAATGTGTAGATTTTTGTACATATGGGGTAAGGGCAAGGGTAGTGTAGGTGACAGGGGGGTGACGTACGGTAGGGACGAGCTTTCTCATTTCGCTCTCCGTGCGCATTTCGCCTTGCACTGCCTTATTGACGTGTACCCTTGTGACCTTACCCCTCGCTCATTTCTCTTGTCCCCCTTTTGTCTCCCACATGACCTGTGCGCCATGGGGCGCCGAGGGGAGCGTGCGTGAGTCGGCCATTGTGCGCCCGGAACTCTCAGAACCAGCTGTCTGCATCGATGCACCACATTATGGACCACATGTCTGTGGCCGAGCACCACTTATGGACCCCATGGGTTGGGGCATGGCCCCTCTGCTGGAACCGGCCATGAGGGCCCGAAATCTTGCTGGCGGACCTTGGCCACAGGGCACCGATGCCCCACAGGTGAACCACACGTAGTCGGCCCTGTGGGCCATAAATAAAGAAAATAAAATGGACACGTTGGGCACACTTTATTGCAAATAGGCCGCCAGTAAGAGAATGAAAGAAAGACAACATCTGGAAGAACAAATAATAATAACCAGCAGAGGGAGCCGAAGAGCAAGAGATCACCTGCAGGGTGAGGGGTTGTTGATTTATTTTTATTCTTGAACAGTGGTGACTGCACCGATTGGTGCTTGGGTGTGTATTGGTGCGGTTTTGGGTGCTTTCATGGTGCATTGATGCAGAGCAGACTGTCTCCCCCCCCCCCCAGAAAGAACAATCACAGGTCCTGGGTTAGTCTTGTAAATTAAAGCAGAGTCATTGTAAATAATGCTCCCCACCGTAAATGTATAGTTTGAGAACAATTCCGTAATTCGGTTAACTGTGGGCGTAAGTCTGTTAGGCAGGGTGCAATGGAGCAGCGGGACACATTTATTTATGTTTTAAAACTGTCGCACTCAGGGTCAGGTTAAAAGTAGAGGGAACTACACCTACGTGTCACACTAAATAAAAGTTGTAGGCCCGGGACGTGCCTAAGAGGAGGAGGGTGCAGTGTTGCGGATATGAGGACTGTATTTTTTTGATTGTGTGCTTTATTATTATTATTATTGTTTATTCTGCGCCCCCTGCCCTCCGGAGCTGTGTAAAGGTGAAAGGGCATCCCATAATTAGTCCACAAGCATACACGTCAGCCAATAATAGAATACCCCTGTTCGATAGTTATATCTTATTCTGTGTTTTAGGGTAAGGCTGTGTCTCCCATTAATTGAAGTACTCCATTGCACCAGTGAAAGAGAATAGATCCCCTTTCATTCCCATCCCCAAAATCTCCATTTCCTTTCACATCCCCTTTCGTCATTGCCAAGCCTCGATTGCCAATTACCTCCCCTCCAAAACCACCATTGAACATGTGCTCGGGTCGGGGAAGAGGGGCGTGCCCGCCCGTCGTCATCAAGGGCGGAGCCAGAGGGTCGCGTGACCAACCAGGGCCGAGGTGAGCACACCGATGGGCGTGTCCTGAAGGCCGGCGGCTTGATCGCCGGAGGCGCTATAAAAGGCGCGCGCGCAAGAAGCGGGGGGTGGTCGGTGGTGAGGAGTGAGTGGACCAAGAGAGAGAAAGAGTGGTTGGACCAAGAAAGAGAAAGAGTGGTTGGACCAAGAGAGAAAGAGTGGTTGGACAGAGAGACGTGCAAGAGTGTTGTTGAGTTGAGGGTTTGGACCAGACGAGTCAGACGAGTCCTGGCAAAGCAAGCGGCGGCCACAGCAGCAACAACACCCAACAGCCGCTTGGGGCCTGGACGGCGGTTTTGAGCAGGGCCGCGAAGGAACGGCGGCTGCTAAACGCGCCGATCGTGCTGCAGGACCCCCTTGGACCTTCCTCTCCCTCCAGCCATCCACCTCCTGCCTTTCCACCCTTCTTGTGTACGTGAGTTTGTTCTGTGTGTCTTGTCCCTGGGTATTTAATTAAGTCTGTATAAGCTAGTATTTGCACTGTGTCACCTGCGTCTTATGTGTTGTAAATAAACGTGACTGCTTTCTTTTTGCTTGTGTGTATAATAAATCCAATTACTCTTCTGTCCGTCTTCTCGTCTTATTCCTTTTCCTCTTTGCATTTCGTCGTTTTAGTCTTTTCCAGATTGGGCAGCTGCGGTGCGATACGGCCAAAGTTCTGGGTGAATCGGGTGAGTCGGGGAACAACTGTTCGGTCGCGGAGCCTTCGCTCGGCAAACAACATCCTAAACCGCGATCAGTAACAATATATATATATATATATATATATATATATATATATATATATATATATATATATATATATATATATATATATATATATATATATATATATATATATATATATATATTGTTGCGGATTCGGGGGGTCGGCGCTCCCCTTACCAAGGGGGGGGTTAATCCCCTTGTCTTTTAAGCTGGCCGTCCCCCAATCCTGGAAATTATAACGCTCCTTTCCGGTCGAGATTGGCTTGGGTGATTGGTCAATGGAGTCCCAAAAACCTGAGTGCCAATCTGACCGCAAAGCAGGGAGATAACTCCTGCTCGGACCGCGGACAAGATGGAAATTGCCGAGCGGTTTAGTAATCCGAAGCCCGAGCCATTAACAATAAAACTAAACCCAATCCTGAGCGGTTTCCCAAATCGTGCCACAGGTACTCAATGGAGAGAAAGGACGAAGATGATCGAATAAGAGGAGACCAAAGTAAAGGAAGAACAAATATGATTTATTAATTATGTACAAAAACCCAAAGAGGAAACGAAAGGGAAAGAATATACAAGAACAAGAAGAAGCAGGACACAGAGCAACCTTACCTATACAGTCTTACTTAACCCCAGGACGAACAAACAGACTTACACGGGAGGGTAGTGGTAGGGGAGGAAGGTCCAGGCAGATGGTAGGGGAGGAAGGTCCAGGCAGATGGTAGGGCATTGAGGTCCGGCTCGGGTCCAGGCTGAAGAATGGGAGGCAGCTTGCGTGTCGCTGGCGCGCGATCGGACCTTACATATGGCGGGGGGGGGGGGGGTGGGCTGGACTGCCGCATACGTAATATGTGCGCCTGCTGCCTCTCTCTCTCTCTATGTTCGTAAGCGCCTTTCGAACGAGATCAATTCAATCCAACGAATTCATCAATCACCAGGTGCGCTCCACGCAGTCCGTACACAATGACCTCCCCTCGCACAGTCCGTCAAAGGGCTTGGCGCATGCGCTTATATAGTGCGCTTTGAAATCAAGCCACGTACTCTCGCACTCTGCCCACCGGTGAGCTCACCTCAGCCCTGGTTGGTTAGCGAGGGCTCACCAGCTCCGCCCCTGACAGGTCGATGACAGGGTTACGCCTCGTTCTGGGTGCTCCGCCCCATTCTTCTCCGGCTTGACCGCGTGCGTAATGGCAGCCGGGGCGAGCGAACGCTGCTGGCAAGGCGCGTACCACAATTTGGAGAGTCAAGCCGCAAAATGAATGGAATTGAAAAGGACCTATCTTATTTAATTAATGCAACGCAGATGCAACTATTGGGAACACAGCCTTATCTGAAACACATATTAAGGAAATAACTAAAGTCCTATGGTGTCCTATGTGTTGCTTATGGACTAACTATGGGTGCGACCTTATTAAATGAAGAGAATTATTTACAAGAATTATTTACAAGTGAGGGGTTCTAAAACCGCAACAATATATTTCGCTTTTAGCCCTATCTCTCAATGGTGAAGAATCACTTGAAAAATTCTCTGATCCAGATTCGGATCTTCACCAAAATTGAATCAATTCTTCCTTATCACACCCAACCTGTCCACCAGGTTTCAACCGAATACGTCTATAACTTTTTGAGATATCCTGCTCACAGACAGACAAACGGACAAACAAACAGACAAATGGAGAAACAAAAACAAGCAGACAACCAGACAGACAAACAAATGAAAAATCCCTCATAGAGCGACACTTGGCAAAAGAGAACAAAGTAGAATGACACTCGGTATAGCATCATTTTGACCTCCAAAATAATTAGTGGTTGAATTCAGTAACCTGATATTCAGTGATCTGGTGAGCTGAGTGATCAACATACTTGTCAAAAAACAAATTTTTGCCAAGTAATGAACAGAGAAATGAAAAATCACTCATAGAGTGTCACTTGGCAAAACAGAACAAAGTAGAATGGCACTCAGTAGAGCATCCTTTTGACCTCAAAAATAATTAGAGGTTGAATTCAGTGATCTGATAAGCAAATCGTCTTCAAAGCTTAAGTTAATCGGTTTAAAATTGACAATTTTAGAAATCTGGCCTATGTTGACCTTTTGGCCTATGTGGTCCTTATGACCTATGTTGATCTCAAAAATAGTTGGTGGTTGAATTCAGTGATATGAAAATCCTATTCAAGTTTCAAATCAATTGGACGAAAATTGAGGATTTTAGAAATTTGAAATTGTTGTTGACCTTTGGTCTATGTTGCTCTTTTGGCCTATGGTGATCTCAAAAATAGTTGGTGGTTGAATTCAGTTTGCTGATATGTAAATCCCATTCAAATTTCAAGTGAGTCGGATGAAAATTGAGGATTTTAGGAATTTGAAATTGTTGTTGACCTTTGGCCTATGTTGACCCCTTGGCCTATGCTGATCTCAAAAATAGTTGGTGGTTGAATTGAGTTAGCTGATATGTAAATCCCATTCAAATTTCAAGTGAGTCGGATGAAAATTAAGGATTTTAGAAATTTGAAATTGTTGTTGACCTTTGACCTGTGTTGGCTTTTTGGCCTATGCTGATCTCAAAAATAGTTGGCGGTTGAATTAAGTTAGCTGAAAGGAAAATCCTATTCAAATTTCAAGTCAATCAGATTAAAATTGAGGATTTTAGAAATTCGAAAAAAGTGGTTGACCTTTGGCCTATGTTGACCTTTTGACCTCAAAAATATATAGAATTTTGTCGGACCACAAACTCTACCATTTGGTGAAGCTTCGTGAAGATCCGTTTCAAATTGTGACCTGTAGGCAAGCATACAGTCACGTGAAAAAGTAAGTACACCCCATGTAAAGTTTTGACTTTTTCAACATATTTCAACATACAGCTATTTGATCTTCATTTCAACAATATTGATGGATAAAGGTGATATAACACAACAAATATCATGAAACATTTACATTTTGTAGTCCATTGTATAATTTAAATAAACATAAATGCAAATTTCGCATGTGGAATAAGTAAGTACACCCTTGGCTCTAATAGGTGGTTTTGCCCCCTTTGGCAGAAACAACCTCAAGTAGGCGTTTCTTATAACTGTCTACTTGTCTCTGACATCGACTGGGAGAAATTTTTGCCCACTCCTCCATGCAGAATTTTTTCATCTGTGCGATGTTTGAGGGGTTTCTTGCATTCACAGCTCGTTTCAAATCGCCCCACAACATCTCAATGGGATTTAGATCCGGGCTTTGACTTGGCCATTCCAGATCCCTCCATTTCTTTCTTTTCAGCCATTCCTTGGTGGATTTACTGGTATGTTTAGGGTCATTGTCATGTTGCAAGGTCCACCTTCGGTTGAGCTTCAACTTTCCGACAGATGGCCTCACATTACCCTCAAGCACCCTCTGGTACAATGAAGAATTCATCGTGGATTCTATGATGGTGAGCTGCCCAGGCCCTGATGCAGCAAAGCTGCCCCAAACCATAATATTTCCACCACCATGCTTTACAGTTCGTATCAGGTTCTTGTGGTCAAATGCTGTCTTTGGTTTTCGCCAAACATTTCTTCTGGTACTGTGGCCAAATAGCTCTACCTTTGACTCATCTGTGCAGAGCACATTGTTCCAGAAGTGCTGGTCTTTGCCGAGGTGTTCATTGGCAAACTTTAGTCTTGCCCTGATGTTCTTTCTGGACAGCAAAGGCTTCCTCCTGGCACACCTCCCATAAAACCACCTTTAGAGGCCATTTTTCCCCGCAAAGCGGCCTCTTTCTATTACCTCCCATGTAGATCAAATTTGTGCAGCCTCTTTCTAATGGTAGACTCGTGCACTTTGACATCAACAGTGGCAAGAGCTACCTGTAGGTCCCGTGATGACATTCTGGGGTTCTTCGAGACTTCTTTCAGCATCTTGCGGTCTGCTCTCGGGCTGAACTTGCTGGGGCGGCCTGGCCTGAACAAGTTGACAGTTGTTTGGAATCTTCTCCACTTGTAGATGACCTTCCAGACAGTCGAATGATTGATTTCAAATTGTTTGGAGATCTTTTTAAATCCCTTCCCAGACTCGTAGGCATCTATAACCTTCTTTCTGAAGGTCTCAGAGAGCTCTTTTGATCTCGGCATGGTGATGCCGCACACTTCAACAACAAAGAGCAAACCAAACGAAATGTCTGATGTTTAAATAAGACAGGTTCCTCCAAGATCCTCTCTGACGATGTTCTAATCATTTCTACCTGAGCTGGTGCACCTGATTCTAATTTTAGGTATTTGAAGTAGTGATAAATGTAGGGGTGTACTTACTTTTTCCACATGCGAAATTTGCATTTATGTTTATTTAAATTATACAATGGACTTCAAAATGTAAATGTTTCATGATATTTGTTATATTATATCACTTTTATCTGTCAATATTGTTGAAATGAAGATCAAATAGCTGTATGTTGAAATATGTTGAAAAAGTCAAAACTTTACATGGGGTGTACTTACTTTTTCACGTGACTGTAAGTGAGCGGACAGACAAACACACACACACACACACACACACACACACACACACACACACACACACACACACACACAGACACACACACACATACACACACACAAACTGGAGTGATCAACATACTTGCAAAATAAAATAAAAAAAATTGGGCAAATAACAAACAATCAGGCAAACAGATGAAAACATAACCTCCATCCACCTTCAATGACACAGGTAAAAAGAGGAACAAATGGGACCTTGGGGATGTGGGAGGGGGTTGTGGGATCGGGGATAAAATACAGAATGAACATCTTTAGATTCATTGATGATATACTCGCAATTTATGAATGGTTTGTATTTGATCAGCTTCATGATGATGTATACTTATATATCCAAAATAACTCGAATTAAAAAAGGAAAACCAAAGTCACACTTAAGTTAGACATTTACTAATACAGCACTGAACTTGTCAATAGATTAAAACAACTAGTTAAACGTTTACTAATGCAGCACCGAACTAATCAATAGATTAAAACAACTAGTCAGATGTTTACTAATACAGCAATGAACTTATCAATAGATTAAAACAACTAGTCCGATGTTTACCAATGCAACACTGAACTTATCAATAGATTAAAACAACTAGTTAGACGTTCTCGAATACAGCAATGAACTTATTAAAAGATTAAAACAACTGGTTAGACATTTACTAATACAGCACTGAACTTATCAATAGATTAAAACAACGAGTTAGATGTTTACTAATACAGCACTGAACTTATCAATAGATTAAAACAATTAGTTAAACGTTTATTAATACAGCAATGAACTTATCAATAGATTAAAACAACTAGTTAGATGGTTTACTAATACAGAGCACTGAACTTATCAATAGATTAAAACAACTAGTCAGATGTTTATGACTACAGCACAGAACGAATCAATAGATTAAAACAACTAGTCAGACATTTACTAACACAGCACTGAACGAATCAATAGATTAAAACAACTAGTTATGTGTTTACTAATACAGCACTGAACTTATCGATAGATTAAAACAACTAGTGAGATGTTTATGACTACAGCACAGAACGTATCAATAGATTAAAACAACTAGTCAGATATTTACTAACACAGCACTGAACGAATCAATAGATTAAAACAACTAGTTATGTGTTTACCAATGCAACACTGAACTTATTGATAGATTAAAACAACTAGTTAGATGTTTCCTAATACAGCACTGAACTTATCGATAGATTTAAACAACAAGTCAGATGTTTCCTAATACAGCACTGAACTAATCAATGGATTAAAACAACTAGTTATGTGTTTACTAATACAGCACTGAACTTATCAATAGATTTAAACAACTAGTTAGATGTTTACTAATACAGCACTGAACTTATCAACGGATTAAAACAACTAGTGAGATGTTTATGACTACAGCACAGAACATATCAATCGATTAAAACAACTAGTCAGACATTTACTAACACAGCACTGAATGAATCAATAGATTAAATCAACCAGTTATGTGTTTACTAATACAGCACTGAACTTATCGATAGATTAAAACAACTAGTTATGTGTTTACTAATACAGCACTGAACTTATCGATAGATTAAAACAACTAGTTAGATGTTTCCTAATACAGCACTGAACTAATCAATGGATTAAAACAACTAGTTATGTGTTTACTAATACAGCACTGAACTTATCAATGGATTAAAACAACTAGTGAGATGTTTATGACTACAGCACAGAACGTATCAATAGATTAAAACAACTTGTCAGACATTTACTAACACAGCACTGAACTTATCGATAGATTTAAACAACAAGTCAGATGTTTCCTAATACAGCACTGAACTAATCAATGGATTAAAACAACTAGTTATGTGTTTACTAATACAGCACTGAACTTATCAATAGATTTAAACAACTAGTTAGATGTTTACTAATACAGCACTGAACTTATCAACGGATTAAAACAACTAGTGAGATGTTTATGACTACAGCACAGAACGTATCAATAGATTAAAACAACTTGTCAGACATTTACTAACACAGCACTGAACTTATCGATAGATTTAAACAACAAGTCAGATGTTTCCTAATACAGCACTGAACTAATCAATGGATTAAAACAACTAGTTATGTGTTTACTAATACAGCACTGAACTTATCAATAGATTTAAACAACTAGTTAGATGTTTACTAATACAGCACTGAACTTATCAACGGATTAAAACAACTAGTGAGATGTTTATGACTACAGCACAGAACATATCAATCGATTAAAACAACTAGTCAGACATTTACTAACACAGCACTGAACGAATCAATAGATTAAATCAACTAGTTATGTGTTTACTAATACAGCACTGAACTTATCGATAGATTAAAACAACTAGTTATGTGTTTACTAATACAGCACTGAACTTATCGATAGATTAAAACAACTAGTTAGATGTTTCCTAATACAGCACTGAACTAATCAATGGATTAAAACAACTAGTTATGTGTTTACTAATACAGCACTGAACTTATCAACGGATTAAAACAACTAGTGAGATGTTTATGACTACAGCACAGAACGTATCAATAGATTAAAACAACTTGTCAGACATTTACTAACACAGCACTGAACGAATCAATAGATTAAATCAACTAGTTATGTGTTTACTAATACAGCTCTGAACTTATCGATAGATTAAAACAACTAGTTAGATGTTTCCTAATACAGCACTGAACTTATCGATAGATTAAAACAACTAGTTATGTGTTTCCTAATACAGCACTGAACTTATCAATAGATTTAAACAACTAGTTAGATGTTTACTAATACACAGCACTGAACTTATCGATAGATTAAAACAACAAGTCAGATGTTTCCTAATACAGCACTGAACTAATCAATGGATTAAAACAACTAGTTATGTGTTTCCTAATACAGCACTGAACTTATCAATAGATTTAAACAACTCGTTGATGTTTACTAATACACAGCACTGAACTTATCAATAGAAAAAAACAACTAGTTAGATGTTTACTAATACACAGCACTGAACTTATCAATAGAAAAAAACAACTAGTTAGATGTTTACTAATACAGCACTGAACTTATCAATGGATTAAATAGTTATGTGTTTTCTAATACAGCACTGAACTTATCAATAGATTTAAACAACTAGTTAGATGTTTTCTAATACACAGCACTGAACTTATCAATAGAAAAAACAACTCGTTAGATGTTTCCTAATACACAGCACTGAACTTATCAATAGAAAAAACAACTCGTTAGATGTTTCCTAATACAGCACTGAACTAATCAATGGATTAAAACAACTCGTTATGTGTTTACTAATACAGCACTGAACTTATCAATAGATTTAAACAACTAGTTAGATGTTTACTAATACAGCACTGAACTTATCAACGGATTAAAACAACTAGTGAGATGTTTATGACTACAGCACAGAACGTATCAATAGATTAAAACAACTTGTCAGACATTTACTAACACAGCACTGAACGAATCAATAGATTAAATCAACTAGTTATGTGTTTACTAATACAGCTCTGAACTTATCGATAGATTAAAACAACTAGTTAGATGTTTCCTAATACAGCACTGAACTTATCGATAGATTAAAACAACAAGTCAGATGTTTCCTAATACAGCACTGAACTAATCAATGGATTAAAACAACGAGTTATGTGTTTCCTAATACAGCACTGAACTTATCAATAGATTTAAACAACTCGTTGATGTTTACTAATACACAGCACTGAACTTATCAATAGAAAAAAACAACTCGTTAGATGTTTACTAATACAGCACTGAACTTATCAATGGATTAAAACAACTAGTTATGTGTTTTCTAATACAGCACTGAACTTATCAATAGATTTAAACAACTAGTTAGATGTTTACTAATACACAGCACTGAACTTATCAATAGAAAAAACAACTCGTTAGATGTTTCCTAATACAGCACTGAACTAATCAATGGATTAAAACAACTAGTTATGTGTTTACTAATACAGCACTGAACTTATCAATAGATTTAAACAACAAGTCAGATGTTTCCTAATACAGCACTGAACTAATCAATGGATTAAAACAACTAGTTATGTGTTTCCTAATACAGCACTGAACTTATCAATAGATTTAAACAACTAGTTAGATGTTTACTAATACACAGCACTGAACTTATCAATAGAAAAAAACAACTAGTTAGATGTTTACTAATACAGCACTGAACTTATCAATGGATTAAAACAACTAGTTATGTGTTTTCTAATACAGCACTGAACTTATCAATAGATTTAAACAACTAGTTAGATGTTTTCTAATACACAGCACTGAACTTATCAATAGAAAAAACAACTCGTTAGATGTTTCCTAATACACAGCACTGAACTTATCAATAGAAAAAACAACTCGTTAGATGTTTCCTAATACAGCACTGAACTAATCAATGGATTAAAACAACTAGTTATGTGTTTACTAATACAGCACTGAACTTATCAATAGATTTAAACAACTAGTTAGATGTTTACTAATACACAGCACTGAACTTATCAATAGAAAAAAACAACTAGTTAGATGTTTACTAATACACAGCACTGAACATATCAATAGAAAAAAACAACTAGTTAGATGTTTACTAATACTGCACTGAACTTATCAATGGATTAAAACAACTAGTGAGATGTTTATGACTACAGCACAGAACGTATCAATAGATTAAAACAACTAGTCAGACATTTACTAACACAGCACTGAACGAATCAATAGATTAAATCAACTAGTTATGTGGTTACTAATACAGCACTGAACTTATCGATAGATTAATACAACTAGTTAGATGTTTCCTAATACAGCACTGAACTTATCGATAGATTAAAACAACAAGTCAGATGTTTCCTAATACAGCACTGAACTAATCAATGGATTAAAACAACTAGTTATGTGTTTACTAATACAGCACTGAACTTATCAATAGATTTAAACAACGAGTTAGATGTTTACTAATACAGCACTGAACTTATCAACGGAGTAAAACAACTAGTCAGATGTTTACTGATACACAGCACTCAACTTATCAATAGATAAAAACAACAAGTCAGATGTTTCCTAATACAGCACAGAACTTATCAATAGATGAAAACAACTAGTTAAACGTTTACTAATACAGCACTGAATTAATCAATAGATTTAAACAACTCGTTGGATGTTTACTAATATAGCACTCAACTTATGGATGGATTAAAACAACTAGTTAGACATTTACTAATACAGCACTGAACTTATAAATAGATTAAAACAACTCGACAGATGTTTACTAATACAGAACAGAACTTATCAATAGATGAAAACAACTAGTTAAACGTTTACTAATACAGCACTGAATTAATCAATAGATTTAAACAACTCGTTGGATGTTTACTAATATAGCACTCAACTTATGGATGGATTAAAACAACTAGTTAGACATTTACTAATACAGCACTGAACTTATCAATAGATTAAAACAACTAGTCAGATGTTTACTAATATTCTACTGATGTGGATTCATGACCGAGGTTGTGGATCAACTGATGTAGGTAGTCTCCTGATGTAGGTAATCTACTGATGGAGGTAATCTACTGATGTGGATCTGTGACCGAGGTTGTGGATCAACTGATGTAGGTAGTCTCCTGATGTAGGTAATCTACTGATGGAGGTAATCTACTGATGTGGATCTGTGACCAAGGTTGTTGATTTCTACATGTAGGTAATCTAATGATGGAGGTACTCTACTGATGTGGATCTGTGACCGACGTTGTGGATCTCTTGATGTAGGTAATCTACTGATGGAGGTACTCTACTGATGTGGATCCATGACAGAGGTTGAGGATCTCTTGATGTAGGTAATCTACTGATGTAGGTAATCTACTGATGTGGATTCATGACTGAGGTTGTGGATCTCTTGATGTAGGTAATCTACTGATGTAGTTAATCTACTGATGTGGATCCATGACAGAGGTTGTGGATCTACTGATGTAGGTAGTCTACTTATGTGAATCCATGACCGAGGTTGTGGATCCACTGCTGCAGCTAATCTACAGATGTGGATCCATGGCTGAGGTTGTGGATCTACTGACGTAGGTAATTTACTGATGTGGATTCATGACTGAGGTTGTGGATCTCTTGATGTAGGTAATTTACTGATGTGGATCCGTGACCGAGGTCGTGGATCTACTGATGGAGGTAATCTACTGATGTGGATTCATGACTAAGGTTGTGGATCTCCTGATGTAGGTATTCTACTGATGTGGATCCATGACCGAGGTTGGGGATTTACTGATGTAGGTAATCTCCTGATGTAGGTATTCTACTGATGTGGATCCATGACTGAGTTTGTGGATCTACTGATGTAGGTAATCCACTGATGTGGATCCATGATTGTGGTGGTGGATCTCCTGATGTAGGTAATTTACTGATGTGGATCCGTGACCGAGGTTGTGGATCTACTGATGTACTGTAGGTAATCTACTGATGTGGATTCATGACTGAGGTTGTGGATCTACTGATGTAGGTAATCTACTGATGTAGGTAATCTACTGATTTAGGTAATCTACTGATGTAGGTAATCTACTGATTTAGGTAATCTACTGATGTAGGTAATCTACTGATGTAGGTAATCTACTGATGTAGGTAATCTACTGTTGTAGGTAAAATAATGATGTAGATAATCTACTGATGTAGGTAATCTACTGATGTAGGTAATCTACTGATGTAGGTAATCTACTGATTTAGGTAATCTACTGATGTAGGTAATTTACTGATGTAGGTAAACTACTGATGTGGATCCTTGACCAAGGTTGTGGATCTACTGATGTAGGTAATCTCATGATGTAGGTGATCTACTGATGTGGATCCTTGACCAAGGTTGTGGATCTTCTGATTCAGGTAATCTACTGATGCAGGTAATATGCTGATGTGGATCCATGACTGAGGTTGTGGATCCACTGCTGTCGATAATCTACAGGTGTGGATCAATGACTGAGGTAGTAGATCCACTGATGCAGGTATTCTACTGATGTGGATCCATGACCGAGGTTGTGGATATACTGATGTGGATCCATGATCGAGGTTGTGAATGTCCTGATGGAGGTAATCTACTGATGTGGATTCATGACTGAGGTTGTGGATCTCCTGATGTAGGTATTCTACTGATGTGGATCCATGACCGAGGTTGTGGATATACTGATGTGGGTCCATGATCGAGGTTGTGAATGTCCTGATGGAGGTAATCTACTGATGTGGATTCATGACTGAGGTTGTGGATCTCCTGATGTAGGTATTCTACTGATGTGGATCCATGACTGAGTTTGTGGATCTACTGATGGAGGTAATCTATTGATGTGGATCCATAACTGAGTTTGTGGATCTATTGATGCAGGTAATCAACTGATGTGGATCCGTGACTGAGTTTGTGCATCTCCTGATGTAGGTAATTTACTGATGTGGATCCGTGACAGAGGTCGTGGATCGACTGATGTACTGTAGGTAATCTATTGATGTGGATTCATGACTGAGGTTGTGGATCTACTGAAGTAGGTAATCTACTGATGTAGGTAATCTATTGATGTGGATCCATGACTGAGTTTGTGGATCTATTGATGTAGGCAATCTACTGATGTGGATTCATGACTGAGGTTGTGGATCTACTGGTGTAGGTAATCTACTGATGTAGGTAATCTACTGATGTCGGTAATCTACTGATGTAGGTAATCTATTGATGTGGATCCATGACTGAGTTTATGGATCTCCTGATGTAGGTAATTTACTGATGTGGATCCGTGACCGAGGTCATGGATCTACTGATGTACGGTAGGTAATCTACTGATGTGGATTCATGACTGAGGTTGTGGATCTACTGACGTAGGTAATTTACTGATGTGGATCCGTGACTGAGGTCGTGGATCTACTGATGTACTGTAGGTAATCTACTGATGTGGATTGATTGATCCATGACCGAGGTTGTGGATCTCCTGAAGTAGGTATTCTATCACAACTGAGGTTGTGGATCTACTGATGTAGGTAATCTACTGATGTAGGTAAAATAATGATGTAGGTAATCGACTGATGTAGGGAAAATAATGATGTAGGTAATATACTGATGCAGGTAATCTACTGATGTGGATTCATGACTGAGGTAGTGGATCTACTGATGTAGGTAATCTATTGTTGTTGGTAAAATGATGATGTAGGTAATATACTGATGTAGGTAATCTACTGATGTAGGTAATATACTGATGTAGGTAATCTACTGATGTAGGTAATATACTGATGTAGGTAAAATAATGATGTAGGTAATATACTGATGTAGGTAATATACTGATGTAGGTAATATACTGATGTAGGTAATCTACTGATGTAGGTAATATACTGATGTAGGTAAAATAATGATGTAGGTAATATACTGATGTAGGTAATATACTGATGTAGGTAATCTACTGATGTAGGTAATCTACTGATGTAGGTTATATACTGATGTGGATTCATGACTGAGGTTGTGGATCTACTGATGTAGGTAATCTATTGTTGTAGGTAAAATGATGATGTAGGTAATATACTGATGTAGGTAATCTACTGATGTAGGTAATCTACTGATGTAGGTTATATACTGATGTGGATTCATGACTGAGGTTGTGGATCTACTGATGTAGGTAATCTATTGTTGTAGGTAAAATGATGATGTAGGTAATATACTGATGTAGGTAATCTACTGATGTAGGTAATATACTGATGTAGGTAATCTACTGATGTAGGTAATCTACTGTTGTAGGTAAAATAATGTTGTAGGTAATATACTGATGTAGGTAATCTACTGATGTAGGTAATCTACTGATGTAGGTAATCTACTGTTGTAGGTAATCTACTGATGTAGGTAATATACTGATGTAGGTCCCTACTGATGTATGTAATATACTGATGTAGGTAATCTATTGATGTAGGTAATCTACTGATGTATGTAATATACTGATGTAGGTAATCTACTGTTGTAGGTAAAATAATGATGTAGGTAATATACTGATGTAGGTAATCTACTGATGTAGGTAAACTACTGATGTAGGTAATCTACTGTTGTAGGTAAAATAATGATGTAGGTAATATACTGATGCAGGTAATCTACTGTTGTCGGTAATCTACTGTTGTAGGTAAAATAATGATGAAGGTAATATACTGATGAAGGTAATCTACTGATGTAGGTAATCTACTGATGTAGGTAATCTACTGTTGTAGGTAAAATAATGATGAAGGTAATATACTGATGTAGGTAATCTACTGATGTAGGTAATCTACTGTTGTCGGTAATCTACTGTTGTAGGTAAAATAATGATGAAGGTAATATACTGATGAAGGTAATCTACTGTTGTAGGTAAAATAATGATGAAGGTAATATACTGATGTAGGTAATCTACTGTTGTCGGTAATCTACTGTTGTAGGTAAAATAATGATGAAGGTAAAATACTGATGAAGGTAATCTACTGTTGTAGGTAAAATAATGATGTAGGTAATATACTGATGTAGGTAATCTACTGATGTGGATTCATGACTGAGGTTGTGGATCTACTGATGTAGGTAATCTATTGTTGTAGGTAAAATGATGATGTAGGTAATATACTGATGTAGGTAATCTACTGTTGTCGGTAATCTACTGTTGTAGGGAAAATAATGATGAAGGTAATATACTGATGAAGGTAATCTACTGTTGTAGGTAAAATAATGATGTAGGTAATATACTGATGTAGGTAATCTACTGATGTGGATTCATGACTGAGGTTGTGGATCTACTGATGTAGGTAATCTATTGTTGTAGGTAAAATGATGATGTAGGTAATATACTGATGAAGGTAATCTACTATTGTAGGTAAAATAATGATGTAGGTAATATACTGATGTAGGTAATATACTGATGTAGGTAATCTACTGTTTTAGGTAAAATAATGATGTAGGTAATATAATGATGTAGGTAATATACTGATGTAGGTAATCTACTGTTGTAGGTAAAATAATGATGTAGGTAATATACTGATTTAGGTAATCTACTGTTGTAGGTAAAATAATGATGTAGGTAATCTACTGTTGTATGTAAAATAATGATGTAGGTAATCTACTTTTGTAGGTAAAATAATGATGTAGGTAATATACTTTTGTAGGTAAAATAATGATGTAGGTAATATACTGATGTAGGTAATATACTGATGTAGGTAATCTACTGTTGTAGGTAAAATAATGATGTAGGTAATCTACTGGATTGGATCCATGACTGAGGTTGTGGATCTACTAATGTGGATGTGTATGTGTGTGTCAGGATGTTTGGTGTGTGTGTGTGTGTGTATGGGTGTGTTTGTGTGTCAGGTTTTTTGGTGTGTGTGTGTGTGTGTGTGTGTGTGTGTGTGTGTGTGTGTTTGTGGGTCTCAGGATGTTTGTTGTGTGTGTGTGTGTGTGTGTGTGTGTGTGTGTGTGTTTGTGGGTGTCAGGATGTTTGGTGTGTGTGTGTGTGTGTGTGTGTGTGCGTGTGTTTGTGGGTGTCAGGATGTTGTGTGTGTGTATGTGTGTCTTGGGTTATGTGTGTGTGTGTGTGTGTGTGTGTGTGTGTGTGTGTGTGTGTGTGTGTGTGTGTGTGTGTGTGTGTGTGTGTTCTCCAAGTTTAAAAAGAAAGCGTTGTTAGGAATGCTACTCAATGAATTTACTTGTTTTTGAAAGATTTTAAATAAATAATGTCGACCTTTAGCGGCGACCTGGACCCGATTTTACATGAAAAGGATTTGTGGTTCGATTGAAATAGTATGGAGGAATGTTTCACCCACACGGGTTCTCCCCTCACCCATCCACACCCACACCCACACCCACACCCCCTTTTATTCCACGACTGATTTTGCTTGCGTGCCCCTGTATTTCCTCGAGAGCTGGAAATCAAATCGTGTTCAGGGTAAAAAAAGAAGAGAGAGCACGGGGTCTGCGCTGAATGCCCCCAAAGTTGTACAGAATGTAAGCGAGCGAAACCGGAGTGCCCCGAGAGAATGAAAACATGCACGGACCCCCTAAAGACCCCACCCCATGAGGCCCCTCCGTGGAGCCCTAGACACACCGGCGGTTTGTGGAAGTGCCGCTTTGAAAGTGTTGTTCGACGGTCACTTGGGCTGGAAAAAAACCGAGCCAGTGTTTCCTCTTTAATCCATGGCCGAGTGTGCCTGAAACCGGAGATTTTTGGGACGGTCCTCATGATACTATAACCTTATATGGCAGGCTCCCCTCTTTTATGGGAGGCAGGTTCTGTTTGCTGAAAGGCCTAGTCTGCTGAAAGGCCAAGTCTGGTGGAAGGCCTAGTCTGGTGAAAGGCCTAGTCTGGTGAAAGGCCTAGTCTGGTGGAAGGCCTAGTCTGATGAAAGGCCTAGTCTGGTGAAAGGCCTAGTCAGGTGCAAGACCTAGTCTGCTGACCGGCCTAATCTGGTGGAAGACCTAGTCTGCTGACCGGCCTAGTCTGGTTGACGACCTCGTCTGGTGAAAGGCCTAGTCTGGTGCGATGTCTTTCTTTCAGAAGAGATGATTAGCCTCAGGGTTGCTGAAGATGATAATGATAATAATTATTATAATTATTATTATTATATATTTAATTTTGGAGCAAGCTCACCTTGCCCCTAAACACGAACTTATAACATTTGAAAATGGGGGCAACGTACAGGGGCACCACGTGGTTCCTGTGCAGAGCGACCGCAATATTGAGATCATGATTGATGGGATCTGCACAAGATGATGGATGAAGTGAAGGAAAACCGCTAATTGACGTTCAATCAGAGAGAGCGCTCATCTTCTCCTATTCACACAGTACTCCATATTTTTTATTGTTTGTTTCTTTTCAATTGTTTCTGAAATCTTCTTCTCCCCCACCCAACTGACCTTTTAAGCAACACTTTTTCCTTCCGAGCTAATTTTCTCTCTTTACGCTTCGAATCCAGCACGTATCTCTCGTCAGGCCTTGTCAATTCAAAAAATTGCACATAGCCAGGCAGCACTTTGAAGTCGCACATTCCAGCCTTCTCTTGTTTTCTACCTCCTGGTGACCTTCGACCTCTGCCCTGACCCAGCTGGCTTCCCGCAGCTTTCCTTCCCATTTATCTTGTTTGAAAGGCCACATTCCCGGCCACCCATGCTACGCGCGCTCTCACGCCGCTCCTCCGCGTCCGGCTCCGGCTCCGTCCAGCGTAGGTCCGCTTCCAAATCTCTCCATTGATGATTCCATCTCCGACTATTTGATACGAATGGACGATCATGTTGAAGGAGAATTTACAAATAATCTTTTGCTTTCAGGGAAAAAAAAGAACTCTCGCAAAAAAAAACTGCCCTCTAATTTTAGGGCCGTAATTGAGGCGGAATTGACATTTTCCCCAGTACCAGCACTCCCCTGCCTCTTCCATACCGACAAACACCCCCAGCTCGTTTAAGGGAACCGCCACCATCCTTACGGTGAGCCCGAGCGCTTGAACTTTGACTCGGATGGGTTAAAGATCAGCAGCGATTACCGGCACGGCTGCCTCGAACCGGTGAGGCCACCAGCGCACCACGCGGGGATGAAGACCCTCCACGTTAGAGGAGATTCCATCGCAAAATGGCTTGGATCGCTCCGAACTACCCGCATCCGCTTTTCAAACCATGGCAGGTGTGTCCCTAATGCAGCCCAATCATCCGATCCATGCGATCCCGTCACAACGTGGCCCAATCATCCGATCCCTTGCAATCCCATCCTAATGCAGCCTGATTATCCGATCCCTGCGATCCCATCCTCACGCGGCCCAATCATCCGATCCCTGCAACCTCGTCCAAATGCAGCCTGATCATCCGATCCCTGAGATCCCATCCTAATGTGGCCCAATCATCCGATCCCTGCGATCCCATCCTAACGCTGCCCAATCATCCGATCCCTGCGATCCCATCCTAATGCGGCCCAAACATCCGATCCCTGCGACCTCGCCCTAATGCGGCCCAATCATCCGATCCCTGCGATCCCATCCTAATGCGGCCCAATCATCCGATCCCTGCGATCCCATCCTAACGCGGCCCAATCATCCCATCTCTGTGACCTCGTCCTAATGCGGCCCAATCATCCGAACCCTGCGATCCCATCCAAATGCAGCCTGATTATCCGATCCCTGCAATCCATTCCGAACGCGGCCCAATCATCCGATCCCTGCAACCTCGTCCAAATACAGCCTGATCATCCGATCCCTGCGATCTCATCCTAACGTGGCCCAATCATCCGATCCCTGCGATCCCATCCTTATACAGCCTGATTATCCGATCCCTGCGATCCCAACCTAATGCAGCCTGATCATCCGATCCCTGCGATCCCAACCTAATGCAGCCTGATCATCCGATCCCTGCGATCCTGTCCTAACGTGGCCCAATCATCCGATCCCTGCGATCCCATCCTTATACAGCCTGATTATCCGATCCCTGCGATCCCATCCTAATGTGGCCCAATCATCCGATCCCTGCGATCCCATCCTAACGCTGCCCAATCATCCGATCCCTGCGATCCCATCCTAATGCAGCCCAATCACCCGATGCCTGCGATCCCATCCTAACGCGGCCCAAGCATCCGATCCCTGCGATCCCATCCTAATGTGGCCCAATCACCCGATCCCTGCGATCCCATCCTAACGCGGCCCAATCATCCGATCCCTGCGATCCCATCCTAATGTGGCCCAATCACCCGATCCCTGCGATCCCATCCTAATGTGGCCCAATCATCCGATCCCTGCGATCCCATCCTAACGCCGCCCAAACATCCGATCCCTGCGACCTCGTCCTAATGTGGCCCAATCATCCGATTCCTGCGATCCCATCCTAATGCAGCCTGATCATCCGATCCCTGTGATCCTATCCTAATACGGCCCAATCATCTGATCCCTGCGATCCCATCCTAATGCGGCCCAATCATCCGATCCCTGCGATCTCATCCTAACGCGGCCCAATCATCCGATCCCTGCGATCCCGTCCTAATGCAGCCCAGTTATCCGATCCCTGCGATCCTGTCCTAATGTGGCCCAATCATCCGATCCCTGCGATCCTGTCCTAAAGTGGCCCAATCATCCGATCCCTGCGATCTCATCCTAACGTGGCCCAATCATTCGATCCCTGCGATCTCGTCCTGATGCAGCCTGATCATCCGATCCCTGCGATCCCAACCTAATGCAGCCTGATCATCCGATCCCTGCGATCCTGTCCTAATGTGGCCCAACCATCCGATCACTGCGATCTCATCCTAACGCGGCCCAATCATCCGATCCCTGCGATCTCGTCTTAATGCAGCCCAGTTATCCGATCCCTGCGACCTCGTCCTAATGCGACCCAATCATCCGATTCCTGCGATCCCATCCTAATGCAGCCTGATCATCCGATCCCTGCGATCCTATCCTAATACGGCCCAATCATCTGATCCCTGCGATCCCATCCTAATGCGGCCCAATCATCCGATCCCTGCGATCTCATCCTAACGCGGCCCAATCATCCGATCCCTGCGATCCCGTCCTAATGCAGCCCAATCATCCGATCCCTGCGATCTCGTCCTAATGCAGCCCAGTTATCCGATCCCTGCGATCCCATTCTAATGTGGCCCAATCATCCGATCTCTGCGATCTCATCCTAACGCGGCCCAATCATCCGATCCCTGCGATCTCGTCCTAATGCGGCCCAATCATCAGATCCCAGCGATCCTGTCCTAATGTGGTCCGATCATCTGATCCCATCCTAATGCGGCCCGATAATCAGATCCCTGCAATCCCATCCTAATGCGGTACAATCGTCCAATCCCTGCAATGTTCGGGCCAGCTTTGCTGTGCAGGCACCTTTCCCAGACTGCTTTGGGAGATAAACGGTGAAATATCTGATATACCATGAAGTTCACCAGATGATGTTTGGGGTCAGTTGTAATTGTCTCTCACTGTGCGATTGAAGCGGTTTGGCAAAAATATTTTGTCCAACATGCAATTTGGTATATTTATTCTTCTTCACCTTCTCTTCCATTTTATAAGGGGTTCCAGAGCTGACAAACTCCTGGATAGGTGCTTCCAGGCAGGGAGTGTGTGCCATCAATGTGTGTGCCATCCCTTGTATGGACGATAAGCTGGGTATCCCATCTGCCGGCACTCGTTGGTGGACGTCAAAGATCGCACGCTGCCCTTCATGAAGAGGAGGCGAGTTATCGCCGGCACTCTGAACACATTGCAAACTCCTGCCCAACACTTTCAGTCGGTATTTCAAGTTGGGCCAAAGTTTCCAATATTGGACCAAAGGTTCCACCTTCGTTGACCACACAAGAAGGTGTGAATAATTGGGGTCGTTAAATAAATAGTGGTAGAGTTGTAGTTGGGTGATCCCATCTGAGTACTTATCTCATGATGATAAACCCTGAGGTTCCAATTCTCAATAACTATTTCATTTTGACCAATTTCCTTGTTACCCCTGTGCATGCGAAGCAAAAAGCGAGGTAACAGGAAGTTCGTCAAATCTGTCTGTCCGTCCGTCTGTTTACAAATTTATGATCGAAGAACAACTTAATTTAAATTGAACGTTATATTTTGAACACGAAGCGGAAAACGAACATGTAGTTTAGCAGTACTTTGGTTCTGAATTTGTCCCGATTGCGCACGTGCGGAGAGGAGTGATATCAATTTTTTTTTACTCTGCTTCTCTGTCGCATTGAAACAAAATTGGAAACCATTCCAAACAGGAAACTTACTGTTTTAAGGATGTCTTAAAGGACACAAACAACAGGAACAAAAAACTAATGTAACGGGTTAAATAAGGTGGTATAAAAGACGCCGCATTAACAGCGGTAAACTTCAGAATTTCTTTTCTACCACCTTTAAAATCTTTATTTTGTTCAACATAAATCGTCTTTTTGGAACTTTCTAAACCTTTCAGTTTAGCTCGACTAGGACAAAATATTACGGCATTTTACGTCATCACGACCAATCAAATTTGCCGCTCGTTGACCCCGCCCATGTCCTTTTTCCTCCAGACAGCGCAGGGGTTAAGTGTTCTATGAACTCTCCCGTTACCTCCACCACCGAAGGTGGATCGAGGTTATGTTTTCACCCCTGTCTGTTTGTCTGGCAACAGCTTGTGGACAGATTCGGACGAAACCTTGCGGACAGGTTGGGTGTGTAATGAGGAAGAATTGATTCAATTTTGTTGACGATCTGGATCTGGATCCGATAATTTTTTAACTGATTCTTCACCATTGAGTGATAGGGCCAAATACGATAAACGTATAGCACGATATTTCAGAAAGTTGTGGACAGATTATGACAAAACTTGGTTGATGAGTTGGGTCGGTGACAAGAGCAAGCTGATTCGATTTTGGTTCAGGCCCGAATCCAGATCCAGCCTATCGGTGGATACAAAACGTAAACTGTTCACCTGGTGGAGGTATGCTCGCTACCGAGTTCGGTTCTAGTTATCCATGTGAAGGTGTGCTGATATTTCCTAATAGCCACATTAAATACAGTAACAGTATCTATTATTTATTATTAATACATATTGGCAATTACTCCTCCATGGGCCTTTTCAAGCACAACGGAAAATACAGACGAGGAGTTTGAAAGCGAAACTCGCTACGATCTGCACTACAACTAAAGTAGAAAACACCATGCTTGGTATTCATGGGTCTTTTTCCATTTTATTAATCATGGGTCTTATCCATTTTGTTTTTAGATGAGGCTTCACTTATATAAGGAGCGAGTGAGAGGTTCGTGAAGACTTGTTAAACTGTGCAGGGTGGCAGAGTGGGTGAAGACTTGTTGAACTGTGCAGGGTGGCAGAGTGGGTGAAGACTTGTTGAACTGTGTAGAGTGGCAGAGTGGGTGAAGACTTGTTAAACTGTGCAGGGTGGCAGAGTGGGTGAAGACTTGTTGAACTGTGCAGGGTGGCAGAGTGGGTGAAGACTTGTTGAACTGTGCAGGGTGGCAGAGTGGGTGAAGACTTGTTAAACTGTGTAGAGTGGCAGAGTGGGTGAAGACTTGTTAAACTGTGCAGGGTGGCAGAGTGGGTGAAGACTTGTTGAACTGTGTAGAGTGGCAGAGTGGGTGAAGACTTGTTAAACTGTGCAGGGTGGCAGAGTGGGTGAAGACTTGTTGAACTGTGCAGGGTGGCAGAGTGGGTGAAGACTTGTTAAACTGTGCAGAGTGGCAGAGTGGGTGAAGACTTGTTAAACTGTGCAGAGTGGCAGAGTGGGTGAAGACTTGTTAAACTGTGCAGAGTGGCAGAGTGGGTGAAGACTTGTTGAACTAAGCAGGGTGGCAGAGTGGGTGAAGACTTTTTGAACTGTGCAGAGTGACATAGTGGGTGAAGACTTGTTGAACTGTGCAAGGTGGTGGATTTGCTGAAGACTCGTTGAACTGTGCAGGGTGGTGGAGTGGGTGAAGACTTGTTGAACTGTGCAAGGTGGTGGATTTGTTGAAGACTCGTTGAACTGTGCAGAGTGACAGAGTGGGTGAAGACTTGTTGAACTAAGCAGGGTGGCAGAGTGGGTGAAGACTTTTTGAACTGTGCAGAGTGACATAGTGGGTGAAGACTTGTTGAACTGTGCTTGATGGCAGAGTCGGTGAAGACTTGTTGAACTGTGCAGGGTGGTGGAGTGGGTGAAGACTTGTTGAACTGTGCAGGGTGGTGGAGTGGGTGAAGACTTGTTGAACTGTGCTTGGTGGCAGAGTGGGTGAAGACTTGTTGAACTGTGCAGGGTGGTGGATTGGGTGAAGACTTATTGAACTGTGCAGGGTGGTGGATTGGGTGAAGACTTGTTGAACTGTGTTTGGTGGCAGAGTGGGTGAAGACTTGTTGAACTGTGCAGGGTGGTGGAGTGGGTGAAGACTTGTTGAACTGTGTTTGGTGGCAGAGTGGGTGAAGACTTGTTGAACTGTGCAGGGTGGTGGAGTGGGTGAAGACTTGTTGAACTGTGCGTGATGGCAGAGTGGGTGAAGACTTGAATTTCCGTCACTGCTATGGGTTTGATTCCCATATGTACCCCAGGAGGAAATGTCCGCAACTTCTGATCGACAGATTGTCCATGAGGACAGGATCTTATCCAAGAAGACGTTCCCGACTTCTCAGGAGCTGCTCCCCTATGTGTGCGTCTACATATCAACACCAACAATGGCTTTTCAAAACAATGTCCGTATTCAAACGCTGTTTTCATTGATTTGTTTTCTTTTCTGATATTTTTTTCCCATTTTTCCTCACTAAGATGGAGTGATGTCACGTGGGTAGCGATGACTGCGCAGCTCGTTTTGTGAGATAAACTCAGTGCCCAGGTATTCGGGTTGGACCCAGTACCCAGGTATTCGGGTTGGACCCAGTACCCAGGTATTCGGGTTGGACCCAGTACCCAGGTATTCGGGTTGGACCCAGTACCCAGGTATTCGGGTTGGACCCAGTACCCAGGTATTCGGGTTGGACCCAGTACCCAGGTATTCGGGTTGTACCCAGTACCCAGGTATTCGGGTTGTACCCAGTACCTAGGTATTCGGGTACCCAGGTATTCGGGTTGTACCCAGTACCCAGGTATTCGGGTTGTACCCAGTACCTAGGTATTCGGGTACCCAGGTATTCGGGTTGTCACCACCACAAGCCATTCGCGCCAACATTATAAAAGGTCACGTGCCAATTCGTATTTCGCGCCTTTTGTGCTCCGCGTATTTCGGAGCAGATATGGAAAAAAAGTGTTCCGAAGAGGAATTCGAGTGGGATCGAGTGGAGCCGGGTAATGAAGAAGTTATTGCAATTCGGTCGGTTCGCACTAATTACCGCATCGTGCTAAATCCCTCGTGTAATTACGACCAAAAGGGGATTTCGACGGGGGAAGACCCGCGGGGCAGGCGGGGGGCTTCGTTCCATAAACAAACGAATTCCTAAATCCTGGGAGACGCTATCTGGGAAGAGCGGTAAACAGCATTCCTTTGTCTTCCTTCTTCCTCCTGCGAGGGTATCTGTTCTCTAAACAAAAGAGCACGCGGATGATGCCCGAAACGCGAGGGGGGCTCCGCACCATCGGGGGCGTGTTGGGAATTGCAAAAAAATTCCAAAATGGAGGGACGGGGGGACATAAAGTTTTTGGGAGCCACGCTGGGCTTATCAGCGCGGCTTAGCTCGTCATTAGACCATGAGCAAGCCTCTGGGATGCCACCTACTAGGTTCAAAGGGGAAACAGGGCGGCCATAAAAAAAGAAGCCGAGTGCCCGAGGAATGCGTTGCGGTCCGAGCTCTTTGTGCCCGAAACGAGGACAATGGCGCCCCGTGTGAATGGTAGCGCCTCGCGCGGACCGGATGACCCTTTGCCGCTCGGGGTTGAGGGTTTTAGGGGCAGGGGGGGATGGGGTTGGTGGGTCGAAGGTTTTTTTTTTTGAGAACTCCGAGGGTCCAACCTCAATGTTGTCCGATTGCTTTTTGACGAAGATGGCACCGATAGACCCACGTGACCCTCCGAAGGAGGCGGCGACGGAGCGCAGATCTTGACGGGGAGGAAGAGACCCAGGCGCTGCAAACAAGCGCTCGGGCTTGCGACCTCCGACCCTGGTCCAGCATAACGCTGCGGTAACTGGAACCACATGACAAACTCTTTCCCGAGGCATTTCGAGCGGAGCGTAAATTAACAGTGGCGAATAAATCTGGGCCAGAGGTCGAGGGTGTAGGTGCGCTCAACACCGCGGGCAGATGAGGTGCGGGGGGCGAGTGGGTGCCGAACAAAGGGGAGGGGGATCGTCTCGAGGCCTCAGGACCCCATGGCCAATCGTCGAGCATCTTATCGAAAGCACTTTTTTCAGCACGTGTTGAAGGGGAATAAAGGTAACCGTTTGGGATGACCGTCGGTCGACGTGCCAGGTTGCACCAGGTCGGCACAGATGGCGTCAGGTGATCAAACGGCCTGGGTGGACCGGTGGTCTCAACACCAGCTTGGTATTTATTCGTGCTGTGTCTCGCGACGCGTGCACGTCCTGCGGCCTTGGCTTCGATGATCACGTGACTGTGGTCCACGACCTTTTCTCACGCTGACCTTTCGTGGTACCTGGACGATCGGTGGTCGAAGGCAGATATCAACGAAACGGATTATTGTTTTCTAATTCCCGTGTACTTTAACATGGTATTTCTATTAAACGAACAAGGGTCGATCCGGTGGTCTTACGTCACAACAAGGTCCACTACGTGACTTCAACAGTGTTTTTCACATTTTCGATCGAAGCCGTTAAAAATGGGGGTTTAATAAACACACATATTGGTTAATAAATGTGGATATAAAACTTTCACTTCACTCGATAATCGAAAGGATCACTCGGGTCGGATCATGGTGAACGGGGCACTCCGACCTTTCATCGTTTTTCAAAATACGTGTATAATTCATAAGAAAATACTTCGTTGAAAAAAGAAAAAACGTCTTAATAAATTTTTAGTAAATCCCAATGAGAAAAAAACAAAAAATATCTTAAATTGATCGAAAGGGTCACTCGGTCGGATTATGGTGAATCCAGAATCAAACACGCCGAGTCGCCGACATTTCATCGTTTTTTCAAAATATGTGTATCATTAATAATAATTAATACTTTACAAAAAAAAGGCAAAAAAAAAAAACGTCTTTATAAATTTTATTGCAAATATTAGTAAAAATCAAATAAAATAAATCTGAAATAGATCAAAAGGGTCACTCGGGTCGGATTATGGTGAACCCAGAATGAATACACTCCGACCTTTCATCCTTTTTCAAAATATGTGTATCATTAATAATAATTAATACTTTGCAAAAAAAAGGCAAAAAAAAACAAAAAAAACGTCAATAAATTATATTGAAAATATCAGTAAAAATCAAATAAAATAAATCTAAAATAGATTAAAAGGGTCACTCGGGTCAGATTATGGTGAACCCAGAATGAATACACTCCGACCTTTCATCCTTTTTCAAAATATGTGTATCATTAATAATAATTAATACTTTGCAAAAAAAAAGGCAAAAAAAAACGTCTTAATAAATTTTATTGCAAATATTAGTAAAAATAAAATAAAATATCTAAAATAGATCAAAAGGGTCACTCGGGTCGGATTATGGTGAATCCAGAATCAAACACGCCGACCTTTCATCCTTTTTCAAAATACGTGTATCATTAATAATAATTAATACTTTGCAAAAAAAAAGGCAAAAAAAAACGTCTTAATAAATTTTATTGCAAATATTTGTAAAAATAACATAAAATAAATCTAAAATAGATCAAAAGGGCCACTCGGGTCGGATTATGGTGAATCCAGAATAAAACACTCCGACCTTTCATCCTTTTTCAAAATACGTGTATCATTAATAAGAAAATACTTCTCTAGAAAGAAGTCTTAATAATTTTTTAGTAAATATTAGTTCAAAAAAAATATCTAACATAGATTGAAAAGTAAATAAAAAGAACCGTGCTCTTCTTGGACTGTATTGTGGGTATACCTGTATCTAAGGGCTCTTCTTGGACTGTATTGTGCGTATACCTGTATCTAAGGGCTCCTCTTCGACTGTATTGTGGGTATACCTGTATCTAAGGGCTCTTCTTGGACCGTATTGTGGGTATACCTGTATCTAAGGGCTCTTCTTCGACTGTATTGTGGGTATACCTGTATCTAAGGGCTCTTCTTGAACCGTATTGTGAGTATACCTGTATCTAGGGGCTCTTCTTTGACCGTATTGTGGGTACACCTGTATGTAGGGGCTCTTCTTGGACCGTATTGTGGGTACACCTGTATCTAGGGGCTCTTCTTGGACCGTATTGTGGGTACACCTGTATCTAGGGGCTCTTATTGGACCGTATTGTGGGTATACCTGTATCTAGGGGCTCTTCTTGGACCGTATTGTGGGTATACATCTATCTAGGCCATAGGGGCTCTTTTTGGACCATATTGTGGGTATACCTGTATCGAGGGGCTCTTCTTGGACCGTAATGTGGGTATACCTGCATCTTGGGACTCTTCTTGGACCGTATTGTGGGTATACCTGTATCTAGTTCTGATGAATCCTTTGAACGTCCCTCGTACCCTGTGAGCTCGTTGGCAGAAATGGTCTTATCGGGCTTCGGTTGGACGGGATTTTAAACCCTTCGTCGCGGAGGTCTTACAAATGCTTCACGGTCACCAGATCATACATATATCACAATTATATATTTTTTTACGATTGTGCAGTGACCACGTGAGGGTTGACATCCGGTCATGGGTGGTAGATCATTCCATGGAAGCTTCCTTGTCATGTCATTTCTAGGAGTTAAGAGAAGACGATGGCGGTGAGAGCAGCCACCACCCCACCTCGCCCCCCTGTGATTGCGAGTTAGTCACCCCCGCGACCCCACTTCCCCTAACCCAACTGCTTCCAATTAAAGTTTTGCCTCCAGAGCGGAAAAAGCAGACTCAATGTCACGGGCCTGCAGCACCACGCTGCCCGGAAGACGGTAGCCCGAGGCTCCTTTTCTCCACCGACGACGTTGACACGAAAAGGCACTCAAGCACAAACCTTCCCCGAGTCACCAAATGTTGGCGGGAACTTGTCGCGGCGGCGATTTACGCCAGGAAGTGTCGAATTCTCATCCACGAGCCTAAGCTCCGCACGCATCCTCAGGGCGCCGCCGCCATTCCTCGCGTGCCTTTCCTCCTAAAAAAAAAAACCCGAGGGTGATTCAAACCGCATTCCCCACCATTTACATTCCATCGCTGCGACGTTCTGACCATTTGCTCCAGAGGTGCCGGATTTCCTCGGCATCGCCACCGTCGTCTCACGATCCTCGAGCAACGTGTTCGTTTTCCCACTCGGGGACTTGTTCACCAGCGATCCCGCACGTGACACGTGACACACACCACTTCCAAGAATCCATTTTAAGTTTCCCACTCACCAGAAGAAACCAATCGATGAATTAATTCAATGATATTCCAGCCTCACAATATTCCGTTTATGTTCCTTCATTCGATCGTATGTAGGCCTCCTATCAATAATGGAACCAAGACTTGGGTTTGGGTCTACCCAGGTATGGGGAGATCAATAATGGAACCAAGACTTGGGTTTGGGTCTACCGAGGTATGGGGAGATCAATAATGGAACCAAGACTTGGGTTTGGGTCTACCCAGGTATGGGGAGATCAATAATGGAACCAAGACTTGGGTTTGGGTCTATTCAGGTATGGGGAGATCAATAATGGAACCAAGACTTGGGTTTGGGTCGACTCAGGTAGGGGGTGATCAAAAATGGAACCAAGACGGGTTTAGGTCTGCTCAGGTATGGGGTGATCAATAATGAAACCAAGACTTGGGTTTAGGTCTACCCAGGTATGGGGAGATCAATAATGGAACCAAGACTTGGGTTTGGGTCGACTCAGGTATGGGGAGATCAATAATGGAACCAAGACTTGGGTTTAGGTCTACCCAGGTATGGGGAGATCAATAATGGAACCTTGACTTGGGTTTGGGTCTATTCAGGTATGGGGAGATCAATAATGGAACCAAGACTTGGGTTTGGGTCGACTCAGGTAGGGGGTGATCAATAATGGAACCAAGACGGGTTTAGGTATGCTCAGGTATGGGGTGATCAACAATGGAACCAAGACTTGGGTTTGGGTCTACCCAGGTATGGGGAGATCAATAATGGAACCAAGACTTGGGTTTGGGTCTACCCAGGTATGGGGAGATCAATAATGGAACCAAGACTTGGGTTTAGGTCTACTCAGGTATGGGGTGATCTATAATGGAACCAAGACTTGGGTTTGGGTCTACTCAGGTATGGGGTGATCAATAATGGAACCAAGACTTGGGTTTAGGTATACTCAGGTATGGGGTGATCAATAATGGAACCAAGACTTGGGTTTAGGTCTACTCAGGTATGGAGTGATCAATAATGGAACCAAGACTTGGGTTTGGGTCTACTCACGTATGGGGTGATCAATAATGGAACCAAGACTTGGGTTTAGGTATACTCAGGTATGCGGTGATCAATAATGGAACCTTGACTTGGATTTGGGTCTATTCAGGTATGGGGTGATCAATAATGGAACCAGAACTTGGGTTTGGGTCTACTCTGGTAGGGGGTGATCAATAATGGAACCAAGACTTGCGTTTGCCTCTACTCAGGTATGCAATGATCAATAAAGGAACCAAGACTTGGGTTTGGGTCGACTCAGGTAGGGGGTGATCCATAATGGAACCAAGACTTGCGTTTGGGTCTACTCAGGTATGCAGTGATCAGAAATGGAACCAAGACTTGGGTTTAAGTCTACTCAGGTATGGGGTGATCAATAATGGAGCCAAGACTTGGGTTTAAGTCTACTCAGGTATGCCGTGATGAATAATGAAACCAAGACATGGGTTTGGGTCTACTCAGGTATGGGGTGATCAATAATGAAACCAAGACTTGGGTTTAGGCATACTCAGGTATGGGGTGATCAATAATGGAACCAAGACTTGGGTTTGGGTCTACTCAGGTAGCGGGTGATCAATAATGGAACCAAGACTTGGGTTTAGGTCTATTCAGGTATGGGGTGATCAATAATGGAACCAAGACATGGGTTTGGGTCTACTCAGGTCTGGGGTGATCAATAATGGAACCAAGACATGGGTTTGGGTCTACTCAGGTATGGGGTGATCAATAATGGAACCAACACTTGGGTTTGGGTCTACTCATGTATGCGGTGATCAATAATGGACCCAATACTTTGGGTTGGGTCTACTCAGGTATGCGGTGATCAATAATGGAACCAAGACACGGGTTTAGGTCTACTCAGGTATGGGGTGATCAATAATGGAACCAAGACATGGGTTTGGGTCTACTCAGGTATGGGGTGATCAATAATGGAACCAAGACGGGTTTAGGTCTACTCAGGTATGGGGTCATCAATAATGGAACCAAGACTTGGGTTTGGGTCTACTCAGGTATGCGGTGATCAATATAATGGATCCAAGACTTGGGTTTAGGTCTACTCAGGTATGGGGAGATCAATAATGGAACCAAGTCTTGGGTTTAGGTCTACTCAGGTATGGGGTGATCAATAATGGAACCAAGACTTGGATTTGGGCCTACTCAGGCATGGAGTGATCAATAATGGTACCAAGACTTGGATTTGGGCCGACTCAGGTATGGAATGATCAATAATTAATGGAACCAAAACCTTGGTTTGGGCATACACAGGTATGGGACAACCAATAACTAGGCTGCTCAAAGATGAAAAGGAAACCTGTTCCACAAGGAATTTTATTTCCAACACGGAGTTTCCCAAATCTTTCGTACATGAATGAGTACATGGTGTACGTACGTTTGCGGATAAAACATCTCGATGGATTCATGGCCATGCAGGTTCCGCCGACGCATCATCAAGCGTTATAATCATAGGTTCCTTAACAATGTCATACACACCTTGAAATGTGTTGGTCATTTTTTTTCCAATGATCGAATCGAACTCGGAATGCACCAATGATGGATTTCAAGGTGTACAAACCCGCAAGCTCGGCGATGGAGGTATGACGTCGCAATTGTCGAGCTGCACCGTCTTGTGCGTGAAATTGGAGCTTGAGAAAGGAAGAATAAAAACTTCTATAACCGCCATATTGTCAGATCGAACAAGATCGGCAAACCGTCGGAGTCTTGTGTGACGGAGTCACCTTTGACTTGTGTGACACCTTGTGTGACCGAGTCACCTTTGACTTGTGTGACACCTTGTGTGACGGAGTCACCATCGGAGTCACCTTTGAATATCACACATCGGAAAATATGGCTGGCACCTGGCAGGATGACCCAGAGGTATACGCACTCTCACCTCTAAGTTATCGAGCCCAGGTATTTACCTCGACCCACCTGTAAACTAGCTGTCATCCCGGTGTTTCACAGGCAAGGTGATTCATCGATGTGTGTGTCGTCCCTCGGATGCTGACATTAGTTGGTGGACGTTAAAGATCCCACCGTGTCGAAAGAGTAGGCGAGTTATCGCCGGCACCATGACCAACTTCCACATTCCTGCCCTAACCTGCAGGAGGAGTGGTGATGACATAAATCGTTATATTTTCATTGATGTCCGATACTAAATGTTTCTACAACTGTACTTTCGTTAGTTCGTAGTTAGATGTTCCCGCCATTATTTATAGGCACGTGACATTGTAGGTAAAATGAGAATTCTTGATTAAGAGGTTCAACCGTAGACTTGCGTCGAACCTTGCATTCAAGTGAGCAACGGGACATCTACATACTACGTACACACAGGAAAAATAAAGAAAACAAAGTCAAGCAAGAGAAGTAGGGAGGATAAGTTTGTGGCGTGGGGGTAAAGGTGCTGTGCATGTGAATAATAAAAGGGGAGGGATTAGGAGATGTAAGGCAGGTAGATGTATGAGACAGGCAAGGTTGGAGGAGAATCGAAGTAGATAAAAATAAAATTCCAGAGTTTATATTTAGCGCCAATTAAGATGGAACATTTGTAGGTGGGGTTTGGGGTGGGATTTGGATTGGTGCAAAATCGAACGTTCATCGGGATCCGATTTTGGCACGGTCTCTCAATGGTGAAGAAGAATCGCTTTAAAAATTCTCGCATCCGGATCCCGATCTTCACGAAAATCTAATCAATTTGTCCTTGTCGCACACCCAACCTGTCCACCAAGGTTTGTCATAATCCGTCCACAACTTTTTGAAACATCGTGCTATATATTGTTTTTGGCCCTCTCACTCAATGGTGAAGAATCACTTGAAAGATTCGCGGATACGCATCCGGATCTTCACCAAAATTAAATCAATTGTTCTTTGTCACATACACAACGTATCCACCAAGTTATGTGTAAATCCATCCACAACTTTTAGAAATATCGTGCAATATATTGTTTTGGGCCCTATTACCCAATAGTGAAGAATCTTAAAAAAAAAAAAAATCTTAAAAACAATACTTAAAAATTTCGTCGATACGCATCAGGATCTTCACCAAAATTAAATCAATTATTCCTTGTCACACACCCAACTTATACACAAACTTTGGTCTCAATCCAACCACAACTTTTTGAAATATTGTGCTATGCATTGTTTTTGGCCCGATCACCCAATAGTGAAGAATCTTTAAAAAAAAAAAAAAAATCTTTAAAACAATACTTTAAAATTTTGTCGATACGCATCAGGATCTTCACCAACATTTAATCAATTATTCCTTGTCACACACCCAACTTATCCACAAAGTTTCGTCTGAATCGAACCACAACTTTTTGAAATATTGTGCTATGTATAGTTTTTGTCCCTATCACCCAATAGTGAAGAATCTTTAAAAAAAAATTAATAATAAAAAATCTTAAAAACAATTCTTAAATATTTCGTGGATACACATCCGGATCTTCACCAAAATTAAATCAATTATTCCTTGTCACACACCCAACTTATCCACCAAGTTTCGTCTGAATCCATCCACAACTTTTTGAAATATTGTGCTATGTATAGTTTTTGTCCCTATCACCCAATAGTGAAGAATCTTTTAAAATTAAAATAAATAAAAAATAATTTTTAAAATCTTAAAAACAATACTTAGAAATTTGGTCGATACGCATCAGGATCCTCACAAAAATTAAGTCAATTCTTTCTTGTCGCACACCCAACCTGTCCACCATGTTTTGTCCGAATACATCCACAACTTTTTGAAATATCATGCTATATATTGTTTTTGGCTCTATTACTTAATGGTGAAGATTTACTTTAAAATTAAAGAATTTACGTATCCGGATTCGCATCCGGATCTTCACCAAAATTAAATAAATTCTGTCTTGTCTCACACTAAACCTGTCCACCAAATTTCGTCCAAAAGCGTCTGTAACTTTATATCCTGCTCTATAAACATAACCTGTGTCCACCTTCGGTGTCCGGAGGTAACTATACTCCCTCATATTAACGATTTCTTTAAGGGTGAGGGGGCACATTTCCCCAAAAAACTGTTATGTATTACATGCCCAGGTATAATTGGCCATACCTGTCCATAATGGGGAAAGGAAACTTAGGTAAAGGGATTTTAAATAGTTTGTGAAAATATCCTTGATTATTACCCCCGCCACCAAAGGTGGACACAGGTTATGTTTTCACACCAGTCTGTTTTCACAGGACAGGTTTGTGAACACGATATCTCAAAAAGTTGTGGAGGTGTTCGGACGAAATTTGGTGGACAGGTTGGGTGTGTGACAAGGACAAATCGATTTGATTTTGGTGAAGATCTGAATCCAAATCTGTATCTTAGAATTTTTTATGGGATTTGTCACTATGGAGTGATTGGGCAAAAAACGATATATAGCACGATATGTCAAAAATTTGTGGACGGATTCGGACGAAACTTGCTGGACGAGTTGGTCAGGTGGCAAGAACAAGCCGATTAGGTTTTGCTTCAGGTCCGAATCCATATCCGGTTTATCAGTAGGTACAAAACATAAATTGTTGAGCCTGGTGGAGGTATGTGCTCCACCGAATGTCGTTCTAGTTACTTACCTCCTGTTATGAAGATTCATTAGATGCAATCGACAATCACTAACGACGATGACCAATGAAAATCCATTACTCTATAAAAACAACTCGTCCAGTGTTCACCTGTATGCAGGTATCATGTATGCATGTGTGAAACACGGCATTTCATTTGTTATGTTCTTTCCCCCAGATGTTTCGATCTATGTCTCGTCTACCTGCAAAAGAGTACTTTCCCTGGTCATATGTGCAGATACTTTGTCGTAATGAATCGAATTACCTTGGGTTTCGTTTACACCAACGTCACACATTTGTAACGTCTCATATTACCTGCAACCACCTCGAGGCATATCGACTTAAGGGACCAGTTAAGGTCCCATGATGGAGAGATACCCAACACCTAATGATCCGAGATTCACCAGTCCAACTACCTTTTCATTTCAAGATTGACCTGAAGCACATGGAGTAGCTCGTAGAGGACAAACACATTCGGAGACATCAGTGTAGACTTTCACGAGTTTTTTTTTTTCCTATACAAGGTCGAGGCTCGTGTAATAGCTAACATTAATGACAAAAACAATCAAACAAACAAACGGAAACATAAGACTAAATAAAGGGAGCGGGAGACAATATGGGGAGAGAGGGGAAAGCACACAAGTACAACATTTGAGAGCAGGGACATCGGGAGATCTGTGGGAGCGAGAGGGCTTGGGAGGAGGAGGTGTGGGAAGGGGGTGAGGGGTGAGGGAGGTAAAAAAACACATGGAGTGGAAAAAAACAAAAAAACACATGGACACAGCTAGGACTTCCAGGAAAGAAGTCGGAATTTCAGAAAAGTGGATCTGGGGTGAATTAACGGGGGAAGAAAAGATCAAGGTTTTGGATGGGGGAAGATAAGAGATGGTGGTGAGCAGCTGTTTTAAAGACCTGTAGGGAGGAGTGGGATTGAAGAGAGTGAGGGAGTTTGTTCCAGAGGCGGGAGAAAAGAGGAATGAGAGAGTGAAGGTTGCAGGTACAGTTGGCAATGATCAGACGTCACTATACAGGTTGTCCATAAAGTCCTTATTTAAATTTGAACTTTTAGAACTTTGGATGAACTCATGATGGAAGTGAACTATATATGGTACATTAAAACATAATTCATGAAGTTTAAATACAATACTGTACATTATAAATTTTCTATACATTACAATAAAAAGATAAATTGTGTGCCACGGTTGGTTACCTGAACTGAAGTTCATAACAGTAGCGAGAAGAAAATTGACCACTCATTACAAGAAGGATGCACCACACAGGAACCTCAATTAACAATACGGGACTTTTGTAATGAGGTACGAATGATACCGAGGCCTTCTGCGCATGCGCAGTGTTTTGTTTTCACTGACTCGGGTCTGCTCGCAGGAGCTTTTAACCTGCCGTTGCCAGCGCGAAATGTGTAATTCAAATAGTCTTTCTAACATAACTTTCAGCATTTAGATGAGAGAGTGGCAATTTTAAAATGGTTAACCATAATTATTGTTCTGTTCCAAAATGTAAATAACACTCACAGAAATATGAGAAATATCCGAGGATGAGAGGTGTCGAGTTGCTCCCATTTCCTGTTAGTACAAGGGAGCGTTGGAGTTAATATAATACACACATCTCACACACACACACGCACACGTCTCACACACACACACACACACACACACACACACACACACACACACTCACACACACACACGCACACGTCTCACACATACACACACACACACACACATACACATCTCACACACACACACGCACACGTCTCACACACACACACGCACACGTCTCACACACACACACACACACACACACACACACACACACACACACACACACACACACGTCTCTCTCACACTCACACACATACACACTTCTCGTTTTACAAATGGATGCAAAATCTAGTATAACTAGGACATTACCCATAAGTTAATGTGATTGAGTGATTGCGACAGGCTCAAGGTTGTCCACATCGATAAAGAGTCTGATCTAAGTCATCCAACTGCTCCAGAAGAACAAACTCCAGGTACATCGATCCCCACCATTCCCGTGAACCTGCACACAACGGCACCAAGTTCAGCCTGCGCAACTTCTGCATCAACCACTTTGTCACCAACAGGGCGACCGCTACATCGGACACGAGGAAAGCTCGTTCCGGCAGACATATCCATTGGTCAGTATAGACAGACTCAAGGTTGTCTACACGGATAAAGAGTCTGATCTAAGTCATCCAACTGCTCCAGAAGAACAAACTCCAGGTACATCGATCCCCACCTTTCCCGTGAACCTGCACACAACGGCACCAAGTTCAGCCTGCACAACTTCTGCATCAACCGCTTTGTCACCAACAGGACGACCGCTACATCGGACACGAGGAAAGCTCGTTCCGGCAGACATATCCATTGGTCAGTATAGACAGACTCAAGGTTGTCTACACGGATAAAGAGTCTGATCTAAGTCATCCAACTGCTCCAGAAGAACAAACTCCAGGTACATCGATCCCCACCATTCCCGTGAACCTGCACACAACGGCACCAAGTTCAGCCTGCACAACTTCTGCATCAACCGCTTTGTCACCAACAGGGCGACCGCTACATCGGACACGAGGAAAGCTCGTTCCAGCAGACATATCCATTGGTCAGTATAGACAGACTCAAGGTTGCCTACACGGATAAAGAGACTGATCCAAGTCATCCAACTGCTCCAGAAGAACAAACTCCAGGTACATCGATTCCCACCATTCCCGTGAACCTGCACAGAACGGCACCAAGTTCAGCCTGCACAACTTCTGCATCAACCGCTTTGTCACCAACAGGGCGACCGCTACATCGGACATGAGGAAAGCTCGTTCCGGCAGACATATCCATTGGTCAGTATAGACAGACTCAAGGTTGTCTACACGGATAAAGAGACTGATCCACGTCATCCCACTGCTCCAGCAGAACAAACTCCAGGTATATCGACTCCCACCATTCCCGTGAACCTGCACACAATGGCACCAAGTTCAGCCTGCACGACTTCTGCATAAACCGCTTTGTCACCAACAGGGTGACCGCTGCATTGGACACGAGGAAAGCTCGTTCTGGCAGACATATCCATTGGCCGAAGAGATTTGTGCAGGCATTGAGTCGACATCATTATCGATCGGCTCTCTTGGGTCATCCACCTTGTGGGAAGCTGGTGTCGCGACTCGTTAATTTTTCCTTATAGTTACTAATAGCTGTAATCAAGTTGTCCGAAGAAAGAAACTAGTGTGGATATTATTGACCAATCGGTGGAGTCCTTGCAGAGAGCGAATGGCGTTGCAGATACAGAGAAGTCCCAGAGCTGATCCCACAACACGGTTTGAGCTCGAGGTATCCTTTCCATGCGGGACATCGTTGTTTATTTCAGGAGTCACACAGCACGTCAATATTTATTAGCGATCTTTAGTCCACACCACCATGACAATCGAGTAAACCGCATTTCATTTACTTGGCTAAGCAACCACGACGACAACTAACCAGCACTTTCTTAGTTTGCAACCAACGTCACCTTGAGGCCTCGACATCTTGACACCAAGGAATCCATCCTTCTTCGGAAACACCCGGAGAGACGACGGGAAGGACTTTTCATCAACCAGACTTCTTTTAAAGCACGTCATTGTGTTTTTCCTGTGAATGAGTTTTCTTGTTGTCCTGGTATACAACAACAACAACAACAACAACAACAGGCATTTTAAGGCCATTTTCCCCACCAGAGCGGGGGTTAGCCTTGCGGTCCCCATGACAATCTTCTCCATTTTGCCCTATTTTCTGCATCTCCCCTTGTTAACCCCCTTGCCCGCATTTCTTCTTCCACCACCTTCAGCCAAGTCTTTCTCGGTCTTCCCAGTCCTCTACATCCTTCTACATTCATTTCCGTCACTCTTCTCAACCAGTCACTTTCATCCTTCCTCAACACATGACCAAACTATCTCAATCTGTTTCTCTTCAAAGTATGCCATGTGCCACTGACATAAAAAGAACACTAACAGGCAACATCACTAAAATGGTTTGAATCCTTTCGGGCTATTTCAGTGTTTTGCCTGTTGAGGATGTAGTGGATGTTGGGGGGAAAAAATGGAAAATAAATATTGAAATATGCATTTATTTATACACATTACAGGGTATACAACATTAGCAACCATTGCTAAGTCTGTGGGGTGAAATAGGAAGAGTAGGAGGAGAGATGTATTGCCTTAATAATGACAAAGCTGTGACGTTTAGGGTGTCTCACATAGGAAATGCTGGGTCAGCCGTGGGACCAAAATAGCCCTTTTTCTTTTATACTAGGGCATGCCCGTACTATATCTATATCTAAAATTATATCCCCCCCCTCTATTTACATGAAATGGTTTGGTCCAAAGCGAACGGCTTGCGAGTACGGTGACAATCCCCCCCCTCTATTTACATGAAATGGTTTGGTCCAAAGCGAACGGCTTGCGGAGTTTGGTAAAGAAATCGCCATAGCGTGCACAAACGCGCAGGAAAGCGAAAGAATCGCAAATTAGTTTTAATTAGTTTTAAAACATAGTTTAACGCCAACATAGTTTGCCAACGTGAAATAAATGAATACGCTCTCAAATGTGCCGTCCGAGGCAGAGTCTGTTCGGCACGTTCGGCAGACGTGATAGCTCGCTGCTCTCTGATTGGTTGAATCGTTTTTTGGACATAGCTCGGTAACTACTTGTCCGATTAATATGAAACCTTGAAAAGGCACATCCTCGGGTCCCCAGCAATATACCTGGCAAGTTTAAAGTATATCGGACCCGTGGTTGTCGAGAAACAGCGGTCACAGACAAACATACATACATACATACATACATACATACATACATACATACATACATACATACACACAGAGATTACTGGAATTATAGATAGATTATATTTTGTTATTTTGCTTAAAATTCCTTTGTTATTCACCTTTCTCTCTTCACAGGACTTGACATAGTTCCCATGGGTGAAGTTCGTGTATGTTTTTTGCGATACTTTGAATGATTCTGAGATAGGAAAGAAGAAGAAGAGTGACATGTGTCACTGATTCCCACCCTTTCGTCCTACACTCGGTCCTTTTTGGATGTGTTTCTTGCCCTGTGGAGGAACCACGATGCAGTAAGAGTTATTGGATGAAACCACATTTAGACCAGAGGCATGGCATGTGAGACAGTGGAGAAGACCACGTTCAATACAGAAGCGTGAACCGAGGGGAAGACGATCGCCTGGAGGAAGCCGACTTTTTGTGGTTTGTGGTGATGCGTCTTGGTTTCTGTGAGGCTGCGTGGAGGATCTGTGTTATTGATGGAAGTTGGAAGCCGTGTTATCATCGATGTGGAAAAGATGAGGGAGAGAAGGAAAGGAGGCGTTCAGGACACCCTTTTTGAGTGGCATGGTGAAGAGGTATGACGCCACTTCATGGAATGCTGCTTGAATGAAACCACCAGCACGTCACCTCACACCAGCATGACAGGCCTGAATTCTTCTCCTCCATTAACTCCTTTTCTTTATATGGGTGGGGGTGCAGTTTTGCAAATCCATTAGACTCCGCCCATTGGACCATTAGACTAAATTTTCATTGGTCTTCATGGCCTTGTAGCATATCTGCCTGCTGTAGTACTTGAGCATTAGCATGCCTTTCACGAAGCACAGGCATACTAGAGCAAGGGGCGTGGAGGTGTGGGGAGGGGGGGGGGGGGGGAGGTGGACAACACATTCGTTATTATTATTGCCAATGATACTAATATTGTTATTAATACTAGGGCATGCCCGTACTATATATATATCTAAAATTATATCCCCCCCCTCTATTTACATGAAATGGTTTGGTCCATTCGCAAAGCCAAAGCGGACGGCTTGCGAGTACGGTGACAATCCCCCCCCCTCTATTTACATGAAATGGTTTGGTCCAAAACGAAAGGCTTGCGAGTACGGTGACAATCCCCCCCTCTATTTACATGAAATGGTTTGGTCCAAAACGAACGGCTTGCGAGTACGGTGACAATCCCCCCCCCCCCTCTATTTACATGAAATGGTTTGGTCCAAAGCGAACGGCTTGTGAGTACGGTGACAATCCCCCCCCTCTATTTACATGAAATGGTTTGGTCCAAAACGAACGGCTTGCGGAGTTTGGTAAAGAAATCGCCATAGCTCGGTAACTACTTGTCCGATTAATATGAAACCTTGAAAAGGCACATCCTCGGGTCCCCAGCAATATACCTGGCAAGTTTAAAGTATATCGGACCCGTGGTTGTCGAGAAACAGCGGTCACGTACACACACACAGAGATTACTGGAATTATAGATAGATTATTAGTATTAATTAATATGCTTTGTTGCAGTATCATGGTTTTTGTTATTTATTTTGTAATTAGAATGCCATGCCATGGAAGGACCTATTAAACTGATCTATACACCTTAACATGGCACGCGGTTTAAAACATGGGAATTCTTCCGGATTATTTGTAGTTAATTATCCTAATCAACTCAGGAGATCATGATGATCGTTTCAGTGTATCACATTCGACATCAGAAAGCTCCAGTAGAACTCCAGAGAAAACATGTATCACACACACACACACACACACACACACACGCACGCACGCACGCACGCACACACACACACACACACACACACACACACACACACACCTCATCCATTTATAGCAGATCCTTGCAAGTATCTTTTAATTCTGCTTCCCTATCTCTCCTCTCCCCTCTGGAGTTAAAAATATCTGTTTGTGATGTGCAGTTGTTGGCCCTACCATAAATCTTGTGTTGTGGCCTGTCCTGTGTTAGTTAATTAATAATTTAATTACTATCCAATGCCAATGGAATTTATTGTTGTATGTCCTGCTTTATACCCTGTTTCCTAATCCTAAGTAAAAGATTTGCATTTATTCGATTGTGCTTGATTTGGTACCACTGCTGAACCCCCTGGCGTGGTAAGGGACCATTTGGAATAACCTACGTCATCAATTAAGGTGACAGGTGTTTTAAATTAAGCACCAGTATTCAGATGATAACTCTGCTAGGTCACGTCTGACCTACACGGTGTGACCCCACATGGGAAATGTATTGATCTGAAATGTATTGATCTGATATGCACGTCAACGAGGACCTCAGGAGCCAATATTTAGTATCCGAGCCCCCCCCCCCCCCCTTTAAGGGGAGAGGTCGTAACACTACGCATACAACACACAACATGCATTTTAAGGCCATGTTCCCTGCTAGAGCGGGGGTTAGCCTTGCGGTCCCCATGACAATCTTCTCCATTTTGCCCTATTTTCTGCATCTCTCCTTGTTAACCCCCTTGCCCGCATTTCTTCTTCCACCATCTTTATCCAAGTCTTTCTCGGTCTTCCCCGTCCTCTACTTCCTTCTACATTAACTTCCATCACTCTTCTCAACCAGTCACTTTCATCCTTCCTCAATACATGACCAAACCATCTCAACCTGTTCCTCTTCACAGCATCAATCACAGGCAATATTCCCATCATCTTTCGCAATTCATCATTTGTCTTCCTCTCTCTCAACGATACTCCGCACATCCATCGAACCATTCGCATTTCCACCCTTTCCAGCCTTCGTTGCTGCTCTACGTTCATTACCCATGTCTCGCTCCCATAAATCATAACACTTCTCACACATGCAGCATACACCTTTCCCTTCAGCTTCAGCGACACTCTCCTCCTCATCAGCACGCCACTCAGTTCCCGAAACTTCTTCCATGCACATCTCACTCGAGCAACCGTTGCCGAGTCTGATCCACCTTCTCCATTCAGCATGTCTCCTACGATGGTCTACGCATGATGGTCTACGCACTATGCATGATGCGCAAAATTCTTGAGCACATTATGTAATCAAAATAAGCTGGAGTGCCCAAGGCAGAGTTCTTTCCTGATCTTCATCAATGATCTCTCTCACTCTGGAAAATCATTTATCTATTTGCTGATGATTGCACCCTGTGCTGTGAGTTTGTGACATCCCTCATCCTTCATGCCTGTTTTGATTCAGGCATCTTCTCTCTCTTCGGACCTTGACAAAATCACAAGATGTTCAAACCCTTGGAATATGTCTTTCAACCCACACAAATCTCAGTCTCACCCTCTCTCCAAAATGACCGTCTGGCAAACCTCCCATCTACTTTCTTAACAATCCTCTTGAGACAGTTCAGTCACTCGACCTCCTGGGTCTCACTATCATCCATGACCTTTATTGGGTAAAGCACATTTAAAAGTTGCCCTCCAAAGCCAGCCAACGACTGGCCGCAACTTCGTCGTACAAAGTCCTTCCTTGGGACACCTGAACTTCTATCCACCTCCGAGGCCTTCATCTGCGGACTGATGAAGTACTGCTCTACCCTCTGGCCTGGCTCCTCCGCCTCACACCTTGCTCAGCTTGACGCCATGGAAACCAAGGCCTTCAACATTATTGGGATCTTCTATAATGAAGATGAGTCAATGGGTCTATCACTTCACCATCACAGACAGGTCGCCGTCTTCTACCACCTCCTTTCTGGTCTTTCACCCGTTGCTCTTTCAGTACCTGGACCAAATTATATCATTCCCCTTCCCTCCCCCAGATTAATGAAGGGCTCAACCGGTCAACCATGAACCGCGTTCTGGTGAAACTACCTAAATCCAGGATCACTGCTTACCTTCACGCATTTGTTCCTCTTTTTCCCCACATGTGGAATCAACTTCCACATCCTCTTCAATCTCATTATTCCCTCCAGGTCTTCAAGACAGCTGTTCACCACCATCTCAGATGGTCCCCAATCCAAAACCATGATCTTTTCTGCCCTTGTTCGCCCTACCATAAAATCCCTCCTCCCTCCAATTTTCCTCTTTTCCTTCCTGGGAGTTTCCTTCCTGGGAGTTTCCTTTTGTATCAATTTTGTCCACCCCATGCATGTCTTGCGGTCTGTTTTTGTCTGTTACGTCCTGACCCGTTCACTGTACTAGCTCTTCCACAAGCCTTGAATGCGTATACAATTTTTTTCTGCAAAATGTGACTTGAATTGCTCAAGTCCCTGCACCCCTCACAAACCCCAATTCCTCAGCCACTCTCTCCCCTCCTCACTTCAATGAATTTAATTGATCTCCTCCCCATTCCAAATCTTCAACCCCCCACCCCACCCCCACGCTCCACAACTCCTCAACCACTCTCTCCCCTCCTCACTTCAATGAATTTAATTGATCTCCTCCCCATTCCAAATCTTCAACCCCCCACCCCCACCCCCACGCTCCACAACTCCTCAACCACCGTATCCGCACCACTCAATCGAAAATCCTCAACCGCCCACTCCCACAAAGTCTCAACCTCCCCCTCCCACAAAGTCTCAACCTCCCCCTCCCACAAAGTCTCAACCTCCCCCTCCCACAAAGTCTCAACCACCCCCTCCCACAAAGTCTCAACCACCCCCTCCCACAAAGTCTCAACCTCCCCCTCCTAGGTTCCCATCTTTTCTCCCCTCCCCCTCTCCTCATCCTGCTCATATTTGTGAAACGGAATTATTTCATGGATCATTAAATATTTAATATCTCGTCACCACAACCACCGAATTTGAAGTTGTCTTACTTGGAACCTACTTATCATTACTCATAAATAAATGACTATCCCAGTATCCTGGTGTATATTGTGTCACTGACAGTGAATTACAGTGTTTTAACCACGTTTATGAAAAATAAGTAAATAAATAAAAGAAAGCCCCCCTTTCGATTCCTTCCATCCCGCTTTTCGTCACTTCGAACCTGCCACGCGTCATGTCAAAATCTCGAATTCATGGATGTGGCTGAAATAAGTCATGGTATAGATGTTTATCCTCGTCACTGTGTAATGAATCTGGGGTATGTTCAGTTACAAAGTTTCTTGTAGAGCGCTCGCCAAGTGGCTTAAGCACTCGAGCTAGTACTCCATTCAAAACTGTTGATAAGGAACGTAATGTACATAAACTCAGCGGTGATATTGGATGTACGAAAATGGACGTGTACATTTCAAAGAGTACGTGTACATATTAACTTCTAAAAGAAGAACTAAAAAATATCTCTCGGGAATTTCCCCGGCCTCCCGACTAATTAATTACGTACTCAGGCATTTCACTTCCAACCCATTTTTTCATCGCCTCTAATGTTTATTTACTTCACATTATATTTGAAGCACATGTCCATGCTCATGTTAAATACAGTTTGTTTATAAATCCTGTACCTGCATGCTATTCAGCCTTGAAAACTCAGGTGAAAACCAAAAGTTTTCTTTATTAAAGATGTCACTATTTTCTTTCCTCTGCATTATGAGAATCTGGCTTCTTTGGGCGGTGTATAATAGACCGTATCTGTGATTGCTCCGAACAAAACGTGTGTGGTGCGGGAGCACACACGTTGAACAAAGGTAGGCCACAACGCTTTGGTTATTATCGAGCTCTTTATTCATTGCTCACTCATCCGCACTAACGTGCGCGCGGCAGCGAGCCCGCGTATATATCTCCAGGCCACGCCCTACCTGGGGCGTGGCCGCCACCCGCTGGTGCGCGGAATTATGTCTCTGTGCCAGCGAGCCATCGTGTCCGCCACACGCGCCCCCCCAGAATTCCCGCGCACCTGAAGGGTCAGCTTGCGGGGCAACCGGATGACCCGGCCGAAGCGCCCACGGGCGGCTGGCGGCGTCTGGGATGCCGGGATGCCATCGGGGATGCCTCCGGTGGCATCTGGGATGGGTGCAGGACAGGGGGGTGGCGTGACGGCGGGGTTGGGCGGAGCCGGGGGTCCGCCCGCCGGGGGGCGGCCCTGACGCGGGGGCAGAGCCGCTGGCGGGGGGTGGTCCAAGTCGAGGTGGGCCGGCTTGAGGCGGTCCATGGAGACGCGGTCCAGAGCACCGCCGATGTCCAGGGTGAAATGCTTTGCCCCGGTCTCCAGCACGCGGCAGGGCCCGTCGTACGGGGGCCGCAGCGGTGTCCGGTGGGCGTCGTGGCAGACGAAAACGTACTCTGCTGTGCGAAGCTCCGGGGCGACGTGCGTTGGCGGGCAACCGTGGTGCGCCGTCGGCACCGGGGCGAACCTCCGGGCGGTCTCCTGCAGGGCGAAGCGCTGCTGTGCCGCGGACCATGGTGCTGTGGAGTCGGGAAGGAACTCGCCCGGCACCCGCAGCGGTTGTCCGAAGACCAGCTCTGCCGCGGATGCGCGCAGGTCGTCCTAGGGCACCGTCCTGAGGCCAAGCAGGACCCAGGGGAGCCTGTCAACCCAGCCGCCGTCGCGGAGGCTGGCCCGGAGCGCGGCCTTCATGGCGCGATGGAAACGCTCGCACAGGCTGTTGGCCTGTGGGTGGTAGGCCGTGGTGCGATGCAGCTGGACGCCGAGCCCCCGCGCCACCACCCCCCAGAGCTCCGAGGTGAACTGGGGGCCGCGGTCGGACGAGATGTCCGAGGGGGCGCCGAAACGGGCAACCCAAGTGGCGATGAACGCCTGCGTGACGTCCGCCGCCGTCGTTGCTGCCAAAGGCACGGTCTCCAGCCACTGGGTGGTGCGGTCCACCATGGTGAGGACGTGGGTGAAACCCCGCGAGGGGGGCAGAGGTCCCACCAAGTCCACGTGAACATGGTCGAACCGACGTTCGGGCACCGTAAACGGGGCCAGCGGGGCCCGGTTGTGGCGGTGAACCTTCGCGCGCTGGCACGCGAGGCACGTCCTGGCCCAAATGCGGACGGCCTTCCGGAGGCCATGCCAGACGAACTTGGCGGCGACAAGCTTTTGGGAGGCCTTCGTGCCCGGGTGGGACAGGCCGTGGATGGCGTCAAAAACCCGGCGCTGCCAGCCAGCGGGCACGATGGGGCGAGGCCGGCCGAGGGAGACATCGCACAAGAGGGCCGTGCCCGCACCGTCGAACGGTACCTCGGCGACGCGGAGGCCCGTGACGGCAGTCCGAAAAGCCTGGACGGTGGGGTCGGCGGACTGGTCCACCGCCATCCGGGCATAGTCGATCCCGAGGTGGACCGCGTGGGCGAGGGCCCAGGAAAGGCAATCCGCCACTGGGTTGTCCTTCCCCGCGACGTGCCGGATGTCCGTCGTGTACTCGGACACGGCCGAGAGGTGACGCTGCTGCCGGGCCGACCATGGCTCGGCGACCTTGGCCATCGCGAAAATCAGGGGCTTATGGTCGACGAAGGCCGCGAACGGGCGGCCCTCGAGCAGATGGCGGAAGTGCCGGACCGCCAGGTGGAGCCCGAGCAGCTCGCGGTCGAAGGTACTGTACCGCCGTTCGTGTGGGCGGAGCTGCCGGCTAAAGAACGCCAGCGGCTGCCAAGCCCCCTTCACCCATTGCTCGTGCACCGCACCCACCGCGTAGTCCGACGCGTCGGTGGTGAGAGCGATCGGTGCATCGGGCGCGGGGTGCGCGAGCATGGTGGCGTTAGCCAAGGCCAGCTTCGCGCCCGCGAACGCCGCGTCCATCGGCTCGGTCCAGACAACGTCGCCTTTGCCCGGCTTCCCCCGGAGGGCCTCGTGCAGGGGGCGCAAGAGCTGGGCGATGCGGGGCAGGAAACGATGATAGAAGTTCACCATGTCCAGGAACTCCTGGAGCCCCTTGATGGTGCGGGGGCGCGGAAAACGCCTGACTGCCTCCACCTTGGCCGGCAAGGGGATGGCCCCGTGCCTGGTGACGCGGTGCCCCAAAAAGTCGATCTCGGTGACACCGAACCGGCACTTGGCGGGGTTGACGATCCGGCCATGCCGGTCCAGGCGTTCAAAGAGTGTGCGGAGATGGTGGAGGTGCTCCTCACGGGACGCGCTTGTGACGAGGATGTCGTCCAGGTAGACGTAAACGAAATCCAAGTCGCGCAAGACGCTGTCCATCAGCCGCTGGAACGCCTGGGCCGCATTCTTCAACCCGAAGGGCATCCGCAGAAACTCGAAGAGGCCGAATGGTGTAATGACGGCCGTCTTCGGTATGTCCTCCGGCCTGACGGGGACCTGGTGGTATCCGCGGATGAGGTCCACCTTGGAGAAGAGGGACATGTTCGCCAACCGGGCGGAAAGGTCTTGGATGTGAGGGACCGGGTAGCGGTCGAGGGTGGTAGCATCGTTGAGGCGGCGGTAGTCGCCGCACGGCCGCCACCCGCCGCCGGGCTTGGGCACGATGTGCAGCGTTGATGCCCACGCGCTGTTGGAGCGCCGGACGATGCCCAGTCACTCCAGCATGGCGAACTCCCCCTGCGCCACGGCGAGCTTCGCCGGGTCGAGGCGGCGCGCCCGGGCATAGACCGGTGGCCCGACGGTGGGGATGTGATGCTCCACGCCGTGCTTGACGGCAACCGCCGAGAAAGTGGGCCGCGTGAGGGCCGGGAAACTGGCGAGGAGGCGGGTGAACTCGTCCGCTGCCGGAAGCGTGCAGACCAACCTTGCCGGAACCGAACCGCTCAGCAAGCCGCTTGGCGAGCCGCTCGGTGAGCCACCCAGGGAGCAGCTCAACGAACTGCTCAGTGCGCAAGCGAGCGAGCTGAAGGTTTCGGCCTGGACAAGGCGTCTGTGCCTCACGTCCACCAGCACCCCATGCGCACAGAGGAAGTCCACTCCGAGTAGGCCCATGGGGACACTAGCCGTAACGAACGACCACTGAAAGCGCTGCCCCCCGAACCGCAGCGAGAGGCAACGCTTCCCGAACGTGCGGATGGGCGTGCCATTGGCGGTAAGCAAAGCGGGGCCCCGGCCCACAGCTTGCCGGTCGGACGCGGAAGCAGGGAGGACGCTCACCTGCGCTCCCGTGTCGCACAGGAAGCGACGACCCGAGGAGGTGTTCGTTATGAACAACAGGCTGCCAGTATGGCCGACGCTCATGGCAGGAAGCGAGTGCCGGCCTGGTCATTTCCCGACCTGCCAAAAGTACAAGGCGGGCGACAGGACCTGGCCTTGTGGCCGAACCTGGCATGGAAATGGCACCAGGTCTGGCCCGGTGGTGGTCGCCGCGCCGGTTGCGACGACGGTGGTGGGCGGGGCGTGGCGGCGGCCATGCACTGATCCGCCAAACCTACGCCGCACTCGGAAGGAACCGAACGCCATGCCACGCGGCGATCCGCCAAACCTACGCCGTATTCAGGAGGATCCGAACGCCATGCCACGCGGCGATCCGCCAAACCTACGCCATGCTCGGAAGGATCCGAACCACACGCGCCGTGCGCGGCGCCGGGACCCACGACGGCCGTGCTATATGCCGGCCGCGCGTCGTGGGCTGCGAAGTACTTGTCCGCCTCCCTGGCCAGGGCCTGCGGTTCCTTAATGGTCGACCCGGCCAACGCGAGCCGTACCTGTACAGGCAGCGCGCGGAGGAAGAGAGCACGGAACAGGAAATCCGCGCGGCCGTCGCCGAGCAGGGATAGCATGTAATCCATGCGGGCGGACGGGCGTGTGTCGCCGAGGGTGGGAAGGTCCAAAAGACGGTCGGCGCGGTCGGCCTCTGGGAGGCCAAACGTATCGAGGAGCAGCTGCTTGAGCGCCGCATACTTGCCCTCGTCCGGCGTGTGTCAGACGAAGGACACGGCGCGCGCGCCCGTGCCGGAGCCAAGGGCAGCGACCACGTAGAAGTACCTCGTGTCGTCCGCCGTGATGCCCCGGAGCTGGAATTGGGCCTCGGCTTGAAGAAACCAGGTGTCGGCCTGCGCTTCCCAGAACTCCGGTAGCTTGATCGCGACCGCGTTGATGGCCATTGTGCGTTCGGGGGTTCAACTATGGTTGAACCAGTCGGAGGTCACCAGTGTGGTGTGGGAGCACACACGTTGAACAAAGGTAGGCCACAACGCTTTGGTTATTATCGAGCTCTTTATTCATTGCTCACTCATCCGCACTAACGTGTGCGCGGCAGCGAGCCCGCGTATATATCTCCAGGCCACGCCCTACCTGGGGCGTGGCCGCCACCCGCTGGTGCGCGGAATTATGTCTCTGCGCCAGCGAGCCATCGTGTCCGCCACACGTGCATTACCTTGTTTCCTCTGCATAAGTTGTATCAAAATGTACCTTTGTTTCTTGAAAACCTTTCCTTTATTTAACTAGATGGTATTTATAGAATACTTACCCTGCGCAGTCAACTTGTTGCGAGCCAACTCTTCTGTTTTTGATCATTTTTTTCTTTGATCCAATATGGCTGCTAGACCACATGAGCGATGACATCATCAATTTGCGGGAGTAATGCATTCGATCGTGTCCGTGTGTGTGTGTTCATGTGTTTGTGAACAAGATATCTGGAAAAGTTCTGAACGGATTTGGATGAAAGTTGGTGGGATGATTACCCTTGGGATACGGAAGAATTGATTAGTTTTTGGTGAAGCTCAGCATATTATTCCGGATCCAGGAATTTTTTGAAGGATTGTTTACCATTGGAAGATAGGGCTCATTTTTTTTAAACATTATCTTCTATATATTCTTTATTTAACATTGTGATATGAAAATAGTTTTCATATTTGTTGTAAATGTAGTTTAAACTCGTGGTTATGCGTTAGAACGGTGTATTTTTTAGCAGCGTCGTCTTCAATGTTCATTTTTTTTTCTAATAAAGACATATTCTGTCATTTTAAAACCACCAAAGTGTGTATTCGTTTTCCCCGTTTCATAAAATGTATCGTTTGATACGTATAATGCTTTAAAGCTGTTGTACACCGCTCCTTTCCTATGCCATCTCCAGGCATTGCAAATCGTCATTGCCGGGCACCAAAGGGGGCTCGGCAGTGACGCACGCTGAAAGAGAGTACTCAGTTTTCACTCTGGTTTCTTTCTTGTTTGTTGTACACCGCTCCTTTCCTATGCCATCTCCAGGCATTGCAAATCGTCATTGCCGGGCACCAAAGGGGGCTCGGCAGTGACGCACGCTGAAAGAGAGTACTCAGTTTTCACTCTGGTTTCTTGTTTTCTTTCTTGGTTGTCCGGACGATATCTCAGCCATCCTTTGAGCTAGGAAGCTGAAATTTCGGCACAGTAGTGAGCAAGTCCTTTGTCAAATACGGTATTTTTTGTTTTTTGAATAATCAATTAATTGAGGAGTTATTTAATTATTAGCGTTTAATTAAGTACTTATTTAATTAATTAAATTTCATTTATCTTCTGACCATTATTAACTCAGGCACCTTTTGAGTTAGGAAGCTGATATTTGGACATGCCAATGACCAGGTGATTTGGCTGCAAAGGATATTTTTGATTTATTAATTAATCAATTAATCGATTAATTATTTAATTATTCGATTAATGACAAAAAAAATTTTTTTTTTTAAGTTACAGATTCTGATGAAATAGTGGTAGTTTATGTGTTCTCTGACCAAATTGATTAATAATTTAATTTTTTTATGATTATTATTTATTTATTTTCATTATTAATCATTTATTTATTTTCTTTCTCATTTGGCCAATATCTCAGGCACCTTTTGAGCTGGGAAGCTAATATTTGGACATGAGTGACCAAGTGATGTGGCTATCAAGGATATTTTTGATTTATTGATTAATCATTTCATCTATTAAGTATTTATTGATTAATCGATTAATTATTTATTGAGTAATCAATTAATTATTTAATTTTTTATAAATGACTTATTTAATTAAATTTCTAAAAGATACATCTTCGGATGAAGCACTACTGGTTTAGTTATGCGATTAGCCAATTGATTATGAAAATATTTTGTGATAATCTTTTATTGATTTTAATTATACAATTAATCAATCAATTAGTGTACACCTCTCCCTCCCAATGCAGCCTCAATGAGCTGCACTGCGGTATTGCCGGGCGCCGGAGGCGCCCCGGCAATGCCGCGCTGCAGCATATTTAATTATTTGGCATGGGGCGGTGTACTTTGAATGTATGTGTACTTGTTGTACACCGCTCCTTTCCTATGCCATCTCCAGGCATTGCAAATCGTCATTGCCGGGCACCAAAGGGGGCTCGGCAGTGACGCACGCTGAAAGAGAGTACTCAGTTTTCACTCTGGTTTCTTTCTTGTTTGTTTGTTTTCTTGGTTGTCCGGACGATATCTCAGCCATCCTTTGAGCTAGGAAGCTGAAATTTCGGCACAGTAGTGAGCAAGTCCTTTGTCAAATACGGTATTTTTTGTTTTTTGAATAATCAATTAATTGAGGAGTTATTTAATTATTAGCGTTTAATTAAGTACTTATTTAATTAATTAAATTTCATTTCTCTTCTGACCATTATTAACTCAGGCACCTTTTGAGTTAGGAAGCTGATATTTGGACATGCCAATGACCAGGTGATTTGGCTGCAAAGGATATTTTTGATTTATTAATTAATCAATTAATCGATTAATTATTTAATTATTCGATTAATGACAAAAAAATTTTTTTTTTTTAAGTTACAGATTCTGATGAAATAGTGGTAGTTTATGTGTTCTCTGACCAAATTGATTAATAATTTAATTTTTTTATGATTATTATTTATTTATTTTCATTATTAATCATTTATTTATTTTCTTTCTCATTTGGCCAATATCTCAGGTACCTTTTGAGCTGGGAAGCTAATATTTGGACATGAGTGACCAAGTGATGTGGCTATCAAGGATATTTTTGATTTATTGATTAATCATTTCATCTATTAAGTATTTATTGATTAATCGATTAATTATTTATTGAGTAATCAATTAATTATTTAATTTTTTATAAATGACTTATTTAATTAAATTTCTAAAAGATACATCTTCGGACAAAGCACTACTGCTTTAGTTATGCGATTAGCCAATTGATTATGAAAATATTTTGTGATAATCTTTTATTGATTTTAATTATACAATTAATCAATCAATTAGTGTACACCTCTCCCTCCCAATGCAGCCTCAATGAGCTGCACTGCGGTATTGCCGGGCGCCGGAGGCGCCCCGGCAATGCTGCGCTGCAGCATATTTAATTATTTGGCATGGGGCGGTGTACTTTGAATGTATGTGTACTTGTTGTACACCGCTCCTTTCCTATGCCATCTCCAGGCATTGCAAATCGTCATTGCCGGGCACCAAAGGGGGCTCGGCAGTGACGCACACTGAAAGAGAGTACTCAGTTTTCACTCTGGTTTCTTGTTTGTTTTCTTGTTTTCTTTCTTGTTTGTTTGTTTTCTTTCTTGGTTGTCCGGGCGATATCTCAGCCATCCTTTGAGCTAGGAAGCTGAAATTTCAGCACAATAGTGAGCAAGTCCTTTGTCAAAAACGGTATTTTTTTTTTTTGATTAATCAATAAATTGAGGAGTTATTTAATTATTAGCGATTAATTAAGTACTTATTTAATTAATCAAATTTCCTTTCTCTTCTGACCATTAACTCAGGCACCTTTTGAGTTAGGAAGCTGATATTTGGACATGCCAATGACCAGGTGATTAGACTGCAAAGGATATTTTTGATTTATTAATTAATCAATTAATCGATTAATTATTTAATTATTCGATTAATGACAAAAAAAATTTTTTTTTTAAAGTTACAGATTCTGATGAAATAGTGGTAGTTTATGTGTTCTCTGACCAAATTGATTAATAATTTAATTTTTTTATGATTATTATTTATTTATTTTCATTATTAATCATTTATTTATTTTCTTTCTCATTTGGCCAATATCTCAGGCACCTTTTGAGCTGGGAAGCTAATATTTGGACATGAGTGACCAAGTGATGTGGCTATCAAGGATATTTTTGATTTATTGATTAATCATTTCATCTATTAATTATTTATTGATTAATCGATTAATTATTTATTGAGTAATCAATTAATTATTTAATTATTTATAAGTGACTTATTTAATTAAATTTCTAAAAGATACATCTTCGGATGAAGCACCAGTGGTTTAGTTATGCGATTAGCCAATTGATTATGAAAATATTTTGTGATAATCTTTTATTGATTTTAATTATACAATTAATCAATCAATTAGTGTACACCTCTCCCTCCCAATGCAGCCTCAATGAGCTGCACTGCGGTATTGCCGGGCGCCAGAGGCGCCCCGGCAATGCCGCGCTGCAGCATATTTAATTATTTGGCATGGGGCGGTGTACTTTGAATGTATGTGTACTTGTTTGTTTTCTTGTTTGTTTGTTTTCTTTCTTGGTTGTCCGGACGATATCTCAGCCATCCTTTGAGCTAGGAAGCTGAAATTTCGGCACAGTAGTGAGCAAGTCCTTTGTCAAATACGGTATTTTTTGTTTTTTGAATAATCAATTAATTGAGGAGTTATTTAATTATTAGCGTTTAATTAAGTACTTATTTAATTAATTAAATTTCATTTCTCTTCTGACCATTATTAACTCAGGCACCTTTTGAGTTAGGAAGCTGATATTTGGACATGCCAATGACCAGGTGATTTGGCTGCAAAGGATATTTTTGATTTATTAATTAATCAATTAATCGATTAATTATTTAATTATTCGATTAATGACAAAAAATTTTTTTTTTTTAAAGTTACAGATTCTGATGAAATAGTGGTAGTTTATGTGTTCTCTGACCAAATTGATTAATAATTTAATTTTTTTATGATTATTGTACACCGCTCCTTTCCTATGCCATCTCCAGGCATTGCAAATCGTCATTGCCGGGCACCAAAGGGGGCTCGGCAGTGACGCACGCTGAAAGAGAGTACTCAGTTTTCACTCTGGTTTCTTGTTGTACACCGCTCCTTTCCTATGCCATCTCCAGGCATTGCAAATCGTCATTGCCGGGCACCAAAGGGGGCTCTGCAGTGACGCACGCTGAAAGAGAGTACTCAGTTTTCACTCTGGTTGTTTGTTTTCTTGGTTGTCCGGGCGATATCTCAGCCATCCTTTGAGCTAGGAAGCTGAAATTTCGGCACAGTAGTGAGCAAGTCCTTTGTCAAATACGGTATTTTTTGTTTTTTGAATAATCAATTAATTGAGGAGTTATTTAATTATTAGCGTTTAATTAAGTACTTATTTAATTAATTAAATTTCATTTCTCTTCTGACCATTATTAACTCAGGCACCTTTTCAGTTAGGAAGCTGATATTTGGACATGCCAATGACCAGGTGATTTGGCTGCAAAGGATATTTTTGATTTATTAATTAATCAATTAATCGATTAATTATTTAATTATTCGATTAATGACAAAAAAAAATTTTTTTTTTAAGTTACAGATTCTGATGAAATAGTGGTAGTTTATGTGTTCTCTGACCAAATTGATTAATAATTTAATTTTTTTATGATTATTATTTATTTATTTTCATTATTAATCATTTATTTATTTTCTTTCTCATTTGGCCAATATCTCAGGCACCTTTTGAGCTGGGAAGCTAATATTTGGACATGAGTGACCAAGTGATGTGGCTATCAAGGATATTTTTGATTTATTGATTAATCATTTCATCTATTAAGTATTTATTGATTAATCGATTAATTATTTATTGAGTAATCAATTAATTATTTAATTTTTTATAAATGACTTATTTAATTAAATTTCTAAAAGATACATCTTCAGATGAAGCACTAGTGGTTTAGTTATGCGATTAGCCAATTGATTATGAAAATATTTTGTGATAATCTTTTATTGATTTTAATTATACAATTAATCAATCAATTAGTGTACACCTCTCCCTCCCAATGCAGCCTCAATGAGCTGCACTGCGGTATTGCCGGGCGCCGGAGGCGCCCCGGCAATGCCGCGCTGCAGCATATTTAATTATTTGGCATGGGGCGGTGTACTTTGAATGTATGTGTACTTGTTGTACACCGCACCTTTCCTATGCCATCTCCAGGCATTGCAAATCGTCATTGCTGGGCACCGAAGGGGGCTCGGCAGTGACGCACGCTGAAAGAGAGTACTCAGTTTTCACTCTGGTTGATTTCTTGTTTTCTTTCTTTCTTGGTTGTCCGGACGATATCTCAGCCATCCTTTGAGCTAGGAAGCTGAAATTTCGGCACAGTAGTGAGCAAGTCCTTTGTCAAATACGGTATTTTTTGTTTTTTGAATAATCAATTAATTGAGGAGTTATTTAATTATTAGCGTTTAATTAAGTACTTATTTAATTAATTAAATTTCATTTATCTTCTGACCATTATTAACTCAGGCACCTTTTGAGTTAGGAAGCTGATATTTGGACATGCCAATGACCAGGTGATTTGGCTGCAAAGGATATTTTTGATTTATTAATTAATCAATTAATCGATTAATTATTTAATTATTCGATTAATGACAAAAAAAATTTTTTTTTTTAAGTTACAGATTCTGATGAAATAGTGGTAGTTTATGTGTTCTCTGACCAAATTGATTAATAATTTAATTTTTTTATGATTATTATTTATTTATTTTCATTATTAATCATTTATTTATTTTCTTTCTCATTTGGCCAATATCTCAGGCACCTTTTGAGCTGGGAAGCTAATATTTGGACATGAGTGACCAAGTGATGTGGCTATCAAGGATATTTTTGATTTATTGATTAATCATTTCATCTATTAAGTATTTATTGATTAATCGATTAATTATTTATTGAGTAATCAATTAATTATTTAATTTTTTATAAATGACTTATTTAATTAAATTTCTAAAAGATACATCTTCGGATGAAGCACTACTGGTTTAGTTATGCGATTAGCCAATTGATTATGAAAATATTTTGTGATAATCTTTTATTGATTTTAATTATACAATTAATCAATCAATTAGTGTACACCTCTCCCTCTCAATGCAGCCTCAATGAGCTGCACTGCGGTATTGCCGGGCGCCGGAGGCGCCCCGGCAATGCCGCGCTGCAGCATATTTAATTATTTGGCATGGGGCGGTGTACTTTGAATGTATGTGTACTTGTTTTCTTGTTTGTTTGTTTTCTTTCTTGGTTGTCCGGGCGATATCTCAGCCATCCTTTGAGCTAGGAAGCTGAAATTTCGGCACAGTAGTGAGCAAGTCCTTTGTCAAATACGGTATTTTTTGTTTTTTGAATAATCAATTAATTGAGGAGTTATTTAATTATTAGCGTTTAATTAAGTACTTATTTAATTAATTAAATTTCATTTCTCTTCTGACCATTATTAACTCAGGCACCTTTTGAGTTAGGAAGCTGATATTTGGACATGCCAATGACCAGGTGATTTGGCTGCAAAGGATATTTTTGATTTATTAATTAATCAATTAATCGATTAATTATTTAATTATTTGATTAATGACAAAAAAAATTTTTTTTTTTAAGTTACAGATTCTGATGAAATAGTGGTAGTTTATGTGTTCTCTGACCAAATTGATTAATAATTTAATTTTTTTATGATTATTATTTATTTATTTTCATTATTAATCATTTATTTATTTTCTTTCTCATTTGGCCAATATCTCAGGCACCTTTTGAGCTGGGAAGCTAATATTTGGACATGAGTGACCAAGTGATGTGGCTATCAAGGATATTTTTGATTTATTGATTAATCATTTCATCTATTAAGTATTTATTGATTAATCGATTAATTATTTATTGAGTAATCAATTAATTATTTAATTTTTTATAAATGACTTATTTAATTAAATTTCTAAAAGATACATCTTCGGATGAAGCACTACTGGTTTAGTTATGCGATTAGCCAATTGATTATGAAAATATTTTGTGATAATCTTTTATTGATTTTAATTATACAATTAATCAATCAATTAGTGTACACCTCTCCCTCCCAATGCAGCCTCAATGAGCTGCACTGCGGTATTGCCAGGCGCCGGAGGCGCCCCGGCAATGCCGCGCTGCAGCATATTTAATTATTTGGCATGGGGCGGTGTACTTTGAATGTATGTGTACTTGTTTTTTTTTTTGTTTTGTTTTTTTACCTCAGAAGAGATATGAACATTTACCTCAGCGAATGTCAATCGCGGTGTCAGTATTTGATGAACTTATAAAGACGTAGGTGACTTATAAGTGTGACCAGCATGTGCACGGGATTCTTCCCAGAAGAATGAGTGGTCGCATTAGCTTGTACGACTTAAATGAGCGAGTTTTGTTTTGACGTTTGGGCCAGTTTTACATGTTGTATCCCTAAGGAATGAAACGAATGTTTTTCTGGCTTACAATTTTATTTGAAGTCACACATGCCTCAAAATACACTCACTTATATAGAGTTGAACGCTGAATCCGAAAATCGAAGTGAAATTGCCTCGTCTTTTTTTAACATTATCTTCTATATATTCAAAATATATATCTGTGCAGTGTCTGTTTTGTGATGTCTTGTCTTGTGCTGTCACTGAAATACTCCCTAAAACTTTTGTGAAATCGTACTATTCCAACTTGACCCACGGCAGGAGTATGTGCTCTACTGAGTGACGTTCTAGTCTATAATATAATTGTTGCATAGATCACGCTCAATACATTTCAAACTGATCAGACTAAGTGTTGTCCCTGTCGAATTATGACGTCATAATTATTGCACCAGTGACGTCATCGTTAACCCTTTGAGAACGGATGACGTTCAGTGCCGCAACCCGTGAAAAAGTTTTGTGTACGGATGACGTTGCTACACGTCATCGACTATACCTATAAATAGATCGTCAGTACATGGTTGCATTCCCGTAATGCCAAATTAATCCCGTACAGGGGGTATTTTTATATCAAAAAAAAAATCCCGTACTCAAAGGGTTAACAACACCTATTCCCCATATGGAGATCTTTACAATAAGCCATGTTTCAATTTTTTCCATGCAGCGGTTTTGGAGATATAGAAGTGCAACATTTTTCGGTTTTTCCAAGATGACGCCTGTACCACATGACCTATGACGTCATGATTATCATTAAAATATTCTAAAGGAGGAGGCGTTCCTATGGTGAAAATTTCGTGTCCATCAGACCAACAGTTGCTGAATTTTTTTTTATAATGATCGGATAAGTGTTGTACTTGTCGAATTATGACGTCATAACAAAGGCACCGATGACATCATCATTAACATATCTTATTCCCCATGGGGAGTACTTGACAATGAGCCAGATCTCAATTTTTTCCATGAAGTGGTTTCAGAGATATAGAGGTGCGAAGTTTTTCCAAGATGGCGCCTGTACCACGTGATCTATGACGTCATAATAATCATTAAAATATTCTACAGGAAGAGGCCCTCCTATGGTGAAAATTTCATGTCAATCGGACCAACGGTTGCCCGAGAAAATGAATTTTTTAAATGCAGACACACACACGTACGTCACGGCTCACGGCACATGGCACACGTACGCACGTAACGAATGCTTAACCTCGCTTTTCGCTTCGCGGGCAAAGGGTAATGATAGAAGACACGTTGTTCAGTCTTGATTTGTAAACCAGAGGCCTGCAAGGCCTGAGAATGGGCACAGCGCTAGCAAAATGGCAGCAATTTGATTTTGAAGCCACATCCAGACAGACAGACACATGGACAGACTGACTGGGAGCGAATATACAAGCAGACTAGTGGGACACCTGTGGGAAAGCCACGGGTATAGACGTGTGTGACATTTGGACATCTTGATTTCGATGATGCACATAGAGTTTTTACAAAATGGTTACTGGCGATTCATCAGATCCAGAAAAGATGTAATCTACACAATTTATTTGCTTCACATAATATGTGAATACATGTTCATGCACATGGGAAATACAGTTTGTAATGTGTAATTACACATAATGTAGAATGTGACTTCAAATCTTCCCCTTCCCCGCTCCCCCACATCATGTACACTGCACAGGGGAGGGGGCAGGGAGAGGGTCCAACACAGGGATGAGGGGGAGAGGAGGGAAGGTAGGAGGGAGAATGGAGAGAGAGGTGTGGGAGAGAGGAAAAGTGACACTTCTACCTTGACTTAAGAGGGGAGGGGCCAAAGGGAGAGAACTCACCTTGACTGACTTACTTCTGTTGTTCATTTTTAAACATGAAAGCATCGATTACACTTCAAATTACAAATTTTAAAAATGATTGAAACTAAACGTTATTATTTAATAAATATTGTATTCCATAGTTAGTCCACATATACAATTTATTACACAAAAAGTTTTTCCAAGTATTGTTCAATTACGAAGTTGGAAAAGAGTTAACTCGCCTTAGCTAAACTTTACATATTCCCCAGAAATATGAAAAAATATAATTCCACTACAAGTTAAATCCATAACTTCAATTTTCAGTCGCTGTACTTTTAGTAAGTTCAATAAAATAACGAATTCCCGAGTAGGGAACCCTACTCTCCCTCCTCTCATATCACGACCCTTCACTCTTCTCCACCCCTCACCCTTCTCCACCCCTCACTCCTCACTCCATTCCTCACTCCACTCCACTCCTCACTCTTCTCCACTCCTCCACTCCTCTCCACCCCTCACTCCACTCCACCCCTTACTATTCTCCGTCCCTCACTCCTCTCCACCCCTCACTCCTCTCCACCCCTCACTCCTCTCCACTCCTCACTCCTCTCCACCCCTCACTCCACTCCACCCCTCACTCCTCTCCACCCCTCACTCCTCTCCACCCCTCACTCCTCTCCACTCCTCACTCCTCTCCACTCCTCACTCCACTCCACCCCTCACTCTTCTCGACCCCTCACTCCACTCCACCCCTCACTCCACTCCACCCCTCACTCCTATCCACCCTCACTCCTCTCCACCCCTCACTCCTCTCCACTCCTCACTCCTCTCCACCCCTCACTATTCTCCATCCCTCACTCCTCTCCACCCCTCACTTCTCTCCACCCCTCACTCCTCTCCACCCCTCACTCCACTCCACCCCTCACTCCACTCCACCCCTCACTATTCTCCACCCTTCACTCCTCTCCACCCCTCATTCCTCTCCACCCCTCACTCCACTCCACCCCTAACTCCACTCCACTCCTCACTCTTCTCCACCTCCTCACTATTCTTCAACCCCTCTCTCCTCTCCACCCCTCACGCCTCTCCACCCCTCACTCCACGCCTCACTCCACTCCACCCCTCACTATTCTCCACTCCTCACTCCTCTCCACCCCTCACTCCTCTCCACCCCTCACTCCACTCCACCCCTCACTCCACTCCACTCCTCACTCTTCTCCACCTCCTCACTATTCTTCAACCCCTCTCTCTCCTCCCCGCATCACATCCGACCAGATACAGTACATTCAAGACGGCTATTAGAATGCAGTTTTGCAAATAAAACGCCGATTGTCTCATCTTTTGCTGTGAACGAGACTTAAAGCAGCTTAGCAACTACAAAAATGAAATCAGACGGTGAATTAGAATCGAGATAAAGCCATGAGGGCGTCTGAATCGACTTTAGATTACAGTCCTTAATTTCATTTTAAATGCATTTTTGGCTTTAAAATACTAACTTTCGTCCAATTTTCTTCGCGTTCTTTGCAACCGAGTCTTAAACCATCTTAGCGACTATGGAAAATTAAATCAGATATCGAATTGGAGTTAAGATACGAACAAAATGGTGGAGATTTGATTTTTAAGCCACTCCATGAATGGGTGAAGCCCCGCCCTGAACGGACGGACAGACAGACTGGAGTAGATTATTATAGTGGAGATACATGAATATGATACAGTACCTTCAGAAAGTATTCACACCCCTTCACTTTTTTCACGTTTTGCTTTGTTACAGCCTGAATTTAAAATGGATTGAACTTAAAAATGTCGTCACTGATCTACACATAATACCCCAAAAATGTCAAAGTGGAATATTTTATAGAAATGTTTATCAATTAATTAAAAATGAAAAGCTGAAATGTCTCGGGTCAATAAATATTCAACCCCTTTGCTATGACGCTCCAAATTGAGCTCAGGTGCATCCAATTTCCTTTGATCATCCTGGAGATGTCTCTACAACTTCATGAGAGCCCACCTGTGACCAATTAAATTGATTGGACATGATTTAGGAAAAACACACCTTTCTATATAAGGTCCCACAGTTGACAGTGCATGTCAGTAGTGTATATATGTTGCTTCTGGGACACTCTCATTTTCCCATTGACTTACATGTTAATTTTTCCCCTCCCTCATTGCCCCTAAACACCTCTATTTCTCTCACCCTGTTCTTTACGAACCTTCTAACCTTTTGACATGTTATCCTTATTCATTAGACCACTTAAACAATGGTCCTTCTGTGTGAACCTGTGATCCTTCTGACCTTATGGACCTTTTAACCTTTTACTCTTAATATCATCTGGTGAATCATCTTTGGCCCACTCAAACAACGACCCTACAAATATTTGTTTATGCGTGGGAAATAATTTAATTCTCTTGCCACTCTCTTCACCATCTAATATATTAACAAAAAAGATGTTTGAGTTTGGTTCTTTATTAAGATATTTTAACTGAGCTAAGATAAAATGGTAAACCTCCCTCAATGTTCTTGTTTGAGCGCCTCCAGTGCCACACACTTTTTGGTAGGCTCTGTCCACCTTTTGTTAAGCTCCGTCCACTTTTTGGTAAGCCCCGCCCCCTTTTGTTAAGCCCGCCCACTTTTGTGAAGCCCCGCCCACCTTTTGCGAAGCCCCGCCCACTTTTGCTAAGCCCCGCCCACTTTTGCTAAGCCCCACCCACTTTATAAACTCTTTAGCATTGTATCATTTCCAGGTAATACATTACATCATTTTCAGGGAATTCCCATCACATCATTTCCAGTTAAGACACGCCCAGGGAATTTCCACAGGAAATGACACACCCAGTCCTTATAAAAGGCACCGACCACACAGGCTTTTTCAAACACGCTTTCTGCTTCACTTGAGAATGGACTACTATGCCGAAATGGAATGGGATAACTTTGCTATTCCTTGGAGTCCTACTACCTGTGTAGAACTCAACCTTCAGATTGATGAACTGGACTCGAACCTCTTATCAATGGAGGTAAGTTTGTTTATTTATTTATTTATTTATTTATTTAATTAATTATTAATTTAATTATTTATTTTAATTTTTTTTTTTTTTAGATGAGACTCGTGTAAGAGTTAACAAAGTTTATTTTAATATTCATAGAGCTTGATTTATACAAATAAAAATATTGTATTAAATTAATACATTGTTATTTTCTTTCACAGGAAATTGTATCTGAGATACGAAATGAAAATTCTGCTTTTAACACAACTTGGGATGAAGTTATTTTTTTGTTTGAAGACATTTTGAACAACCAAGACCCCCAGAACGAGTTCTACCTTGATGACCCAGCCAAAGAGTTATACCTTGGAGATCCACAAAATCCTGAAAAAGAGTTTTACCATGATGATACTTGTTGTGAGTTATCAAAACAAAACCCACTGAACAAGTTCTACCTTGATGAGCCAGAATACAAGTCATACATTGGAGACCCACAAATTTCTGAAAATTGGGAAAGGGGAGTTCTCCCTGATGGTCCGCAGTTATACTATGTGAGACACATCATAGAAACCCTAAAAAATTGTGAAATGGGAATTCTCCCTGATGGTCCGCAGTTATACTATGTGAGACACATCATAGAAACCCTAAAAAATTGGGCAAGGAGAGTTCTCCCTGATGGTCCGCAGTTGTACTATGTGAGACACATCATAGAAACCCTAAAAAATTGGGAAAGGGAAGTTTTCCCTGATGGTCCGCAGTTATACTATGTGAGACTTATCACGGAAACCCCCAATATTTCTGAAAATTGTGGTTCTACCTTGGGGACTTGGAAAGATGGTTATATTTTTGGAGACTCGGAATGGGGGTTTTGTTTTGATGACTCGGAATGTGATACCTATCTTGGAGGCTCAACAGGAATGTGGTTATACCTTGGGAACTTGGAAAGTTGGTTTTATTTTGGAGACTCTACCTGTGGGGTTCCTCTTGGAGACTCTTTGGATTCTAAAGCAATGAACAATGTTCTTTATTTAATGACGCTTGATTTAAGCAATATCAAGAAAGTTCGAGGAAGAAAATGCTGGAAAATTCTTTCTTCCCATTTCTACTTCTTCAAACTTGAAAGCCTTGAAAGACAGAATTGGAGGAAGAGGAAAAAAAAAAAACGTATTTAAAAAAAGAAGAAAAGAAAGATTATGTTAGGGTTTGGGTGGGATTTTGAATGTGAGGGTTAGGGATGGGGTTGGGTTAGGGATGGAGTTGGGTTAGGGTTGGGATTTTGAATGTGAGGGTTAGGGTTGGGGTTGGGTTAGGGATGGGATTGGGTTAGGGTTGGGATTTTGAATGTGAGGGTTAGGGATGGATTGGGTTAGGGATGGGGTTGAGTTAGGGTTGGGTTATGGATGGGGTTGGGTTAGGGATGGGATTGGGTATGGGATTGGGTTGGGTTAGGGATGGGGTTGGGTTAGGGATGGGGTTGGGTTAGGGATGGGTTTGGGTTAGGGATGGGTTTGGGTTAGGGATGGGGTTGGGTTAGGGATGGGGTTGGGTTAGGGTTTGTATATTATTATGACTCACTCACACATACACACACACACAAAAGTTAAGCCCCAACTGGAAAGTTGAGGGATTCTGTGTTTGGGGTTCACAGATTTAAAAACGTATCCCCATTATACACACACAAAAGTTAAGCCCCAACTGAAACGTTGTGGGATTCTGTGTTTGGGGTTCACAGATTTAAAAACGTATCCCCATTATACACACACAAAAGTTAAGCCCCAACTAAAAAGTTGTGGGATTCTGTGTTTGGGGTTCACAGATTTAAAAACGTATCCCCATTACATTTTATTTATTTATTTATTATTTTCAAGGGTATTAGCTGCTTACTTGTGTTTTTTGTAATTCTTGCGAGTAAAATGAACCCAAGATTTCTTCTCCATTTAAATCATATAATTTGTAGGTCCAAGGGACTGTATCCATTACATCAACTAGGGCATGCCCGTACTATATCTATATCTAAAATTATATCCCCCCCCTCTATTTACATGAAATGGTTTGGTCCATTCGCAAAGCCAAAGCGAACGGCAGTTACGAATCGCAGTTACGATGAATCGCAAAGTAGTTTTAATTAGTTTTAAAATATAGTTTAACGCCAACATAGTTTGCCAACGTGAAATAAATGAATACGCTCTCAAATGTGCCGTCCGAGGCAGAGTCTGTTCGGCACGTTCGGCACACGTGATAGCTCGCTGCTCTCTGATTGGTTGAATCGTTTTTTGGACATAGCTCGGTAACTACTTGTCCGATTAATATGAAACCTTGAAAAGGCACATCCTCGGGTCCCCAGCAATATACCTGGCAAGTTTCAAGTATATCGGACCGGTAGTTGTCGAGAAACAGCGGTCGCATACACACACACACACAGACAGAGATTAGTGGAATTATAGATAGATGATTTTAAATAATTCACGAGTCCATTTTTGTGTATAACCTTTCTCAAAATGACTTTTCCATTTGTATATTCTTACAATATCACCAACTTTGAACTTGGGCTTTCTCAAATTAATCTCCTTTTCATATTCTAATTTTGTAAATGTTTCTGATGGTTTTGATTTTGTTGATGAATGAACTGTATTGTTGTAATCATCTATAATATCCTGAATTAAATACACCCAATTTTGAGAACCGAGTTGTGTGAATTTTTTATATAATTTCTCTTTTAAAGTACGATTAAAACGCTCAATAACAACTGCCTTTCCTTCATTAAAGGTGCTGTATAATTTAATACCCTTCCCCTTAAGAAATTTCATGAATATTTTGTTATAGAACTCTGTTCCCTCATCAGTCCATAACTTCTTTGGTTTCCTTTTATCCCGATCAAATATTAGCTTAAAGGCTAACATTAAAGTATCACCCCTTTTATTTTTTAAAGGGACAACCCAGGCAAATCTACTCCTCAAATCAATAACGGTTAAAGCATACCTGTATCCCCTGTCATTATTCAATTCAATTAAATCAGCGGACCATATGTGGTTGGTGTATTTAGAATAAACCTTCCTTCTTTTAAACTTTGTGATTATAGGTTTGTGTAATTCTTCAGCCAAAAGCTCCTCAGTCTTGATGACATCATTAGAGCCTAATAGTTTTTTGAGGAATAACCAAGACCAAGTTTCAATTTAGCATTTATCAAATTTCTCACAATAAACCTATCAACTTTCTCTCTCAACGTTGGATTTTGTATCAAAGACAAATTATACAACATTTCGCTGTCGGCTTTATGTTTTTCAGTCAACGTAGTGGTTTTCCCATAAGCAATATCATGCTTCATACACACTTCGTCAACCCTATTTGTAGGTTTAGACCAAGGTTTAGGATTGTCAGCCTCATCTAATCTTTTATCCAGGTTTGTTCCTGGACCACAGAAAGAATACCCTGGAAGGTGTAATTCCCCTGGAATTCCAGTTGTTGTAAATTTACTTCCTGACAGAAACTTTTGTATATCTCCTCCTCTTTTAGGAGAGATGAATTGGCACTTTTTAGAGCCACATACTTGACATATTCCTTTTTGATAAACTCTATTATTTTTAGCTTTAACATAAGAGATATTTTTAGATTTAGTTTTCTTTTTACATTTGAGACAATAACTCAGATTTATTTATCAGAAAAATTCCGACAGAGTATCAAAACCTTTTTTGTTTTCAACATATACATTTCAATCTTTATTTTTAAAACATAAAGAATCCTAAGGAATGCCTTCACTCTCTCCTCCATTTATTTACAAATAAAAACTAACTAAAGTCAATGACACCAACATCATCAATCACATAATCTTTTCCTTCTTCTTCTTCTTCTTCACCACTTTCTCGTTTAAATCTCCTCCCTGAAATTGAAGACATTGACGTTGTTATTTTTGAAACCATTATCTTCATAAGAGTTGTTAATTCTTTAATTTCCTCTTCGGTGCGTTGAGATTGATTTATTTGCTGTAATACACTCAGTCTTTTACGAATCTCACTGATTTCCATCTTTTTATATTTTTCCTCCCTCTCTCTTTGCTCCCTTTCCTCCCTCTCCTCCTTCTCCTTTTTCTCCCTCTCCTCCTCCTTTTTCTCCCTTTCCTCCTTCTCCTTTTTCTCTCTTTCCTCCTTCTCTTCTTTAACTCCTTCCTCATTTATCTTAGCAATTTTTGATATCAATATTTTCACAGCATTCATTCTTTCTTTATTTTCCTCTTTGGTGAGTTGAGATTGATCTTCTTGCTGTAATACATCCACTCTTTTTTGAATCGCTCTGATTTCCATCTCCCTCTCCTCCCTCTCTCTTTGTTCCCTCTCCTCCTTCTCTCTTTTCTCTCTTTTCTCCTTCTCTTCTTCAACTCCTTCCTCATCCCTTGCTACCCTTGAGTTTAAACCCCAAAGAATATTATACATATACTCATCTGGATTTTGAGATATTCTTGTATCTATAATTATTTTTCTCATAATAGGATACCAATAAGATTTGTTGACGATTTCTAAAAGAGTTTTATATTTCATAACTTTGAGAAGTTCATTTTTATTTAATACTTTAAACAAGTCTCTAATTGTGGGTTTAACAATATCAGTATAAGGCCAATTTTTTTATGACAAAATTCCCATGTATATGCTCCAAATCATAAGGTATGTAATACCGAGCACCCTTTTCTTGTAGGTATCCTTGAATACAAAAATTATAATTCTCTTGTAGTCTTCTTCCTGCCATTTATGTATCAGAAATATATGTGAGATTAATATTATGACAGGTAATACCACCCCATCTTCCCACTACCAAATCGGTTTGTATTCCTCGGCTTTCTATCCTTATCTCATGACCTTCCTTCTTTGTCATGCTAACCATCGCTATACTATCATATATTTTTCTTTTCTTAAAACCATGTATTTGTTGTTTATTAATTGTACTTCCACATAAATCCATATCCTCACCAAGTGGATAATATTCTTCTTTACGAGACTGATTCAAATCATGTAGGTCTTCTATGTTTATTGAAAAAGACCAATTATACCCTAAATCAGGCATATCGTACCCCCATTTATTAATTCGCATATTAACTATATGTCCTTCTTTATAAAATTCAATTGTAAGCAGGTAGTTAAATTCAATGAGGAAAGGTGTATGGGCAGTATAACCAGGTGTTGTGGTTGTAAATTTTACTTGTTTAACAAAACGTGCTGTTTTCTTTAAAAATATATATTGTGATAAATCACTAAATCTAATTAAGTCATTTGCATCTGTAGGGTTTGGATAATTGATTAATTTATAAGTATTCTTCATATTAATATTTTTACTTACACTATATTTTTGTCGTTCAGCCTGTGCCTTTGTATAATAATTTGATAAATCAATATCCTGAGAGGATTTTCCAAAGATAGAACCATCTTTTCCAACATAAGTCATTTATATTAGATTAAAAATGATATCATAAAAATTTTCATTATTGTTGAGTTGAAATAATACATATAAACATAATTGACCACAACATTTAGAATTAATTTCTTGAACTTGAAATGTTTGATAAACACCATTCTGTAAGAATTGTATTACTTCAACAGGTGGTGGCATACCATAACTATCAAAATAATATTTATCCTGACTATTATGAATACAAACCCAATGAGAACCATTCTGTGTGTCTAAATTCATAATAATATTCTTTGTATTCTTATTTATATGTATTAATTCATCTCTCATACAAATAACCACATTATCAATTTTTAGTGTTTTACAATACTTAGCTAGTTCTATATTTGACGTTGTATTCTTTCCAAATTGTTTAAACCATTTATCCATTTATTTATGAGAAAGATACAATCCATTACCCCGTTTAGTTAGTTTAACACCCGCTTGAGCGATAGAGGAAAGCATATCTCTAACCAACAATCTAGCTTTATCAGGTAGACTTTCAAGTTTTTGAGCAAAATCTACAATTACACCACTTCCACTAATTTGTTTCTCTAACTCCTTGTTATGTCTTTCCAATTCTTTTTGAGCTTTTAGTTGTGCCTTCCTTTCGTTAGCAGTTTTTACCGCTGCTGAAATACCACCAGTCAATGCTCCCGCCGCACTTAAACCAGCAAATAAAGGAATTAGAAACGGGAGAAATCCTCCTCTTGACTCGTCTATTGAATATTTCTTTAACATAGGTTTCGTCATTTTAATTTTAAGAGATCCAACATCATTTAGTGTTTTTACTTGTGTGTGTGTGTGAGTAAAACATCAATTCTTACAGCTCCTTTTCTTTGAATTGTATTAACATTAATAATACAAGGCTTTTGATTTGGAATACAAGATGTTAATTTATTAAGATTGATTTGATTAACATATACCCCAACCATTTATTTATGAGAAAAAACCTATGTGATATTAATCATAACACCATTATCTGTATTAATCTGTAATTCTGTTTCCTCCAAAAGCAAACAATATGCATTAACCTCTTCACTCTCCCCTCTTTCAATGTATAGAGAAGTATCCACTCGATTAGACTTTATAGTTTCCTTTTGAGAACTCAGGTCAATTGCGTAGATTGTATAAAGTTTTTGAAACGCAACCATATCCAAAATAGGATCATTATTACCGTTGCTTTCACACACCTTTTGGTAAGACTTGTAGGCTTCCGCATAATCATTTTTTTCCCAATCAATTTCCAATCTATCTCACGGATAAAATGTGCCATCAAGAGAAACCCGAAGTTGTTTCACCTTAGCATTATCACTCAGCGCATTATTCTTATTAGTACCGTCCTCTCCATCTGGTTTTTAAAAAATGAGCCAGAGGTATCGTGGCTTTCCTTGAAGAACACCCAAATTCCAAGTGTAGGTAGTGTGTTCCAGTTTAACGTGTTGACATCTTCTTTTAAGGTATGATACATTTAGCGGTTTCTTTGAGTTAAGTCTTCTATTTAACATCTCTTCCGTTTTTAAGATTAGGAGCATATTCACTGATATACCAACACAAATCATTAATAACAAATTTATTATTTTCTCCAAAAGCATTTTCAACCCCAAAAAGCAATCTATTTACATTATCATTCCTTTGTAGTTGAAATCTAATTTTAAGCCCATACAAAACTTTATCATAATCACAAAATCCAAATATACCTTTCAGAGGTACTGCTACGGTAAAACTATTCTCAGCTTTTGCGTCATCATTATACATTGACTTCCTTTGACTATAACCAGGGTCTGCGTTTGTACCCGTTGACATATCAGGAATAAAACCTTCAACAGCTCCCTTACCCATTCTATCACTAAACGAATATAGTGTAAATTTCATCATTTCAGATGTAGCAGAGACATAATCAACCGCTTCAACCTCTTGTGTTCCAATATACAGGCGGACACTGTCAAACATTTTCCAGAAGAAATCATTTACGAGTGTAGCATTAGTATTATTCGCAGCCTTAGTGAATTTAAATTTACACAGCAAGAAACTATCAGCTATATTCAAGTAAGTTTGTTGATTATTTATTTCAAAACTTTTTGTTCCGTTTGAATTCCAGTCTGTTCCTGTTATAGCATTTACCTTAAAATAGTCTTCCTTTTTAGTGGAGTTTGAAATGATAATCGTATCATCCAAATCATAGATACTATCAATCGCTTCCATACTTGTATTTATATAGCATTAAAATTGTTGAAACCCTGACCCAAGTATTTTAATGATTTTTTGTCGTTCTTGTGAAGATAGTTGAGTTTTACCTTTTTTTATTTCTTTGATTGCTTGTAATTTATGAGACTCCTTTTGAGCATCTTTTATACTCTTTATAGCACCCGCAACTGAACCCACGGCAGAAGCAGTTGAACCAATTAGGTCTTTATGTTTAAGGATGGTTGAACCAATACCCATTAGAGTATCAATTATCCCATCTCCTTTATTTCGAAATTGATGACCTACACCTCGTTGTCTCTTAGGTTTATAGTATCCTCTACCCACATACCTTGTATAGTATGGTGAAAGGTACATGCCCTCCCCTGTAATTATTTTATATTTTCCCAACTCGTGTTTTCTCACAATAACCATTATTTATTTATTGAAAAACTTCACGTAGGTGAATTCTGATGGATATAATTTCATCATTAAAGGATATCATATGATTATCTTGGTCGGTTATCCTAAAATTTACTCTGTATATGGTTTTTCCTGACACAGGTAAATAGACAAGATTTTTTGGTTCCATATTAAATTTATAACCAATCGGGGTTGAGTATGCACTGAATGAAAATATTGTATTTGTTCTTATTCCATCGTTATAAGCACCATCAATCAAATCACAATGAATTAATACTGAATTTATACCGGAGGATATTTGGATAACATTATCACTGTAAAACGTCCCGTTATTTTCAATCTTTTTTGAAGAGAAACCCAATAGCTCTCTAAACGAATTTTCAATCGTGAAATCAACTTTATAATTATTTTTAAGTTTAATAGTTGATTTTGAAGTGTGTTTTTGAATATCTATTACAATATTTTTTGGTTCATCACCTTTTTCTTTCATAAGGCGAGAGACTTCTGAAGATATTTGAGAAATCTCGTAAGCTCCAGGTGAAACGGTTATAGTTTTATATCCACTTCCTGGATTATAACTAAACTTGTTGTTTTTCTCTGTGATATTAAACAAGGTATTATAAGTTTCCATCGACAATAAACATGCCTCATATGAGGTAAGGGGGTCAAGTTGTAGTGGGTAAGGGAATGAAGCTGTGTAATCACTCGTTGTGAAATTAAAACTAAGAATTGTGCTTCTCATCTTATTTAATATCTAATAAAATATCTTTGTATTGACATTTATTAATTATTTTCATATTCATCAACTGATCTAAAATGGCTGAGGATTCATTAAAACAATTGTTGTTTCCAGCCTTCTTACTACCTAACAACAATAATAGCCTATTAACTAATTGTGATGGGTCATTTGGAAGAAAACTAACACCCGAACCAAGCTTACTTAAAGCATCAATAATATGTTTCTCCTTCTCATTCTTCTTACTTTTACCAGCAACAGAAACTCCATAATCAAGTGCATTTAGCAACTCAATATATACCCTATCTTCCTCTCTTTCCATATCAAGTGGTTCCTCAAAATATTTTGAACCGCTGAATCTGGGGTTTGTTAGAAGAAACATTAACCTTGGAGTTAATTTAACATTTGGTTGAGTAGAACTCAAGAACATCAATTCATCATTAAATATCAATACCTTTTCTTTCACAAGATGGAACACTGCTGGTTCTTCTGTTGGAATGAGACCTGCTCTGGTTTTTGAATCTGCCAAATATTCATTGTTTTGAAGAGCTTCCACTACATAATTAGGGGGTTGATTTACCTCCTCAAGTTTCTGAAATAATTCTTCATCATTATATTCTAATTTTCCAAGTTCTTGTTTTGTTATCTGACTAAAATCTTTGAGCATTTGAAGTTTTTTCGGAGTAAATTCTACCGTGGGAACTGTAGGGTGTTGAGTTTTTAAAAGCGGTTTAAAAAATTTCTCTTGTTTTCTTTCAAAGGCTTCTTCACCAGTTAGTTTCTGTCTCCGTTTCTTCTTTATCTCTTCCTGTTGCTTTACAACTTTTGAAACCAACTCTTGATGTTCTTTAAACTTTCTTACTCTTTCTTCGGTATTCATTTTCTGTATTTATTTATTGAAAAATATCATTTAATGAATTGTAAAGGTCAATGGGAAAATTTTCCTTTTCTTTGTCATTATAGTAAATGTGTTGAAATAAATCCTTTTCTTTAAATATTTCATCAAATTCTTTATTGGTATTAATACGAGTTGTTATTTCTTTCCAATAATACTTGTATCTCTGCTTTTCATACGTTTGCGTTGAGTCTCCTCATCGATATCAAAACCGAATGATAAAATCTTAACTCCATCACCACACAATTGTTTAATAATTTGTCTCATTCAATTTAACTCCAAGGTAATTAACTCCAAGGTAATTTGTCTGGAGATCTTGGAGATCTTGGAGACGGCGGCAGGGATTTTCGAAGCTCCACACGGTCTCCACGTTTTTCGAAGTTAAGTCTGTTCACAATTGTATTTTGTCGAAACTGTATTTATCTTTCGGTGTGTGAAGTTATTGTGTGCAACTTTGGTTGTTTCTCGGTGTTTATCTTTCATAAATTGATCGTCTGTTTGCCGTGTCGTGTCTTGAGGCCTTGTACAGTGTGCACTGTACAACCTTGAGGCTTTGTTTTTCTCTCAGCGGTCCGTCGTTTGTGATCCAATAACTTTCGTTCTCTGTATTCCCAGGCTTTTCACCCATAGCCTACTTCCTTGTGTAAATCTCAACTCAAAAAAAAAAAAAAAAAAAAAAAAAAAAAAAAACATTTTCCTTCTCTGTTATCATTCGTTTATTCATTCTTATTCGTTCGTTCGTTCTTCGACCACGTGTTTCTCCCCCATTTCCCCAGATAGTTTTCACTCATTAACCTTCAATGTTTACACTTTCCCCTCAAGTTATGTATTCCGTCATATTTTATAACACCTTTTTCTTCTTCTTCTTTAAAAGGCTGCTTTCGACTTGCTCACCAAATCAATTCATCCCCAAAAAAATATCCATCTCCTATAGTGCCTTTTTTCTACATTCCCTAAACTCTCCTGCACTCCATCCTCCATCCAGCGTCCTTAAACGTATTTTTAACTCGAAGGTCACAAGCAACTCATTTTGCAATAAATGTTCGTTTCCCATAAATCGTACACTTTCAAAAATCCAATCTCACCCCTCCCCTCCAAATCTTCCCCATAACCCCTCCCCTCCAAATCTTCCCCATCACCCCTCCCCTCCAAATCTTCCCCATCACCCATCCCTTTCAAATCTCCCCCCTTGCCCCCTCCCTCCTAAACGACCCCCTCACCCCTCCCCGCCAAGACGCCCCCTCGCCCCTCCCCTCCTAGACTCCTGCCTCACCCCTCCCCTCCAAATCTCCCCCATATCCCATCCCTTTCAAATCCCTCCCCTTGCCCCTTCCCTCCCAAACTTCCCCCTCACCACTCCCCTTCAAATCTCCCCACCCTCATTGCTTCTCAATTTCCCCCCTCTCACTCCCCCTCCTCAAAGCGTCCTCCCCGCTTCTTCCCCCTTCAAACTCTCACCTCCATCTCCCCCAACCTTCTGCCTCGCTCTTCCCCCTCCTCAAATAACACCTCATTGTGGCTCACCCAATCACCATCAAACCTTTTGTCCGCCCCATCCTTCCCTTTCTCCGAGCTATTCTGAAATCTCTGACACACCTTCAACAGCTCTCCCTACCTCTTCCACCTCTTCCACATCTTACCCTACCCCTCCTCCCCCCTGTTCTGTATCTGATGCTCCCCCTTCCTCTTCATTAACGGTCTGGACCTCAAACATCCGGGGCCTTCGTTCAAACTTAACTGATCTCTCCATACAGGTTGCTTCTGTCAAACCAGACGTGATCTGCTTAACAGAAACTTTCCTCCTTTATGATGTCTCTGATTCCATAGTATCTCTCCCGGGCTACTCCCTCCTCCGGTATGATAGACCTGAGCCTCGTCCTGGAGGCGGGGTTGCTATCTTTATCAAAAACTCTCTTCCTCACTCGCCCTGCACTGCACTCTCTCCACCTCACCCCCAGGAATACCTCTGGCTACGGCTTCCCCTTCGCTCCCACCTCTTGTTCATATGTGTGTTGTACCGTCCACCAAACAGTGATGACTCCATCTACATCTCGCTGTCTGATGATATGGACCAACTTCTATCTACTCATCCCAACTCTCTCTTCCTCATATGTGGTGATTTCAACTGTCATCATGCCAGTTGGCTGGGTGTGGGTACCTCTCTCACCAGCCATGGCTCCTCAGCAAAGGACTTCTGCGACTCACTGGGACTGACACAATCTGTCAATTTCCCGACCCGGATCTCAGTCAACGGAACATCTTCTCTTCTGGACTTGGTTATGACTAACTTCCCTGAAAATGTCTGCTGCTCTTCTTCTGCTCCGATCGGATCATCTGATCATGTCCTTGTTAAAGTGGACATCTCTCTGACCATCCTCAGGGAGCCTGCTCAGCGTCGACGAGTCTGGCATTTCACTCAGGCCAACTGGCACGGTCTTCAAGCAGCCATCAATCATCTGGACTGGTCTCCCATTTCTACCACCTCTGACATCAACTCATCCTGGGAATTCTTCCAAAGTAAATTGCTCTCTCTCATGCACAGATTTATCCCATCTCGTCTTCAGTTGTCTTACCCTTCCTCCCGTCCATGGTACACGGAATCTTGTGGTGAGGCTGTTGCCCAGAAACAACTTGCCTTCGTCTCCTGGAAAGCAAATCCAACGGAAGGAAATCTCATTTCCTTTCACAAAGCCCGAAACAAGTGTGTGTCCACCCTCAGGAGAGCCAGGAAACAATATCTCTCCGTTCTCAAGACCGAACTCTCTTATCTGTCTCCCTCTTCCAAATCCTGGTGGCGTCTGGTCAAATCCGTTTCTGGTGTTTGTTCCCCCTCCATCCCCTCCCTTACCTCAAACGGCTACACAGCTGACTCCGCACGTGAAAAAGCTGAATGCCTCAACTCTGTGTTTGCCTCTAAATCTTGTGTCCCAAACCCATCCCTCTCTGTACCCACCATACCCAGTCGTACCCTGCTGCTCCTGGACTCCGTGTCCTTTCCTCCTGACAAGGTGGAAAAGTTTCTGTCAACCCTCGACTCTGATTCTGCAACTGGACCCGACGGCATCAGCCCACGGGTCCTAAAATCCTGCTCTGCTGCTCTATCTCACCCTCTCTCTGTTCTCTTCACCCTCTCTTTTGCTCAAGGTCAACTGCCATCTGCTTGGAAATCAGCCAACATCACCGCTTTGCACAAAAAAGGTGCAAAAACAGATCCTAGCAACTACAGACCAATCAGCCTTCTCCCAATTATCAGCAAAGTCATGGAATCCATCATTGCTTCGGATATGAAATCTTTCCTCTTCTCCAATGGCTTGATCTCTGATCATCAATTTGGTTTCAGACCAGGTCACTCTACTCTGGACATGCTGCTTCTGCTGTCTCAACAATGGATGGAGGTCCTCAATGCCAAGCAGGAAATTAGAGCTGTCTCCCTCGACATATCACGTGCCTTCGACACGGTCTGGCACCCCGCTCTGCTCACCAAACTCTCCTCCTTTGGTATCCATGGAAATCTCCACGCATGGCTGGCGGACTTCCTCTCTAGTCGTCGTCAACGTGTGGCCCTGAATGGGTTACTCTCATCTCCTCTTCCTGTTCAGGCTGGAGTTCCCCAAGGCAGTGTTCTGGGCCCCGTGCTTTTTCTGGTCTTCATCAATGATCTCTCTGACTCTCTCGAAAATCCTCTCTATCTCTTTGCTGATGACTCCACTCTCTGCCGCTCCATTCCTCTTCCCTCAGATCGGCAGTCTGCTGCCTCCTCACTCTCTGAAGACCTGGACAAAATCACAGACTGGTCAAACAAGTGGAACATGTCTTTCAATCCTGACAAATCTCACACTCTTACTATGTCTCTCCGAAAAGATCGACTGGACAACCCTCCCATCTACTTTCTCAACAATCCTCTCCAAGAAGTTCTGTCGCTCAAGATTTTGGGTCTCACTATCTGCCATGATCTTTCTTGGGAAAACCACATTTCCAAGCTGGCCTCCAAAGCCAGTCGCCGACTGGGCATCCTCCGTCGTGCGAAGTCCTTCCTCGGCACACCTGAGCTCCTTACCACATACAAGGCTTTCATCCGCAGCTCAATGGAATACTGTTCTCCCCTATGGGCCGGTGCTCCTGCCTCACACCTAGCTCGGCTTCACGCTGTTGAAACCAAAGCTTTCAGAATTATTGGAATCTCCCGCGATGAAGCTATCTCTGAGGGCCTTTCACTCACTCACCGCAGGCAGGTAGGTGGTCTTTCTGTCTTCTACCGACTCCTCTCCGGCCTTGCACCCCCAGCTCTCTCTGTGCTCTGTCCCCCAAATATTCCTACAGGTCGCACAAGATCTGCCAGCAACCCTCTGATGGTTAAACTGCCGAAATCTCGGCTCTCTGCTCACCTTCACTCTTTCATTCCTCTTTTCTCCCGCCTCTGGAACAAACTCCCTCACTCCCTTCAATCCCACTCCTCCCTCCAGGTCTTTAAAACAGCTGTTCACCACCATCTCTTATCTTCCCCCATCCAAAACCTTGATCTTTTCTACCCCCGCTAATTCACCCCAGATCCACCTTGTTTGAAATTCCAACTTCTTTCCTGGAAGTCCTGGCAGTGTCCATATGTTTTATACCTCTCCCACCGCCCCCTTCCCACGCCCCCCCCCCCCCCTAAAGCCCTCGCCCTCTCTCAGATCTCTCGATGTCTCCATGTCTCTCGGTCCCTGCTCTCAAATGTTGTGTTTGTGTCCTTCCCCCTCTCTCCCCATCTTGTCTACCGCTCCCTATGTTATATGTTTTATGTGTCGGTTTGTCTTTCTGTGTGATTAATGTTCGCTCTTTCACGAGCCTCGACCTTGTATACAAAAAAAAAAAAAAAAAAAAAAAAAATTCCTTCAGGATTAGTTTCTAAAATCCCAAGACCATTAGATTTTACTTTATTTAACTCACTCTTACAATGTGAATATTTTGTAGAACCAAGAGAGACCTCCTCAAATATTTGACCTTCGTTCCTCAATCGCATATGTTCCTCCATTGAAATGTAGTAATAATCTTTCCCTTCTACTTCTCCTGGTCGCTTTGCTCTGGTTGTAGTACTCACAAAACGAATCATAGGGTGTTTTTTTAAAAAACTTACAATCTTTTCATTTTTACTATTCAAGAGTTTAGATTTATGAAAGTTCTTTCCTGAAGCAGATTTACCCACAAGATTAATAATAATAGTTATCATTTATATATGTAATTATGTTTAAAATAAAAATACATCCTTTAATATCTCATCTTGTTTCACAACAATATATTTATATTTTTCAATCGTGTGTTTCATATAATTTTCAAATTCTTTTTTACTACATAACGTAGAGCAATTATCTCTCGAAAAATTATTTACATCTATTGAATTTAACTTAAATAAAATAAAAGTATTGGCATTGTTTCTTATTGAGCGTCGAGGGAGTTGAAAATATGATTGACTAAGATATATACAATTACAAGAAGAATGTCTCCCTCTTGGTATAGTAGCTATCCATTACTGTTTGGTTTCTCTCATTAACACAATCATCAAAGATGACGAGGTTCTTTTTTGATTTATCTAAATCTTGAGGTGAAGGTATATCATCCGTATTATCACTGAGAATACAAGTTATGGGTTTTGGTTTCGATTTTGATTTCTGTGTATCACAAAATAATTGTATTATATCTTCAATATTATAATCATTTAGTTTGTTTTGAAGTTTAAATAAACCGATAATATCTTCCTTTTTAAGACCTGCATTAAAACCCTGTGAGAGTAGTTGATACTCGGGTTGAAAACTAGACTTTGTAAAAATTATTAAATTATCATAATCTAAAAAATTAGGACCAAGGAGCATCTTTAAAAGTAAACAGGTTTTTCCACATCCGCTTGAACCAACTATTAGACATCTCAATGAATTTGGAATGTTTTTATGGTTATTAAATTTTATCTTATTTTCCCAAACGGGTAAAAAATCATTCATTTATATATTTGGAAAACAAGTCATCTAACTTTTTTTGAGCTATTTTAGAAACTCTATATTTTATCCTGAGTTCGGGTTTAATTTCAAAATAATTCATTATTTTATTTATATAGTATCTTGTATTAACATTTCCATTAAAATTATTTTGAATAATAAATATCATTAAACCCTTATACATTTCCTCAATACAAATAGTCTCTTCCCTTGAAAGAAATGGTGTATTATCATCACAATACTTAACATTCATCTCTCTTATTAATCTTGTAAAGTAATTCATTTTTGGTTCTAATTTAAAAGAGTTATATATATTTTTATATTTTTTATTATCATTAATTAAAATTAAATCACAGAAAATACATTGTTTATATGAACCCTCATTATTAAGCCCTATTCTATCACAAGCCGGACAATTCTCTAATTTATCATATGGAGAGTCTGGAAATTCTAAATATCCTTCAGAACTTATCATATTTATATGGTAAATTTTTACTTAAACTAAACGCAAGTTTATTCATTAATAAATACAATGTTTCAAAGCACAAAAGACAAATTTCAATCAATCTCTACTTCGGTGAAAGATATAGAAAAATATGTCAAAGATGTTAAATTGAACAAAGATAAATATGGAAATTTTTGGGTAAAACCAGTTATGGAAAATAACATGAGCCCCTCTATTTCATTTAAAGGAAGAGCTCTAACTATACCTGGAAAGACATCCATTAAAGTAAATCTAACAAAAGTTTCTCCTCTACTCCTGGCAATTTATTCAAAGCTTGAAAAAGTGATTGACCACGATACTTTGAAAAAGAATGATAAGACCATCAACAATACTCGTGGAGAAATTTGTATTTACTTTAATAATCCAAAGGGTGTAGATCTAAGTAAAATGAATGATGTTAATATTTCTGGTGAAATGTCATTTCGTTCTATGATAGTTAGAGATTATTTAAAGATAACTTTTGATATTAAAAATGTAGAGATTGAATCTGTTAATGAAAGAAAGTATATTGGTATAGATGGAAAGGTTTTTTCTGCTAATTAAATATGAGTCATTACAGCAGTGAAGATTTTACTATTTCATTGAACTCGGACGATAGTGATGATAGTATTTCATTGAACTCGGACGATGGTGATGATAGTATTTCATTGAACACAGATGATAGTTATGATACTAATAGTTTGTGCTCAAATGATAGTTATGAGAGTAGCTTTATTGATGACTCTGAGTATGATTCTGAGTATTCATGTGATAGTTATGACTTCGATGATTCTGAGTGAAAAAGTGTTTTAGTTTAAGCACAGCGATATATATAAAACGGAGCTGTAAAGCTCAAAAGTGTTTTATTTTAAGCACAGCGATATATATAAAACGGAGCTGTAAAGCTCAAAAGTGTTTTATTTTAAGCACAGTGAGATATATAAAACACCACGTTTTCTCACGCTATAAATATGGTTTATTGTGATACTTGCGAGAAGGAGGTAAAATATTATAAACAACATATTCTCACCGCAAAACATACATACAACATTCTTAACAAACTTTCCCCTCTTCCACCTAAAACAAAACATTGTAAGGTCTGTAAAACAACCATCCTCCAGAAGGGGTTTAAAGCCCATCTTAAAACTAACAAACACTTGTCAAAATTGTTTACTATTAAAAACTCTGATGGTGCATTCAAAGGACATATTAAAATAAGAGTCTTTAACTTCAAACCTCCTGAACCAGAGTCTATAGTTGATGCTGTAGAAATAGTTAAACCTGCTGTTCAAACGTTGATTGAAAAAACACTAAAAGAAATGAAACCACTTAAATTTTATATGGGAGTAAAATTAGAAATGACAAAGGACGAAGGAGTTATAGATACACCATACATGAGAACTGAGCCACACTTTATATCTTCATATCAAGATTTTAAAACATCAGGAGTCTATGATGAACTTATTAAACAAGAGCAAGATGTGGATAATTCAATCGTAGGAAGTGGATTCAATATAGGAAAAATTATTTACATAGACATTCATATTCTTAAATCAGATCCTCTAAAAGCTTCTTCTTACATTGATTTACCCAGTGTTATCAAAAATAGAAAAGCAGTTATCAATATCAAAAATAAAGACAATAAATGTTTTCTCTGGTCTATTCTAGCACACTTACATCCTCCACATTTTCATGATGAAAGAGTATCTCATTATAAAAAATATGAGAATACATTAAATACGAAAGATCTAAAGTTTCCGATGACTTTAAATGATATTCCTAAATTTGAAAAGTTGAATAATTTATCAGTTAATGTTTATGGTCTAACAGAAACAAACAACATTCAGGTTTTAAAGCTTTCTGACAATTGTAAACAAACTCATATTAATCTTCTATATTTTAATTCAGACGAAAATTCACATTATACATACATCAAAGATATTACAAAATTAATAAAACCACAAGTATGTAAAAGAACAAATAAAATATATATTTGTATGCGTTGTCTTAACTTCTTCCATACACAAGAAAGATTAGATAAACATTCAAATTATTGTGGTGAACATAAATCAACGGTAATCAACATGCCTAAAAAAGACTCAAAGATCACATTCAAAGATGAAAAGAAAACAATAAAACATCCATTTGTTATACTAGGGCATGCCCGTACTATATATATGCCCGTACTATATATCTATCTAAAATTATATCCCCCCCCTCTATTTACATGAAATGGTTTGGTTCATTCGCAACGCCAAAGCGAACGGCGAACGGCTTGCGAGTACAGTGACAACCCCCCCCCTCTATTTACATGAATGGTTTGGTCCATTCGCAACGACCACAGAACCCCCCCCTCTATTTACATGCAATGGTTTGGTCCAAAGCGAACGGCTTCCGGAGTTTGGTAAAGCAATCGCCATCGCGTGCACAAACGCGTGGTTGCCCGTTCCTTGCCAAAAAAAAAAAAAAACGCTACCCGTACGCTCTACCCCGCCCGTACGCCCGTAAACAAAAAATACAACGCTCTTCGCTTCCGCCCTTCGCTCTGACTGAATTGGGAGAAATAATGCGCATAAGAAATCGAATTACGTACCGTAATGGCGGTCAGCTCGTAACGCGCTCAGCTCCGCTCGTCTCACATCGGCCACGCCTACGCAACAAAGCGTTCTGTGATTGGCTGCCGGAAAGCGTGCTGCCGGACAGTCTTCACTGTCCGGAAGTTCGCAAATCGCAGTTAGGATGAATCGTTTTAATTTAATCGCAGTTTGAATTCGTTTTAAAACATAGTTTAACGGCAACATAGTTTTCCAACGTGAAATAAATGAATACGCTGTCAAATGTGCCGTCCGAGGCAGAGTCTGATCGCCACGTTCGGCACACGTGATAGCTCGCTGCTCTCTGATTGGTTGAATCGTTTTTTGGACATAGCTCGGTAAGTAATTGTCCGATTAATATGAAACCTTGAAAAGGCACATCCTCGGGTCCCCAGCAATATACCTGGCAAGTTTCAAGTATATCGGACCCGTGGTTGTCGAGAAACAGCGGTCACAGACAAACACACAGACACACAGACACACAGACACACAGACACACAGACATACACACAGAGATTGCTGGAATTATAGATAGATATGCTGATTTTGAAAGTATTTTAGAAAAAATTGATACTGCTTCTCCAGATCCAAAAGAATCATACACAAATAAATATCAAAAACATACTCCTTGTGGTTTTTGTTATTATATCAAATCATCCGTTGGTGATAAATATAACAAGTTAGAGATGTATAGAGGCTCAAATACCCCAGAGGAGTTTGTGAAACGACTAGAAAAAGACTGTGTCCGATTAACCAAGATAATGAGAGAAACCAATAAACCAATGTCCTTAACAAGTAAAGAAAAAAGAGAATTTAGACAGCCAAAGGTTGACTGTCATATTTGTGAGAAGAAAATTGGTAAAGGTCTAAAGGTTAGAGACCATTGTCATCTCACTGGTAAATATAGAGGTCCGGCTCATCAAAGTTGTAATATTAATTATCAACTCCCCTCTTTCATTCCTGTCTTTCTTCATAACAACGCTCATTATGATACACATCTATTTATCAAGGAACTCTCAAAGACTTCTGGAAGTATCTCAGCAATTCCAAACACGGATCAGAAATACATTTCATTCACAAAAACAATTCACACATCTCCTATTACTCATATCAGATTTATTGATACATTTAAATTCATGGCAAGTCCATTGGCTAACTTGGTTCAAAATCTAAAAGAGTTTCCATGTCTTTCAGAGTATTTTTTAAATAAAGATTTTCTAACACAAAAGGGAATTTACCCCTATGACTATATGGACTCATTTGAGAGATTCAATGAAACACAACTTCCTTCAAAAGAAAATTTCTATAACAAATTAAACAACAGTAATATATCTGATAAAGATTATGTACACGCACAAAATGTTTGGGAAAAATATAACATCAAGAATCTTGGCGAGTATCACGATTTGTATCTCAAAACTGATGTGCTTTTATTGGCCGATGTATTTGAAGCCTTTAGATCTGTTTGTCGCACTGGATATGGATTGGATCCTGCTCACTACTACACAGCACCTGGATTGGCCTGGAGTGCGATGTTGAAAATGACAAAACAAGCTTTGGATTTGATAACCGATGTTGATATGCTTTTGATGATTGAAAAGGCAAAAAGAGGTGGAATTTCACAAGTCTGCTCGAGTAGATACGCAAAAGCAAATAACAAATATCTTCCAAATTATGATCCAACGAAAGAGAGTTCTTACTTGATGTACTATGACGCGAACAACCTGTATGGCTGGGCAATGTCTCAGGCTCTTCCTTATGGAAAACTTAGATGGGTAAAGGAAAAAGACTACAAAAACGTTTTACAAGATGTATGTATCTCCACACAAAAAGAATTGGATGAAGAAAAAGTTGGTTATTATTTTGAAATTGATTTAAAATATCCAGAGGAACTCCATAACCTACACAAAGATCTCCCATTTGCTTGTGAGAAAGAAAGTCCAAAGAAAGAATGGTTGAGTGATTATCAACGATCGTTTGATATAGGTGAATCAACAGAAAAATTACTTACTACATTATATAACAAGAAAAATTATGTTCTACACCAAAGAAATTTGCGACAATATTTATCAAAAGGTCTAAGAGTAGAGAAGATCCATAGGGTTCTAAAGTTCAATCAAAGTCATTGGTTAAAGGGGTACATTGATTTTAATACACAAAGAAGAACAGAGTCAAAAACAGATTTTGAGAAAGACTTTTATAAATTGATGAATAATGCGGTCTTTGGTAAGACTATGGAGAATGTGAGGAAAAGACAAAATATCAGACTATCAACATCTTGGGAACAAGCATCAAAATTAATTAATAGACCGAGTTTTACTCGAGCTGAGGTCTTTACTGAGAACTTTTGTGCGATCCATTTGATTAAAGAGAGTATTGAAATGAACAAACCTATTTATATTGTAACATCAATTCTTGATTTATCAAAGTCATTAATGTATGATTACTTTTATAATAACTTGAGGAAGAAATATCAAAATGATGTTAATCTACTTTATATGGATACAGATAGTTTTATTTTGAAAATTAATACCAATGATGTTTATTCAGACATGAAAAGAGACATTAATATCTATGACACGAGTAATTACAGTCCAGAGAGTGAGTTGTTCTCTTCTAAAAATAAAAAGGTGATTGGAAAGTTCAAGGATGAATTAGGAGGAAATGTTATGAGTGAATTTGTGGGATTGAGGTCAAAGGCTTATGCTTATAAATACATTGTGAATAACGTTGAAAAGACTGATAAGAAGTTAAAAGGTGTAAAGAAAAATGTTATTAAAGAAACAATAAACTTTAAGGATTATTATAACTGTTTAACAACAAAGAAAGAAGAGTTTAGAAAGATTAATGGAATAAGAAGTTATAAACATCAATTATATTCAGAAGAGATAAATAAGAAAGCATTGGGGGCTTTTGATGATAAGAGGTTTATTTTAGAAAATGGAATTGATAGTCTCCCTTATGGTTATATAAGTATATAAGTGATAAGATATATATAAGTGATAAGATATATATAAGTGATAAGATATACATAAGTGATAAGATATATATAAGTGATAAGATATATATAAGTGATAAGTTAAAAAGGGGGGGTTGGGGATTTTAACGGGCTACCGCCGCCTTTTTTACTATTATATAAATGATAGAACCAAGTATCAACCAGACTAAAGAGTGGAGGTGTAATCAACCTTGGTATATAAATGGAAAACATAATGAATGTGAAAAATATCAAATAGGTATAATTGAAAAGGCAACTGGTAAAAAAGTTCACAAAACAAATAAGAGAATTAATTTAAATACCGGTGAGTTGGGTAAAAAAGATAAAAATATTTTTGAGTGGACGGAAAACTTTGATGGTTGTCAGGAAAATATATACATTAATTTAAAAATGGTATGTGGGAGAGGAGGCGCTCAGACAAGAACATTGAGGGAGGTTTATCATTTTATTTTAGCTCAGTTAAAATATCTTGAGAAAGAACCAAACTCAAACATATTTTTTGTTAATGTATTAGATGGTGAGGAGAGTTGTAGGAGAATTAAATTATTTCCCACACATAAACAAATATTTGTAGGGTCGTTGTTTGAGTGGGTCAAAGATGATTCACCAGATGATATTAAGAGTAAAAGGTTAAAAGGTCCATAAGGTCAGAAGGATCACAGGTTCACACAGAAGGACCATTGTTTAAGTGGTCTAATGAATAAGGATAACATGTCAAAAGGTTAGAAGGTTCGTAAAGAACAGGGTGAGAGAAATAGAGGTGTTTAGGGGCAATGAGGGAGGGGAAAAATGAACATGTAAGTCAATGGGAAAATGAGAGTGTCCCAGAAGCAACATATATACACTACTCATGTCAGAGCAGAAACTCTACCATAAAGTCCAAGGAACTCTCCGTAGAACGCTGAGACAGAATTGTGTGGAGACGTTGATCTGGGGAAAGGTATAAAACTATTTCTAGAGTGTTGAAAGTTCCCAAGAGCACAGTGAGCTCCATCATTAGGAAATGGAAAGAATATGGAACCACCCAGACTCTTCCTAGAGCTGGCCGTCCGACCAAACTGAGCAACCAGGCAAAAAGGACCTTGGTCAGGTAGGTGACCAATAACCCAATGACCACTCTGAAAGAACTACAGAGTTCCTTGGCTGAGATGTGAGAACCTGCCAGAAGGACACCAATCTCTGCAGCACTTCACAAATGCAGGCTTTATGGGAGAGTGGCCAGACGGAAGCCACGCCTGAGAAAAAGGCACATGACAGCACGCCTGGAGATTGCAAAAGGCACGCGAAAGACTGAGAGAACATAAGGCAAAATATTCTGTGGTCTGGTGAGACGAAAATTGAAATCTTTGGCCTGAATGCAAAGCGCTACGTCTGGCTGAAACAAAGAGCAGCCCATCACCCATCTAACACGATCCCTACCCTAAGGCATGGTGGTGGCAGCATCATGCTATGGGGATGCTTTTCAGTGGCAGGGCCTGGGAGACTTGTAAGGATAGAGGGAACAATGAAGAACCACCTTTGGAGGCCATTTTTCCCTGCAGAGCAGGGGTTGGCCTTTTTTGGGCACCAGGGTCCCCTTTTTGAAGCAATGTTTTATGGCCGGATGCCCTTCCTGCCGCCAACCCTGTATGTCACCTCTTGCGACAAACACGGAATTACCAGTGAACTGGTACTCAATTTGCCGACCTCGGAAGGATGACAGGCTGAGTCAACCACCCTGGCATTAATTCAGCGATCAACCGGGATTCGAACGCAGGATCCTAGGATCCCGAGCTGGCACCCTAACCACAAAGCCAACACTGGGCTCCCCAGATAGAGGGAACAATGGATGGAGCCAAATACAGGCAAATCCTTGAGGAGAACCTGATTCAGAGTGCAAAATACCTTGGACTGCGGTGAAGATTTACGTTCCAACAGGACAATTACCCCAAGCATATAGCCAAAACAACACTGTAATGGCTTCAGAAGAACGTGAAAGAATGTGAAAGCCCTTGAGTGGCCCAGTCAAAACCCAGACTTGAATCCCATTGAGAATCTGTGCAAAGATTTGAAGATTGCTGTTCACCGATGCTTCCCATCCAACTTGACCAAGCTTAAGCAAATCTGCAAGGAAAAATTGGAGAAACTCCACAAATCCAGATGTGCAAAACTGATACAGACATACCCAAGAAGACTCAAAGCTGTAATCACTGTCAAAGGTGCTTCTATAAAGTATTGGCACATGGGGGTTGAATACTTACATAAATTCGATATTTCTGCATTTCATTTTTAATTATTTTGTAAAAATTTCAAAAAACAAAAATTCCACTTTGACATTATGGGGTATTACATGTAGATCTGTGACAAAAAAAATCTCAATTTAATCCATTTTAAAGTCCAGATGCAACACAACAAAATGTGAAAAAGTCAAGTGGTGTGAATACTTTCTGAAGGCACTGTATCTCGGGATGAGCAGGGGATTTTATAAAAGATCTAAGTTGGAGTAGAGTAAGTGACAAAGCAGCCAGAAAAAAAATCAGGGATGATAAAGCTCCAGGGCCAGATAATATGCATCCACAATTTATGAGGATAATAGATAATATCTTTAACAGCTCGTTGAAGTCGGGACTGAAACTAGAGTAGTGAATGTAACACCGTGATTTAGACAACGAATGACCACACTGTGGTCGCAACCTGCAACAAAATCTGGTAACAGGCCGATTGAGAAACGCGCATTTAAAACATCCTTAAAAGATGAACAGCGCAATTGGGAAATACACATTTAAGATCCGATACGCAAGTTCAGCGTAATTTCCATACAAGGTATGGAAGGAATCCACCATCGTGGACTAGTACCAGGAAGTGGTACAAGGGGTTTAAGGAGACCAGAAGTTGTCAGAAACAGAAAAGTACTGGTCGACCAAGCACAAGTGGAGCAGATGTTGAACGAGTGTGTGAATCATTTCAACAAAGTCACAGAAAATCAATTTGATGCACATCCAGAGAACTGGGACTACCAACCACCACTGTACACAGGATTTTGCATAAAGACTGAAGCTTTATACTGATAAGGTTCAGATTCTGCAGGAAATCAAACCAAATGAAGGACCCAAATGCAAGGTGTTTGTGTTAGAAATGCTCAGTTGCATAGAGGATGATGAAGATCACCTGAAAAAGGTCATGTTCACAGAAGAAGCTTGCTTTAATGTATCGGGGAAGGTCAACCAGCACAATGTGAGGATCTGAGGCTCTGAAAACCCCCACGTGGTCATTGAACACACACACGACAGACCAAAGGTCAATGTGTGGTGTGGCCTTTTCCATCATCATTTGGTGGGTCCGTGTGGATGATACAGTGACCTCAACAATTTACACAAGCATGTTGGAAGGATTTGCTTTCCCACGGATTGAAGACCTGAAATCCGTTATCATTTTTCAACAGGACGGTGCTCTCCTCGTTGGGTCTTAGTCGTTCGAGCCGCCCTGAATGAAGAATTTCCAGGTCGCTGGATTGGATGAGATGGACCAATCGCCTGGCCCCCACGATCACCAAACAACACATGTGGAGGATTGTCATAGGTGTTGTCTACAACACCAAAGTAGAAAACCTGCAGGATCTTTGTTCTTGGATCACAGCTGCAAGTGCTCTGGTGGATGCAAACATGCTGAGCCGAATATGGCAAGATCTCGTTTACCACCTTGATGCCCTGCTTGTGACAAACGGAGGTGACATTGAAGTGTATTGATGGTGTGCATAAAACTTTGTGTTTCTGTATCATATAAATGAAATGGTATCGTTGTATCATTTGTGGTTCTAAATATATTAACAACCAAATTTGTCTGGGTCTTTTAGGAACACCATGTGTAGCATGATATTTCAAAAAGTTGTGGACGACATATGACAAAAAATGGCGGATGAGTTGGTTAGGCGATGAGAACAAGCCAATTAGATTTTGTTTCAGGTCCGAATCCAGATCTGACCTATCAGTGGGATACAAAACGTAAACTGTTCAGCCTGACGGAGGTATGCTCTCCACAACTTGTGATTAGATTTTTCGGGGTCCCTCATCGTCAATAACACTCGACCAAAACAAAGCCAATAGAAATCTGACACCACAAAGTCGGACAGAGCATAATCAGCAGAGGCCTATATAAGCCTAATGTGTTAGGCCGACCAGAACACCAAGATGGCGGCCGAACACCAAGATTTGCCCGGTACTATGGTGGGTTGAGTCAAGCGACAGTTGTGGGTGTGGTCTGGCAACTGTCCGGCCAATGGGTGTACATTTTGAAAATAAACCTCCAACAGGAACCCCAACAACAGCCAAGTGAAGCCCTTGTAGACCTGCTTCATGTCACAGGTAGAAATGTTCCATAGAAGAATTGGGGAACTTTTGACCTATTAGTTTGACTCAGTTGAGGGAAAGGTTTAGGAGGCATCTATTATTAAGTAAATTATAGGGAACTATTTGAATATTTTAAAACTTATTAAAGGTAGTCAACATTGATTCACAAAAGGAGATCATGTTTATCAAATGTATTGGAGTTCTATGGCATGATGGGCCGAATGGTCTCCTCCTGTACCAATGTTTCTTGTACAGTGCCTTTTGAAAGTCTACACCCCCTTTCGCAAGGACAAGGAATGCAAGATCATTGCAGGAGGATTGACACATATCCATGAAAACATACATGCAGTAAAAATGATGAATAAGTAAAGGAAAAAGGAAATAGCAAAAAAAATGAATGAATGAATGATCGTTTTAAGGCCATTTTCCCCGCTGGAGCGGGGGTTAGCCTTGTGGGCCCCATGCTAATCGTGGTTCCCTGTTTGAGGCAATGTTTTTATGGCCGGATGCCCTTCCTGGCGCCAACCCTTGGTCACCTCTTACGATGCACAGGGATACGGTGTACCTATTCTAAATCGGGGTACACACCGTGATCATTCATCATCATCTGCAATGGCTGCCCAAATCACTGGATCTATTTCCTGGTGTCTGCTTGTAACATTCTTGGGCTCAGGAATCCATGTCACAATGTCATCATGTGAATACCAGATGCAGTCCTCAGATTTTGGCCAGAAAAACCGATTTCTCCCCACATTTGACATGGAGTTCACTTCAACTCCATCCTCATCAATGTCAACTATCTTTCCAGGATAAGGTTTACCCTGATAGTTGACGACACAAAAGTCATTTAGCTTTGCACTATCATAATTGATTGGCTTGAGAACTGACCTTTCTTCACTATTAGATGGATCTTGCATTCCCTTGTAAAAAGGAAATAGCAAAGTTTGGTTCAAATAAGTGCACGGAAATGTCCAGAGCAGTTTTGCAAAATGTATGTGTAGGCATCACTAGTTCATCAAAAAAGAACAATTCCAAAATTTCTTCTTAGTTCTCTTTTACAAATTCTCATGATTTAGCATACAAGTAATACCTTAACATCCATGGTGGTAATTATAATTTGTACTCTATGTAGCATCCATGACATGACAATTCCGAGGTCGGCAAATTGAGTTGGTAATGGCGTGCTTATGTTTATTTTTCTTACAAGAACAATTTTATAATTGTTAGATTACCACTATGCAGTTGAGGCCTAAAATTATCGAAATAACAAAATGGTCAAAATATCACAATAAAAACGTAAGGATGACAAAGAAATGAGAGAAAAATGAAAATTTCCAAAGCCTAAATGGGCCACATTTTGCTGGTCAACCGGGGATCAAGGGACACAATCATTAAATGTTTTGAAGACATATTTTAGAGAATGATATCCCTGACCCATTAGTGCAAATATTTTTTGGGAGAATAATAAGCCAGATAATCGTGTTTTAAAATCGGACAATTTTAAAATCTGTGTTGCAAATGAGATACTTTCATCCATTCACGTGACGTCACGGGTGCACAGCTCTGACGGACATGTAGGTCTGTGTTTCATCAGAATCATCACAGGTTATTGTGGCGTTCAAGATGCCGATGCGCCAATCTTTTAACTGTTCCAATCGTCAAGGAATTTCCCCACAGAAGCCGTTGCTTTGCAACCATGACTCACAAAAAGATCGCCCACGTTGCGCTTTGTGGTTGAAAAACCTAGGAACGACCAAATTCAACATCAAAACGTATGTTCACTCAAAATATCGCGTTGTTTGGGAAGAGCACTTCGAGCCGTCGGTGTTCGTACTTCATCAACAGGCTCGCTACCTGGGAAACAAGCCTCGGAAATTGAAGAAACACGATGCCGTACCGACACTTTTCAGCCACAAATCCTACCTGGGAAACAAGCCTCGGAAATTGCTGAAACACGATGCCGTACCGACACTTTTCAGCCACAAATCTGACACAGTGCTCCCATCACAACTCTCTATTGTTAGGAGACATAATGCTCAAATACAAAGACAGGTAAGACATTTTATTTTAACCAATTTTTCCATAATATTATCCTTTGCAACTTTGTCGATGTTGCTAGTTGCGTAGAGACGGTCTACTATTAATGACAATGTACATACTACCTCTACCTTATATTCAGTGAGTATAGTAGAGAGGTACTGCTATACCCCTCCCCCCGGGTCGGTCAACTCAACACGTTTTTTTCATAATATTTGCAATAAACCATTTCTTTCCCATAAAGATATATGATCAATAGGGTTATTCCCCTTCTCTACCAGTAAGTAAAAATAAAAGTAGTCATTGATTGTGTGGGATATTATTGTTTTTGGCTTCTCGGTTTTCAGCTTCTAGACATGTCTGCCCGGCCTTCTAGCTAGTATTGCGCCATTGCCAGCTGAGTGTACCAGACTAAACACCAGCGAGAGTTACCTGTTGATTTGAAGCTACGCCCATGTGAGCCAAGCTCAGAGCTAGACCTCAAGTAGTTATCTATATTACTAGAATATTATAACAGAACCTAACTGTCGCTTTGCTGATCCTATTTGCCAAAAATTGCTATATTGGTTCACTGCGTCTGTATTGGGTAGGTAGGCCAACAATAATGAGTCCGTATATCTTACTATAATTCACCAAATGTCCGTCCGTCTGTCTGTCTGTCTGTTTGAAGGTACCGCAAAAACTGCTGAACCGATTGCAAAGATATTTTGGGTAGATAATCCTGGGATCTCCAAGAGTAAAATAGGCTATTTAGTTTTCCCAATTTCAGCTTTAGTCTGCAGCATTCTCAGGTTTGGTCTCCCGCATAACATTCGCGTTCGCAGACGTTCATTGTTCTCATTGTGATGATGCACGGACTCGATCGAACTCAGTGACCTTGGATAAAGACCTTTTATAAGGACACGGGTTGAATCCCTGCTTGAGAGAATTCCATCCCCCTCCCCGCCATCACGGCCGTTTCTCCAACTCACAATCCCACGATATGCGGAAAGGATGACCCAAAACCAATTATCTTCTTTTCAATTCGTATATAAACATCATTAAAAGTAAATAATGACCTCAGCGAAAGTTCAAACGTAGGACAGTTTATATAGGACACGGGTAGTTTATAAGGACACGGATATCCATGGATAGTTTATGAGGACACGGGTTGAATCTCTACATGAGAGAATTCCACATAGCTATTTGGGCGGTGTAGACGCTAACAGATCGCTGTCTCCATTGATCTTGCCAAGGCCGTAACAGCTATCGGCTCAAAATCCTTTTAACTGTTGATTTGGTACTTTTTACAATGAAGGAAACATTAACAATGTTGTTAAAAGTTTATTTTGTGATTAATTTGTGATTGGAGTTATGTTGTTTGGAATGAAAAAAAAGAGATATCGAGTTCAAGTGAATGACGACATGCCGCGATGGTTTCTACTTTCTGAACGTGAACTTCGCGGATCGCCATACGGTTGATGTTTCTATGCGTGAACGTACCCGTTTGTTTGCGAATGGGTACGTTTTTCATGGAAGTCATTCACGAACTTGCTGTGCATGCCTGATGTCCATGATGTGCGACTTGCTGTCCATGATGTGTGACTGAAGGTGCTACAGGAATGTGGAATTTATTGGTTTCATGCTTTAGCATTCGCCGTATCTGCATTGCCTGTTTGCTTCTGGCCTCGCACCCGTGCATAGCACGGGTATCTCACGAGTCACTATAACTTGAGCAGCATATGGGAATATTTCCCCAGTTTATTGAAGTGCCCTCAGGTTTATTATTGGTCGTGGCTCATTGTGGCTTAGTTTGTCATATGCCCCTAGGGGAGTTTGCATTCTCGTAGGATAGCCGATCGATCTCCCAGGAGTGAGCCAGAGATTCCTCACACCTTAGATGATGTGCTGTTGCCTTTGTGAAGCTTGCACCTCACAGTCTTCCATAATGTTGTTCTTCTGCACAAACTGGCCCACAGCACAGCGACAGCCAACAGATCCTGCAGGAGCTGTCCGCGAACTGTCGTATAGTTTACCCACCTAACTTTTAACTCACATGGAAAGTAGTTCCGAGGACCTTATGTGATGGCGCATTGCCCATCCGTCAGTCCGTAGTGTCATGGTTATGTTAGTATGGTTCTACATGCTGCCCTGTCTCCAAGCAACCATTGGAATTGGTTTACAATACTGTGATGCTGTTTAAAATACCTTTAGTCGGTGTAGTATACTGCTTTATCCTACCAGGTGAGCACCCAAGGGCATTACCTCTATTTTCTTTACTACTTCACCACTGTGGTCTAACTATCCGACCTGTTGCACCGTGCAGGTTGTAACATATTTCTCATTTCAATTCCAATCCTGCCCTTCGCTTCCCTGGTGGGTTTAACCAAAAGACAGAGACATTGGCGTTTTCCGACTCCTCCCTCACACCAACCGTTTACCCAGGTTGGTTGTTTCGAGGTTCTTCAACCACAAATCATAATGATGACGATCTTTTTGTGAGTCAGGGATGCAAAAAAAACCCGACTTCTGAGTTCTGTGGGCAAATTTCTCGACTATTTGGACAGTTAAAATCACAGGGAGATAATCCTCTAAAACATAACTTTGCAAAGAATTCCATGATTGTGTTTCTTTCAGACCGAAGCTTAAAAATTACACAGGGTGTTCCAGATGAAACTGTATGATTTTACACACTTATTAATAACTAGAGTTCAGCCTTGAGGTTCAGAGACTGATCAAAGGCAGCCACAGACCAGAGGATGCCCATGGCTGTCTATCATGGCGACGTCTGGAGCTGGCTGTGTTGGTGCTGTGTGTGACGTCACAACATGGCTGCACCCGGTGTTTGTGGAGCTGGACAGTGGTTATTTGTAGTTAAGCGTTGGGACTGGCAAACCTGGTGGCACTTTGGGACCTGCTGGTGAACGTGCTGACCGAGTTGTTCTCCAAGGTGCCATGTGGTCACCTTCAAACTCGGTGTCTCACTATACATAGAAAATGCCAAGAAGGCTGCACTTCCTTCCTTCCTATGTCTTCCTTCTTCCTTCCTTGCTTGACGCTCAGCATTTAAAAGGATGGAGCACGGACAAACAACGCTGGGAAAGCAATGGCAAACCACCAGTATAACCCTTGGCGGACGCTGCTTTGGCAGCACCAATGCTAAATTTATGATACATCAAAATATAGAAATATATAACCAGAAATGGCTCCACCGACCAAAAGCTACACGATACTAAATGTCATGCGCATGCGCACCACCACTTCACCTCCAATTCCAGATGATTTCTGTGGGGCCACAGTCTTTTTAAACACCAAGATTTAATGATTCACCAATGCAGATTTATTATTATTATTATTTTTTTTTTAAATACTGAATCGACGCTCGTGAAAGAGCTGACATTTATTTCACAAACAAATCAACCAGACAAACAAAATATACAAAAAGAGGGAGCGGAAGACAAGATGGGGAGAGAAGGGGAAGCACACAACCACAACATTTGAGAGCAGGGAGAAGTGTGGGAGGGAGAGGGCTTGGGGGGAGGAGGCATGGGAAGGGGGGTGCGGGGGAGAGGTATAAAAGACAAGGGGACCGAAATTAGCGGGGGTAGAAAAGATCAAGGTTTTGGATGGGGGAGGATAAGGGATAGTGGTGAACAGCTGTTTTAAAGACCTGGAGGGTGGAGTGGGATTGAAGAGAGTGAGGGAGTTTGTTCCAGAGGTGGGAGAAAAGAGGAATGAAGGAGTGAAGGTGAGCAGAAAGTCTTGATTTTGGCAGTTTAACCATAAGAGGGTTGCAGGCAGATCTTGTGCGACCTGTAGGAATATTTGGGGGACAGAGCCCAGAGAGAGCTGGGGGGGGGGGGGGGCAAGGCCAGAGAGGAGTCGGTAGAAGACGGAAAGACCACCAACCTGCCTGCGGTGAGTGAGTGAAAGGCCCTTGGAGTTAGCTTCATCGCGGGAGATTCCAATGATTCTGAACGCTTTGGTTTCAACAGCGTGAAGACGAGCTAGGTGTGAGGCAGGAGCACCAGACCAGAGGGGAGAGCAGTATTCCATAGAGCTGCGGATGAAAGCCTTGTATGTGGGGAGGAGCTCAGGTGTGCCAAGGAAGGGCTTCGCACGACGGAGGATGCCCAGTCGGCGACTGGCTTTGGAGGCCAGATTTGAAATGTGGTTTTCCCAGGAAAGATCATGCCAAATAGTGAGACCCAAAAGCTTGAGTGACAGAACTTCTTGGAGAGGATTATTCAGAAAGTGGATGGGAGGGTTGTCCAGTCGGTCTTTTCGGAGAGACATTGTAAGAGTGTGAGATTTATCAGGATTGAAAGACATGTTCCATTTGTTTGCCCAGTCTGTGATTTTGTCCAGGTCTGCAGAGAGTGAGGAGACTGCAGACTGCCGATCTGAGGGATGAGGAATGGAGCGACAGAGAGTCGAGTCGTCAGCAAAGAGATAGAGAGGATTTTCAAGAGAGTCAGAGAGATCATTGATGAAGACCAGAAAAAGCACAGGGCCCAGAACACTACCTTGGGGAACTCCAGCCTGAACAGGAAGATGAGATGAGAGAAACCCATTCAGGGCCACACGTTGACTACGACCAGAGAGGAAGTCTGCCAGTCATGCGTGGAGATTTCCATGGATACCAAAGGAGGAGAGTTTGGTGAGCAGAGCAGGATGCCAGACTGTATCGAAGGCACGTGAAATGTCAAGGGAGACAGCTCTAATTTCCTGTTTGGCGTTGAGGACCTCCATCCATTGTTGAGAAAGCAGAAGCAGCATGTCCAGAGTAGAATGACCAGGTCTGAAACCAAATTGATGATCAGAGATCAAGCCATTAGAGAAGAGGAAAGATTTCATATCTGAAGCAATGATGGATTCCATGACTTTGCTGATAATTGGGAGAAGGCTGATTGGTCTGTAGTTGCTAGGATCTGTTTTTGCACCTTTTTTGTGCAAAGCGGTGATGTTGGCTGATTTCCAAGCAGATGGCAGATGACCTTGAGCAAAAGAGAGGGTGAAGAGAACAGAAAGAGGGAGTGAAAGAGCGGAAGCACATGATTTTAGGACCCGTGGGCTGATGCCGTCAGGACCAGTTGCAGAATCAGAGTCGAGGGTTGACAGAAACTTTTCCACCTTGTCAGGAGGAAAAGACACAGAGTCCAGGAGCAGCTGGGTACGACTGGGTACGGTGGGTACAGAGAGGGATGGGTTTGGGACACAAGATTTAGAGGCAAACACAGAGTTGAAGCATTCAGCTTTTTCATGTGCGGAGTCAGCCGTTACGCCATTTGAGGTGAGGGAGGGGATGGAGGGGGAACAAACACCAGAAACAGATTTGACCAGACGCCACCAGGATTTGGAAGAGGGAGACAGATAAGAGAGTTCGGTCTTGAGAACGGTGAGATATTGTTTCCTGGCTCTCCTGAGGGTGGACACACACTTGTTTCGGGCTTTGTGAAAGGAAATGAGATTTCCTTCCGTTGGATTTGCTTTCCAGGAGACGAAAGCAAGTTGTTTCAGGGCAACAGCCTCACCACAAGATTCCGTGTACCATGGACGGGAGGAAGGGTATGACAACTGAAGACGAGATGGGATAAATCTGTGCATGAGAGAGAGCAATTTACTTTGAAAGAATTCCCAGGATGAGTTGATGTCAGAGGCGGTAGAGATGGGAGACCAGTCCAGATGATTGATGGCTGCTTGAAGACCGTGCCAGTTGGCCTGAGTGAAATGCCAGACTCGTCGACGCTGAGGAGGCTCTCTGAGAATGGTCAGAGAGATGTCCACTTTGACAAGCACATGATCAGATGAGCCGATTGGAGCAGAAGAAGAGCAGCAGACATTTTCAGGGAAGTTAGTCATAACCAAGTCCAGAAGAGAAGATGCTCCGTTGACTGAGCTCCGGGTCGGGAAATTGACAGATTGTGTCAGTCCCAGTGAGTCGCAGAAGTCCTTTGCTGAAAAGCCATGGCTGGTGAGAGAGGTACCCACACCCAGCCAACTGGCATGGTGACAATTGAAATCACCACATATGAGGAAGAGAGAGTTGGGATGGGTAGATAGAAGTTGGTCCATATTATCAGACAGCGAGATGTAGATGGAGTCATCACTGTTTGGTGGATGGTACAACACACATATGAACAAAAGGTGGGAGCGAAGGGGAAGCCGTAGCCAAAGGTAAGACTCTAGGGTTAGGGTTAGGGTTAGGCTTTAGAGTTAGGGTTAGGGTCAGAATTAGGGTTAGGGTTATGGTTGGGCTTTAGGGTTAGAGTTAGGGTTAGGGTCAGAATTAGGGTTAGGGTTAGGGTTGGGCTTTAGGGTTAGAGTTAGGGTTCGGGTCCGAATTAGGGTTAGGGTTAGGGTTGCCACTTGCTGCCTATCCTCCTCTCCAATATTTGTTTTATTTTGAATGCCATTGAAGACCTAAGTACTGTGCGTAGGGATGGGTGAGTCTGGAAGCAAGTAGGATCTTGGCAGATAGAAATAGCAACACTCACCAGACTTGAAATGTTTCAATGGGACTTAGCCCTGGTCAGATTTTGTTGTCCCATGAGGGTGGACATTTTCGTCGAGTTATTTCCCCTTTGATGAGGTAAACCTCTGGACGAGGCTGAAATAAAAGGTGGAGGAGAGGAAGTGTACCAAAAATGGACTCTCAGTGATTGAGGGCTTAATTAGTTATATGTAATTGGCATTTTAAGAGTAGGTGTATTGTAAACCCCAACTTAGATTTGCCATGAAATTGTGTAGAACCTTTGTCTCTCCTCCATCACTGTTAAATGCGCTTATTTCTGAATTATTTATTTCATTAATACCGTTTTCCCCTTTCTCCTAAACAGCCACGTGACCAACGACTCTCAAGCTGAATGGTGCACGTGTTATTTTGAAACAGGCCAATCAACGGTGTGTTCGAGCCAGGTGACTGACGTCACGTGATGGTCGATTTCTAACTGGGTTTTGGGTGAAACTTGTCAGTTGAGCGAGTGAGGTCCTCGTCATAGCAGTTGAGCTGCAAATTCCGAGAGCGAGGTCAATGTCAAAGCAATTGAGTCAGGAATCCCGTGTGAGCTCCACGTCACAACAGTTGAGACCCGACCTTCACAGGGTGAGGAGTATGTGCACATTCTCTCAGCCTTTCCATGGATATCCTCCATTTTTGGACCACCCCAGTGAAAGGAGGAACCGGTCCCAGGATCCTGGCGACACCAACTTAAAGTGCACACAGGCCGGCCGAAGACCCACCTCACAGCACGACATGTGTAGGGAATATTTGTCTGCACGTCCCACCGAATATAGGCAATGGCACCTCGCTCAGCACGACCAGGCCTGAACCACTCACTCCATTGCATTATTTATCCCCTCCACATCTCCTAACTTTTATCTCCTTCTGTGTGTCCGACTACCTCTCCTCATTGTGATACTGTGTCGATAAAGATAGAACATAAGGTAGTTGAGACCAAAATCATGATAGTTAATAAGCGTAATTTATTTCTTCTTTACAGCGTGACGACTTCTTCTTTTCCACATTCATTTTTGTTATTGGTGTCATTGTTTTACATTCCTGTGCTGGTTTCATTTACCTGTTTTATTAAACCTTATTACTTGACCTTTTATTTGGGTGATCATGGGATCCATCGCTTCTCCTTCGTGAATAAATTACCAGGGGGCACAAGGAGAGTTACGTTCTCGGTGTGTGCAACCAACCAAATAGAGAATATATATACAGTATATATATATATATATATATATATATATATATATATATATATATATATATATATATATATATACTAGCAGAAGTACCCAGCATTGCCGGGCGGGGGAGGGGAGGGGGAGGGGGAGGGGGAAGGGGAGGGGAGGGGAACGGGGGGGGGGGCGGGGAGCGAGCCCCTTGGCAAAGCGAGCGATTTTTTTTTTCATAGCATCATAGCGTCATAGCGTCATAGCGTTCATAGCGTTTCATAGCGTCATAGCGATTTTTTTTTTCATAGCGTCATAGCGTTCATAGCGTTCATAGCGTCATATCGTTCATAGCGTTCATAGCGTCATAGCGATTTTTTTTTTCATAGCGTCATAGCGTTCATAGCGTCATAGCATCATATCGTTCATAGCGTCATAGCGTTCATAGCGTCATAGCGTCATCACGTGATCGCTCTGAGCGAATCAGTGCCCACCTGCTCTAATTCCGTTGATTCCGTGCGCTGAAATGCGCTGAGGTAAATATGAATAAAAAATATGGATCGTCAAATATTTTGAGTTCGGCCATGTTCGTCCCAGGCTCAATGGCCATGTCTATGCCAAATATCAAGCACGTAAGCCTCTCCGTTTAGGAGTCTATCGGTAACATTACACACACACACACAAACTGTGTTTTATATATACTAGGGCATGCCCGTACTATATCTATATCTAAAATTATATCCCCCCCCTCTATTTACATGAAATGGTTTGGTCCAAAGCGAACGGCTTGCGAGTGGTGACAATCCCCCCCCTCTATTTACATGCAATGGTTTGGTCCAAAGCGAACGGCTTCCGGAGTTTGGTAAAGAAATCGCCATCGCGTGCACAAACGCGCAGGAAAGCGAATGAATCGCAAATTCGTTTTTATTAGTTGTAAAACATAGTTTAACGCCAACATAGTTTGCAAACGTGAAATAAATGAATACGCTCTCAAATGTGCCATCCGAGGCAGAGTGTGCCCGCCACGTTCGGCACACGCGATCGTTCGCTGCTCTCTGATTGGTTGAATCGTTTTTTGGACATAGCTCGGTAAGTAATTGTCCGATTAATATGAAACCTTGAAAAGGCACATCCTCGGGTCCCCAGCAATATACCTGGCAAGTTAAAAGTATATCGGACCCGTGGTTGTCGAGAAACAGCGGTCACAGACAAACGTACAGACAGACAGAGATTACTGGAATTATAGATACTAGGGCATTGCCCGTACGTGGGTGCCCGTTCCTTGCCAAAAAAAAAAAAAAACGCTACCCGTACGCTCTACCCCGCCCGTACGCCCGTAAACAAAAAATAACAACGCTCTTCGCTTCCGCCCTTCGCTCTGACTGAATTGGGAGAAATAATGCGCATAAGAAATCGAATTACGTACCGTAATGGCGGTCAGCTCGTAACGCGCACACTGTCCGGAAGTTCGCATATCGCATATCTATCTATCTATCTATTAATGCCCATTTATTCAATTATCGCCAACGTATTTTGGCTTTTTGCAATTTAATCGCAAGGAAAAGTAGAAAGAGAAGAGGGAAAAAAAGAAAAGCCTTGCCTTGCTGCAAACAGCTGCTGCAAACAACAACAACATGGAAGGCTGCACTGTCCGGAAGTTGGCATATCGCAGTTACGATTATTTTAGTGTTAATGGCCAATTATTCAATTAGCGCCAACGTATTTTGGCTGTTTGCAATTTAATCGCAAGGAAAAGTAGAAAGAGAAGAGGGAAAAAAAGAAAAGCCTTGCATTAACGCATTAACGCTTGCATTGCATTAACGGTTCGGCACACGTGATAGCTCGCTGCTCTCTGATTGGTTGAAGCGTTTTTTGGACATAGCTCGGTAGGTACTTGTCCGATTAATTAAAAACCTTGAAAAGGCACATCCTCGGGTCCCCAGCAATATACCTGGCAAGTTTCAAGTATATCGGACCCGTGGTTGTCGAGAAACAGCGGTCACAGACAAACACACAGACACACAGACACACAGACACACAGACACACAGACAGACACACAGAGATTGCTGGAATTATATATATATATATATATATATATATATATATATATAGACATACATACACAGACACACACACACACACTAGGGTGCAAAAGTCTGAGTCCACTTCAATCAATACCAAGCTTTCTCGTATCACAATTTCAAAGAGCAATTCTCCATGGTATTGAAGTAATTTATTCATATTCCTTCTTTTATTAACGTTATTATTGACTGAAAATTTGTCTTACTAGAAGAAATGAAGAGTCAATATATTTGCAGAAAGCTAAATTTATGTAAGCAATCTGATTATGCTCTGGATTGAATTACAAAACTGTTGGGAAAAACTGACTCAAACATAACCCATAAACTAACAAGAAAGAGCAGAGATTGCAGACCCCCGCCAGGACGTGCTTTTAGTGTTTTTTACGGCTTTTGTGTTAAAACAAATATGGCAGCCGAACCACGTGACATCATCATTCTTTTTTTTCTCCACAAATTTATCCCTAGATGACGCTCAAGAAATTTCTTCTTTATCGGATGAAGTTTTGTACTTGTCGGATAATGACGGCATAATGGAGGCACATATGACATCATCATTCATGTATTTTATTCCCCATGGAGAGTTCTTTACAATGAGCAATGTCTCAATTTTTTCTGTGCGGCGCTTTTGGAGATATAGAGGTGCAAAGTTTTTTTTACGGTTTTTCCAATATGGTGCCTGTACCACGTGACTTATGACGTCATAATGATCATTTAAAAATTCGGCAGGAGGAGTTGCACCTATGGTGAAAATTTCCTGTCAATCGGACCAACGGCTGCAGAGAAAATCATATTTATTCTGTGCGGACAAACAGTCAAATGAAGAATCACTCGTAGAGCGACACTTTGTAAAAGAGAACAAAGTAGAATGGCACTCGGAAGAGCATCCTTTCGACCTCACACATAATTGGTGGTTGAATTCAGTGACCTGATATGCAAATTGTCTCAAAATTTTAAGTTAATTGGATGAAAATTGACAATTTTTTTGAAATTTGGCCTACGTTGACCTTTTGGCCTATGTTGACCTCAAAAAGAGTTGGTGGTTGTTTTCAGTAAGCCGACATGCAAATCCTATTCAGATTTCAAGTCAATCAGATGAAAATTGAGGATTTCAGAAATCTGATAAAGTGGTTGACCTTTGGCCTATGTTGACCTTTTTGGCCTATGTTGACCTCAAAAATAGTTGGGGGTTGAATTTGGTGACCAGATATGCAAATCGTCTTCAAATCTCAAGTTAGTGGAATGAAAATTGAGGATTTTAGAAATTCGACAAAGTTGGTGACCTTTGGCCTATGTTGACCTATTGACCTTTTGACCCCAAAACAATAGGCTTCTTGCTTATGACCAACCCTACCATTTGGTGAAGTTTCGTGAAGATCGGTTGAAAATTGTGACCTGACTGACATACAGACAAACAGACAGACAGAATAACGCACAAGACCAACCAATATACTTGAAAAATGTTCTATTTTCGCATGTAACAAACAGACAAACAAACGGACTCAAATGCAATACCGACTCCTCTGGCGAGGGTAATTAGCCAATACCAAGTAGAGTTGATTTCTCAAATCAAAAGGAGGTCACACTGATTAATTATTGAATACACTAGCGAGGTACCTGTGCTATGCACAGGTAGGAAGCCAATAGTAAACAAACAATGCGGAACGGTGAATGCTAAACCATGGAACAAATAAATTCCACATTCCTGTGCTACCTTTAGTTGCAAGTCAGACATGGACAGCCAGTTCGTGAATGACTTGGGCAAAAAACGGCAAATGGGAAACGATGAACCAATAAATTCCACATTTCTGTGCCACCTTCAGTTGAATGTCAAACATGGACAGCAGGTCATAGGACCATGGAAGGACTTGGGCAAAAAACGTACCCATCTGATTGGTTCTATCTCCAGTCAATGGCGAATCTGCATCTCGCGAATCCACGAATGTCACGGTTAGAAAGTAGAAACCCTCACGTCATTTCCTCATCCATTTAAACTCAATACCTCCATTTTCATTCCAATCATACATTAATACAAGATACTGTGTTCAATTACGATTGCATTGAGATATTATCAAACCAGCTCGTTGTCGTCATATGTTCACTTCCGGATTCGGGGCAGGTTTGTATCAAGTTAACTTTAAAATTATAATTTTATTGAGGAATTTTTGAAACCTCCTACCTACCTTAGAACATCCGCTGGGACCCCTAAACGTTCCACAGGAGGTTTGGCGGGGCTAGCCACAAAAATGAGGGAGTAGTTTGGGGACGGACAGACAGACAGTTTTGATATCAATTGATATTACTAGGGCATGCCCGTACTATATATATGCCCGTACTATATATCTATCTAAAATTATATCCCCCCCCTCTATTTACATGAAATGGTTTGGTCCATTCGCAACGCCAAAGCGAACGGCGAACGGCTTGCGAGTACAGTGACAATCCCCCCCCTCTATTTACATGAAATGGTTTCGTCCATTCGCAACGACCACAGAACCCCCCCCTCTATTTACATGGAATGGTTTGGTCCATTCGCAACGCCGGCACACGCGATCGTTCGCTGCTCTCTGATTGGTTGAATCGTTTTTTGGACATAGCTCGGTAAGTAATTGTCCGATTAATATGAAACCTTGAAAAGGCACATCCTCGGGTCCCCAGCAATATACCTGGCAAGTTTCAAGTATATCGGACCGGTAGTTGTCGAGAAACAGCGGTCACAGACAAACAAACAAACGTACAGACGTACAGACAGACAGACAGAGATTACTGGAATTATAGATAGATAATAAGTGTAAGTCCTTAAGACTTCATGGAAATCCCAAGAACGTGCTTTTGTTTTCATATTACAAGTAATAGGTGACCACAAACACCCTTGGCCGTGTTGTGGAACGTTGGCGGAGGCCCAGACGTTTTTTCTTCTGCCCTCGCTTTTTCACCTTTATTACCTCCTCCACCAGAGGTGGTTATGTTTTCACCCCTGTTTGTCTGTCTGTCTGTCTGTCTGTCTGTGAGCAGGATAGCCCAAAAAGTTATGACCGGATTCAGACGAAATTTGGTGGAGAGGTTGTGTGTGTGACGTGAATGTGTTATTTAGATTTTGATGAAGAATCCAATCTAGATACTAAATTATTTTTAGTGATTCTTCACCATTGAGAGATGGTGCCAAAAACGATATATATCACGATGTCACAAACAGTTATGAACGGACTCAGACAAACTTTGGTGAATGAGTTGGTTTGGTGACAAGAACAAGCATATTCGATTTTTTGTTTCAGGTCCGAATCCAAATCTGGCCTTTCAGTGGATACAAAACAAACTGTTCAGCCTGGTGGAGGTGTGCGCTCTACCTAGTGCTGTTCTAGTTCACTTTTAAATTCATTTTCTCAGGAACTGGTTGAGTGATTGACATGAAGCTTTCAACACAGAAGAACCTAACCTTGGAGAATATTTTTTTAAACAAAGTTACATGGAAAATGCGGCCGGCAACCCAAGGACAAGTACAAAAAGTTTTAATTAAAACAAAAGCCGCGTCGATGTTACACAATGCCTAGATGCAGCTGTGCCTATAACGTCGATGTTATAGGCACAGGACATTCCTATTGATTCGATTACTTGATGTTATTTTTGTGCAAAGTGAAAATATATCTCGGCAATTTCCCGTGTGTGGCGACGAATTTTTAATATATCTCGGCATTTTCCCATCTGTTATTTCAGGCGGTGTATGACTGACCATGCCGCGATTTAAAATATATATATCTCGGCAATTTCCCGTGTGTGGCGACACGTGAATGAAGCTATGCTCCTCTCTCCACATTATTGTGACGACGTATAAATTAAATATTTCATCGTGACGATTGTCATCAAATGGACGAATTTTTAATATATCTCGGCATTTTCCCGTCTGTTATTTCGGGCGGTGTATGACTGACCATGCCGTGATTTAAACAAAATATATATATATCTCGGCATTTTCCGGTCTGTTATTTCGGGCGGTGTATGACTGACCATGCCGCGATTTTAAAAAAAAATATCTCAATGGACTTGAAGTTACAGGCCTTTGAGAATTCATTTCGTTCTATAAAGGGCAACTTTCATCGGATTTTCTTCCCGTTTTTTTTCAACCGAGTCTAAAACTATGTTAGCGACTGTCAAAAATGAAATGATATATCGAATTTGATTTGAAATAAAACTGTGTGAGAGAGGAAGACACCACGGGCCTACAAAACAGGCCTCAAAGCTATGCGAGTTAATAAAATGGTGGATATTTATTTATATGAAGGCTCTCCCAGAATGGATGGAGCTATGGTTCCCAGAATGGGTGGAGCTTTGAGGTTTTGTCTTCTCTGCAAGAACAAGAAGAAGAAGAACAAGAAGAAGAACAACAACAACAGCAGAGGGCACTCTATGACCAGCGTCTGCGACGCGGCTAAAAATCTGCAGAAAAAATTCTGCAGGCATGGGTTGCAGGGTGTTTCGTAGCACGAATAAACAGCCTCAAACTCGCTTCGCCCAGCCTCGGCGAAATCAAATTTTCCCCTATAATCCACAGATCTTATATCGTGTAAACAAAAGGAATGCTAACCCTATTAAAAAGCATCACTTCGGATATGGTGAAAGATCAGCTCAACCAATGCCCTTTTTCAACATTGCACTGCTCGGTACACTTGCAGACAGCTGTGCAAGGTTGAAAGGGCAGTGGGCAGGCTGCAAGATGCCATGGCTGCAACTCAAGTCACTCTTGGTTTGTGGAGATCTTTGTCTTCCGTTGACTCTTCATCTGATGGCCAAAGAGACCCTAATGGCCTAATAAAGTCACTCTAACACCGATCTGCACAAGAGTAAGAAAATGCTTAAAACTTCACCAAGTGCAGCCTGAACTAAATAATATGTTGCATTCGGTATGTCATTGGTTTAATGAATGCAATACGATTGCTAAACACTAACTCGAGAAATTGTTTTTATTGCAGGGAATAAGAATCAAACTAAACACTGAGTGCACAGATGCAAATGGATCAAAGGGGGAAAAAAACTCACGAAAAACTTGGGACGTGTTACGACGTATGACGCACTATTTTCTAATTGGTGATAAAGTAGTGAGCAGACGAGTTACTACTGATTTTTTATTTTTTTGTATACAAGGTCGAGGCTCGTGTAAGAGCTAACATTGATCACAAAAAAAGACAAACTGACACATAAAACATACGATAAAAGGAGCGGGAGAACAAGATGGAGAGCAGGGACATCGGGAGATCTGTGGGATGTGGGAGGGAGAGGGCTTGGGGGGGGTGGGGGGAGGAGGCATGGGAAGGGGGGAGGCATGGGAAGGGGGGGAGGCATGGGAAGGGGGGGAGGCAAGGGAATGTGGGGAGGGGGTTGGAGAGGTAAAAAAAAAACAAAAAAAACACGTGAACACTGCGAGGACTTCCAGGAAAGAAGTTGGTATTTCAAAAAAGGGGATCTGGGGTGAATTAGAGGGAGTAGAAAAGATCAAGGTTTTGGATGGGGGAAGATAAGAGATGGTGGTGGACAGCTGTTTTAAAGACCTGGAGGGAGGAGTGGGATTGAATGCTGTATCTGGATTGAATACTGATGAATGCTGTATCTGGAGGAAATGATGCAATGTGTAGAAGGTAAATGAAGAAAATGAAAAGGATCGTGATGTAAAAGTGAAAAAGATAAGCAGTGTGGAAAAATAAATTTAAAAGATGATGTTTTTTGGCAATCATAAAGGTAAAAAGGAAAACAGGTAAACAACAACAGTTAAGTAGGTACATCCAAATGGAAAAATAGGGAGCTGAAGGAGAAGGAGGGCAAAGGGGGTGAAAGGTATAAAGGAGAGAGCTAAAAAGAAAAAAAAAGAAAAAACAAGAGGGTCAGTGTCAGAAAAAAAAAGTTTTTAAAATGTTGGAAGGAAGAGAAAAATGAAGGTAAGCGCGTGAAAATCCATAAGGTGTGAACCGAGGAAGAAATGTATTTTAATCAGCTTAAGTAAAGGGAATTAAATATGAAGGAATAAAGAAGACAAAAGCAAGTGGATAATACAGGAATGAAGAATTCTTCTTCTCCTTCTCCCCCTCTTCCCTTTATAGGTGTGAGGTACAATGGCACCAAACTTCTGCCCTGTCTTGACCACGATACTCCTCCACTCCCCTGTGTCCTCAGCCAACTCTCTCCACTCTCCCACCACCCTCACCTTACTGATATCCCTCCTCACACAATCCTCCCATCTCAACCGTGGTCTACCTCTTTTCCTCCTACCTTGTGTTACGGATTCGGCACTTATTATTATTATCATTGCTGTTATTATTATTGTTGTGGGTTCTAAGTATTATGGGTATTGTTGTTTAAGGGAAATGGTTATTGTGGTTAAAAGGTTAAAAGCGCTCATGGTAAAAAGGAGACAGGAAATCGGATCGTGACCCGGAAGAAAAAGGCGGTGAAGAAGAAGAAGTCGTGAGGAAAAGGTGGAAGACGAAACGTGTCTTGAAGCTCCGTTGCGAGCGTGGTTGAGCGAACGTCGCGAGTGGACTTTTAGTCCTTGAAAGGAAGTTTGTGCGATAGGTGATATCGCCGGAGTATTGTGGAGCCTGCGTAGTTGGGTATCGGCATTGAGATTCCGGAGAATCCTTGCCTAGAAGCTCTGGCTCGAGTGAGAGCCGTCTGCCATTTCGCCCCGCGCGCTACCTTCATCAGAAAAGGTTTTGGTCGCGTCAGTTGGGCTTATCCTCCGGTGGTTTGCCGGGGACGGCTGTGCAATAAAGCAGCGTTTGAGGAGTACACGGCGATTCGCTGATTGAACGGCAAACGTGTACGTCGGCGCGCATCTTTGGAGATTTTCCATTCTACCGCGAGTTTGCTGGGTGTTGGACCACGTGACTTCGGTGTCGCATTGACCGCCTACGCCTCACTTGATCTGGATCGGACATGGTTCCAACGATCGCTGGAGTGAATCAACTTCGCCTTGGAGGGTTATAGAGACATTGAGGAGGGCTCGGTTCCATTTCCTGGGAGTGCCGTGAGTTTGGGGTTAGCTTACTAGACAAGGTGGTACCATCTTAAGATATATTGATTGTCTGGATTTGCTTTCATTATTGGTAATGTCATTCGTGTGTGGTTTTTAATATACTCAAAGGCAAAAGTTATTGTGACACACAAACAACAAACAGAATCAGTGTTAAACTTTTACTGCCGCGAGTGAAATGTTATTACATGGAAAGACAAATGTTTCAAGGTATGGTAACGATCAACAGTCCATAAGAACAGCGCACCTGGCATATGCAAATGAGCCACAACACAAGAGCGGGTTCACAAGCAAGTTCACACAGTCAGTAACGAGTGTGTCCACCTTGTGCATTGATGCAGTCCTGGCACCTCCGCCTCATTGAGGCCACTAAACGTCGATGAAAGTCCTTGGGAAGATCATTCCATATCCGAGGAAGGATTTGGCGGAGTTCCTGCAGCATTTTTGGAGGATTCGGATGACGTCGTAAACGTCGCTCCATTTCATCCCAGACATGTTCAATGGGTGACAAATCAGGGGATCTTGCAGGCCAGGGTAACACATTAACATTGTTCTGATTAAGATACTGCTGTACAACTCGAGCAACGTGTCATCTGGCGTTATCATGTTGAAACGTCACTCTAGGGCCGTTCTGTTGCAAAAACGGTAAAGCGGCCATTTGCAAAATCTCGTCTCGGTACCTCACAGCATTCAAGTTCCCCTCAATCACAATCATTGGTGTTCTTGCTGCAGCTGTTATCCCACCCCAGATCATAACGCCCCCACCTCCAAAACGATCCCCTTCCAGAACACATGGCCTGATGTAACGTTCACCTGTGCGCCTGTAGACACGTGTCCTACCGTCAGCTCGGTGAAGCTGTGCCAAATGGTGTTTCTATGGACGTTGAATCGACGAGCAACATCACGCTGCGAGGTACCAGACTGAAGCATACCTATAGCTCTCCATCTGTCATTTTCCCCGAGGTGTGGCATGTCGAACTTGTTCCAGAACGATGAATAGAGGTGTTTTTCTGACTTCTGCACTTCTTAAGACTTCATTGAGTGGAAATGATAAGCGTCTGGTTGTCTGGCCTTTTAAAGTGAACATTGCTGGCCATTTTTCTCGAATATGTCATGCTTCTTGCAAATTTCGTGCAATTCGAACAACAACTGCTTGGTTGCGTTTCTTCGACCATTTTAACACACTCTTTCTCTGGTTCAAATCCAAAAATTCATTCACAAGATTACCAATGAAAAAATTCCATGTCACAATAACTTTTGCCTCTGAGTATATATTATTGGTTTGTTATTACCCATTGGTGTGGTTTCCTTATTTGATTTCGACATGGAATAATATATATTTTTCTGCCGTGACTCCTCCCGGGGTTCGGAGGTATACCGAGACCAGGAGGTCGGGGAGGAACACGTAACACTTGCCATTCTCTCTTCCCCCATCTGCACCGTGTCCAGCCCATCTCAGCCAACTTTTCACCAATCTCCCATCAAGCTCATCTGCACAGCAATATCCTCCCTCAGGTCATCCATTCTCCTTCTATCCACCTTCTTCACTCCCGCAATCCTCCTGACCCAGTTGTTCTCGCAAAACTGCAGCCTCTGCTGTTGGCTCTCTATCAGTCCCACCGTCTTCAGACCGTAAAGGTAGGCCGGCGTTACACACGACATCAGAACCTTTCCTTTCAATCTCCTTGATATCTTTTGTCTGCCATCAATCCCTCCAACCTTCTCCATGCATTCACACCCACCTGAATGATCCTCTGCACCTCTGCCTCTAACTTACCATCTCTGGTTGCTGTTCCTCCCAGATACTGAAACCAGTTTCCCTGTCTAATCTCCTTACCCTCTAACCTGATATGCATTTATTTTCTCTGCTGCCCGACCCATATCACCTCAGTCTTCTCCATGCTCATCTTCAGCCTGTGCTTCCCAAATGCCTTCTTCCACTCCCCAAGTACTTCCTGTATCTCCCACCTATTCTCCTCCACAACAGCCAGATAATTTGCATACAACATACTACCCTCAGGTTCACCTTCCTGCTTATCAGCTGCATCACCATCGCCATGATAAACACGAGTGGGCTGAACGACCTTCCCTGCCTCAAACCGATGTTCACGCCAAGCTCCTTCGCCATCCCAGGGCCAACCAAAACGCTTCCCTTCATTCCCTTGTGTATCCCTTCCACCAACATAACTTCTGCTCTGGCACTCCCATCCATCTCAGTGTCACCATCACCATCTCTCTTGGGACAGTGTGATAGGCCTTCTCCAGATCCACAAATCCTAATGCCATTTCACCTTGCACCTCCAACCTCTTCTCCACCAGCTGTCTCAGGATGAACCTCCCATCCATCATCCCATTACCCTTTCTAAACCCTGCTCTCTTCTCTGACTCCATCTCCGCTCTCTTCCTTGTCCTCCCATTCAGAATCCTCTCCAGTATCTTCATGACGTGACGAAGGAGTGGCAATGCCTCTATATTTCCCCGGATCTTGAGCATCACCCATCTTCTTCCATTCAGTACAATTCACCCTGTCCTCCAATCCTCTGGAAATGAACCCTCTTTCATACATCCAAGAGTCTCTACTGTCCAACTGATTCTGACATTTCCGGTAGCAATTATCATCCTCGTACACACTTCATCAATGTCTAGCCTGGTGTTGGCTTAACGGTTAGGGTGGATGGCTTGAAATGTTAGGGTGCTGAGTTTTTCATTCTACTTAATGGTATCCACACCGCCTCCTCCATGCTTCCGTGTAGTAACCATGCTTCCGGTTGTCCCCCTCTTGTCCCCCTCTATCTTTGATCTTCTCTATCCTCTTCCAGCACTCCTTTTTACCAACTGCCTTCGCTACTTCCCCCATCCACGATAGCTGATTTCTGTCGCTCGATGATGTACCCTTTCCTGAAGTCCTTCCACACAAAACTTCTGCGATTCCCCGAAACACTTTTATGGGCATATTGACCTCTTGTGTTGAAGTTCCTTGGAAGGGAACTCATTTATATATTTTCTATGCAAGATCAAGTGTCTGATTTTCTATTTTCTATGCAAGTAGGGTAGGGTAGGGTAGTGGGGCATGCTACAAAAAAAAAATAAGCAAGTGAATGAACAACCAGGAAAAGAGAAAAGAGGGAGGGGAGGAATCACAGAAACCTGCAAGGGTTAATGGGGTAGGTCGGGTTAATGGGGTAAAAATAATTGTGGGTAAACATGGGGAATGACATGAGATCGTGGTGCACAACTTGTTTGAAGCCATGGAGAGAGAGTAGGATTAAACAGCTTCAGGAAGGCGGTTCCACAAACCAGTGTTTTTTTTGTTTTTTTTGTATACAGAGTCGAGGCTCGTGAAAGAGCTAACATTTATCAAACAAACAAATCAAACAAACAAGCAAACAAAGTATATAAAAAGGGGAGCGGTCGACAAGATGGAGAGAGAAGGGGAGGAAGCACACAAACACAACATTTGAGAGCAGGGACATCGGGAGATGTGTGGGAGGGAGAGGGCCTGGGGTGAGACAGGATAGGCATAAAATGCAAGGACACCAAGGACTTCCAGGAAAGAAGTCGGCACCTCAAAAAAGTGGATTTGGGGTGAAATTAGCGGGGGTAGAAAAGCTCAAGGTTTTGGATTGGGGAAGATAAGAGATGGCGGTGAACAGCCGTTTTAAAGACCTGGAGGGAGGAGTGGGATTGAAGAGAGTGAGGGGGTTTGTTCCAGAGGCGGGAGAAAAGAGGAATGAAGGAGTGAAGGTGAGCAGAGAGTCTTGATTTTGGCAGTTAACCATAAGAGGGTTGCAGGCAGATCTTGTGCGACCTGTAGGAATATTTGGGGGACAGAGCCCAGAGAGAGCTGGGGGAGCAAGGCCGGAGAGGAATCGGTAGAAAACGGAAAGACCACCAACCTCCCTGCGGTGAGTAAGTGAAAGGCCCTCGGAGATAGCGTCATCGCGGGAGATTCCAATGATTCTGAAAGCTTTGGTTTCAACAGCGTGAAGGTGAGCTAGGTGTGAGGCAGGAGCACCAGCCCATAGGGGAGAGCAGTACTCCATTGAGCTGTGCATGAAAGCCTTGTATGTGGTGAGGAGCTCAGGTGTGCCAAGGAAGGACTTCGCACGACGGAGGATGCCCAGTCGGCGACTGGCTTTGGAGGTCAGCTTGGAAATGTGGTTTTCCCAGGAAAGATCATGGCAGATAGTGAGACCCAAAAGCTTGAGTGACAGAACTTCTTGGAGAGGATTATTCAGAAAATAGATGGGAGGGTTGTCCAGTCGGTCATTTCGGAGAGACATCGTAAGAGTGTGAGATTTGTCCAGATTGAAAGGCATGTTCCACTTGTTTGCCCAGTCTGTGATTTTGTCCAGGTCTGCAGAGAGTGAGGAGGCTGCAGACTGCCGATCTGAGGGATGAGGAATGGAGCGGCAGAGAGTGGAGTCATCAGCAAAGAGATAGAGAGGATTTTCAAGAGAGTCAGAGAGATCATTGATGAAGACCAGAAAAAGCACAGGGCCCAGAACACTGCCTTGGGGAACTCCAGCCTGAACAGGAAGAGGAGAAGAGAGAAACCCATTCAGGGCCACACAGAGAGAAACCCATTTCACTACGACTAGAGAGGAGGTCCACCAGCGATGTGTGGAGATTTCCATGGATACCAAAGGAGGAGGGTTTGGTGAGCAGAGCCGGGTGCCAGACCGTATCGAAGGCACGTGATATGTCGAGGGAGACAGCTCTAATTTCCTGTTTGGCATTGAGGACCTCCATCCATTGTTGAAATAGCAGAAGCAGCATGTCCAGAGTAGAGTGACCTGGTCTGAAACCAAATTGATGATCAGAGATCAAGCAATTGGAGAAGAGGAAAGATTTCATATCCGAAGCAATGATGGATTCCATGACTTTGCTGATAATTCGGAGAAGGCTGATTGGTCTGTAGTTGCTAGGATCTGTTTTTGCACCTTTTTTGTGTAAAGCGGTGATGTTGGCTGATTTCCAAGCAGATGGCAGTTGACCTTGAACAAAAGAGAGGGTGAAGAGAACAGAGAGAGGGAGTGAAAGAGCGGAAGAACAGAATTTTAGGACCCGTGGGCTGATGCCGTCAGGTGCAGTTGCAGAATCAGAGTCGAGGGTTGATAGAAACTTTTCCACCTTGTCAGGAGGAAAGAACACGGAGTCCATGAGCAGCTGGGTACAACTGGGTACGGTGGGTACAGAGAGGGATGGGTTTGGGACACAAGATTTAGAGGCAAACACAGAGTTGAGGCATTCAGCTTTTTCACGTCCGGAGTCAGCTGTGTAGCCATTTGAGGTAAGGGAGGGGGTGGGGGGGGGGAACAAACACCAGAAACAGATTTGACCAGATGCCACCAGGATTTTGAAGAGGGAGACAGATAAGAGAGTTCGGTCTTGAGAACGGAGAGATATTGTTTCCTGGCTCTGCTGAGGGTGGACACACACTTGTTTCGGGCTTTGTGAAAGGAAATGAGATTCCCTTCCGTTGGATTTGCTTTCCAGGAGACGAAGGCAAGTTGTTTCTGGGCAACAGCCTCACCACAAGATTCCGTGTACCATGGACGGGAGGAAGGGTATGACAACTGAAGACGAGATGGGATAAATCTGTGCATGAGAGAGAGCAATTTACTTTGGAAGAATTCCCAGGATGAGTTGATGTCAGAGGTGGTAGAGATGGGAGACCAGTCCAGATGATTGATGGCTGCTTGAAGACCGTGCCAGTTGGCCTGAGTGAAATGCCAGACTCGTCGACGCTGAGCAGGCTCCCTGAGAATGGTCAGAGAGATGTCCATTTTAACAAGTACATGATCAGATGAGCCGATTGGAGCAGAAGAAGAGCAGCAGACATTTTCAGGGAAGTTAGTCATAACCAAGTCCAGAAGAGAAGATGCTCCATTGACTGAGATCCGGGTCGGGAAATTGACAGATTGTGTCAGTCCCAGTGAGTCGCAGAAGTCCTTTGCTGAGGAGCCATGGCTGGTGAGAGAGGTACCCAGATTTCAGAATAGCTCGGAGAAAGGGAAGGATGGGGTGGACAAAAGGTTTGATGGTGATTGCGTGAGGCACAATGAGGTGTTATTTGAGGAGGGGGAAGAGCGAGGCAGAAGGTTGGGGGAGATGGAGGTGAGAGTTGGAAGGGGGAAGAAGCGGGGAGGACGCTTTCAGGAGGGGTAGTGAGAGGGGGGAAGTTGAGAAGAAATTAGGGTGGGGAGATTTGAAGGGGAGGGGCGAGGGGGGAGTTTAGGAGGGGAGGGATTTGAAAGGGATGGGATATGGGGGAGATTTGGAGGGGAGGGGTGAGGGGGGAGTCTATGAGGGGAGGGGCGAGGGGGAGTCTTGGAGGGGAGGGGTGTGGGGGGAGATTTGAAAGGGATGGGTGATGGGGAAGATTTGGAGGGGAGGGGTGATGGGGAAGATTTGGAGGGGAGGGGTTATGGGGAAGATTTGGAGGGGAGGGGTTATGGGGAAGATTTGGAGGGGAGGGGTGAGATTGGATTTTAGAAAGTGTACGATTAATGGGAAACGAACATTTATTGCAAAATGAGTTTCTTGTGACCTTCGAGTCAAAAATATGTTTTAGGATGCTGGAGGGAGGATGGAGTGCAGGAGAGTTTAGGGAATGCAGAAAAGAGGCACTGTAAGAGATGGATTTTTTTTTGGGGATGAATAGATTTGGTGAGCAAGTCGAAAGCAACCTTTCAAAGAAGAAGAAGAAAAAGGTGTTATAATATACGACAGAATACAGAACTTGAGGGGAAAGTTTAAACATTTTAAGTTTAACAGTGAAAACTATCTGGGGAAATGGGGGAGAAACACGTGGTCGAAGAACGAACGAACGAATAAGAACGAATAAATGAATGAGAACAACGAATAAGAACAGAGAAGGAAATGTTTTTTTTTGTTGTTGTTGTTTTTTTAGTTGAGATTTTAAACGAGGAAGTAGGCTATGGGGTGAAAAGACTGGGAAAAACAGAGAACGAAAGTTATTGGAGCACAAACGACGGACCGCTGAGAGAAAAACAAAGCCTCAAGGTTGGACACTGTACAAGGCCTAAAAAGACACGACACGAATTAACACGATTTTCTATACAGGTATGAAAGATTTACACCGAGAATCCTGTACACAATACATACACACACCATAAAATAAATACAGTTAAAACGAAAATACAAATGGGAACAATTACTTAACTTCGATTTCGATGGAGAGCGTGGAGAGCTGCGAATAAACGAAACCTCGCCGGCAAGACCAGAAGCGGAAGTCCAATTAAAGAGAAGAGGCAGGGGCACGGGAAATATGATTATTAAGTCGAGGAAAAAATAATACAATCAAATTTAAACAGAGGTAGTTATATAGAAAAAGGAAGGGTAGAAGAGTAGCAGGTACAGTACCTCAAAAGTCTTTTTTTTTAATCAAGGAGTTTTCCTGTATACAAAAAAGTCGTGGATCATGGAAGAGCGAGAGTCTCGAATGAAATGAAAGAAGATAGACGTGTGTTCAAATATAAATATGGAAAAAGTAGTAATTACCCTGCACTCACGAAGCGAAAATCAGGGTTAGGCAATCGGTTACGTACGTGTGCTGTGCGTGTGCCATGTGCCGTGTCTGCATTTTAAAAATTCATTTTCTCGGCAACCTTTTGTCCGATTGACATGAAATTTTACCGTAGGAGCGCCTCTGCCTGTAGCTTCTTTTGCTGAAAATTATGAAGTCATGGGTCACGTGGTCCGGACGCCGTCTTGGAAAAAGCTTACACCTCTATATCTCCCAAACCGCTTAATGGAAAAAATTGAAACATGGCTAATTGTCAAGCACACCCCATGGGGAATAAGATATGTTAATGATGATGTCATAGATGCCTCCATTATGACGTCATAATTCGAGAAGTACAACGCTTGATCTGATCAGTATGAAAAAAAATTCCTCTCCAACTGTTAGTCCAATGAACATGAAATTTTCAGAATATGAGCGGCTCCTCCTGCAGAATTGTTCTAACGATAATTATGACGTCATAGTTCAGCGGTAAAGGCGCCATCTTGAAAAAACCGAAAAACTTTGCCCTTCTATATCTCTGACCCCGCTCCATGGAAAAAAATTGAAACATAGCTCATTGTCAAGTACTCCCCATGGGGAATGATAATATGTTAATGATGATGTCATCAGTGCCTTCATTATGACATCATAATCCAACAAGTACATCGCTTGATTCGATAAGTAATGAATTTATTTTTTCTTAGCAACTGTTGGTCCGATGGACACTAAATCTTCACCATAGGAGCGCCTCCTCCCGTATAATTTTTTTAATGACAAAAATGACATCATATGTCACGTGGTCTGGCAGCCATATTGGATCTAAGCAAAAATCTTTGAAAATATTCTCCTCTTAAACTGCTTAACCGATCAATGCAAATCTTTAGCTAATTGATCAACTACCCATGGGAAATATAATTTGATAAAAGTGACATCATCAGTCACTAGTCTGGCAGCCATATTGGATCAAAAAAAAACCCTTAAAAAACAGAACAGATGGCTTGCACCAAGTCCTTCTCAAGACTGCGCAGGGTAAGTATTCTATGAATACCATCTAGTTTTAATGAGTAACGCAGAGGAGAAGTGATGAAAATATGGAAGCCCAAAAATCAAAATAGGATGTGTGTCGACTGATGTCTTGAATATTCACAACTCCACATTACCATTGGGATTGCGGTGTAAACTTTCCATCAATAAACTCATGTTTTAGTGCTTACACTTACAGGTCAATCCATGTATCAATCCCCAAAAGCGGTCCAAGCATTGGGAAAAAAAATACTTGGAAAAAAAAATTAATCAACAACGTGCACACGGAAGTGGGTAAAATGGTGGGTTATTGGTGAAGACACTGACTGGCATCCACGAGGTTGTGGGTTCAAATTTAGCTGAGAGCAGCAGTATTAAGGATTTAGTGTTTAAGCTTCAGGAAATCAAGTTGGTTTCAGAACTGGCAAGTCACCGATGGGCTCTGTTAAAAACCCAGCCAGCTCATTAACGACCTCCAGGGTGGGAGATAATGTCCCTGCCCCACCTGGTCTGGTGTCTGTGTGATGCCAATGCACTCTCTGCAGTTGACTCTTATTCCCTTCCCTTGTTGCAGGAGATCATTCCGAATGATTGTGGATCCGAACCTTGTCTTGGACTTACAACATGAAAGTCTCCTCGAAAAGCTTCCTCAAAAGGTTCTCGGTCAGGTCAGTCTTTTGGGACCCAGTGCTACCTGCCGCATGGTCAAGTTGGCGGCAGCTAAACCGACACCCTTCATTGGCTTTGCTAGTGGGGAGGGTGACTGTGACACCCTGCCAGGACCAAAAACAACGCCTGGCAAAGGGCGGATGAGCTTCCGTAGGGAGCCAACGGCCATACAGTAAAGAGATGGTGTCTCCTAAAAAAACACCCATCCGGTCTGAACCGGTTCAAGTCAACCAAATAGTTTTTAAATGGTACGTGCTTCTTCCTTGCTTGAAAAGGATAGAGCACAGGCAATCCCCATTGGTTGATTGTTATGACGTCGCTGGTACCCAGAGTATCCTGGGAAGTGACGGTTGTGAGACATCACTTCCCCCAAGCTCAGTGGCTGTTTTAAGTGTCGGTCTCATCAGTGTGTGTGTGTGTGTGTGTGTGTGTGTGTGTGTGTGTGTGTGTGTGTGTGTGTGTGTGTGTGTGTGTGTGTGTGAGGGCGATATTACGAGCCTTAGCCCAGGTATAAAAAAAACAAGAGAAAAATGACCACAGTGTGGTCACCAGCTGCGACGTGTAGAATCATGAGGATATCCGTTGCAATATGCGCTACCACATTCGACCAGTCATTAAATTATACGCATGCACTAGCGTCTTTTTGTCTTTCAGCTAAATTTATTATGGTTTCTTCAAACAAATCGCGATTTTAGTCCGCGATGTTCTTACCTCATACCAACGCACGTCCGAGTGTATGCGCATGCGCTATTCAAAAAGGCACCCCAACAACAAGAACAACAACGCGGTCCTCTCATAGAGCTGCTCGTCGCAGCTAAAAAAAATCTAAAAATGAGAGTGACCGACCACTTGATCACCATTATCAAATTTTCCAAAAATTCACCATTAATCAGCAAATGCAAGTTGAGTGAGTTTACCACCAGTAATTTGTTTCTGGAGGCAGTAACATGTTGTGCACGACTGGCTGAAACAAATTGCGACATCTTCATCATCAACCGGACGCCTGCGATCATGAATCAGGTCACATGTGTAACACGGTTACCTCTACAGCAGGGAATTCGCTGGAATTGGAATTCGCTGGAATTGGAATTCGCTGCAATTGGAATTCGCTGGAATCGCTGCACGTTATGGACTTAATTTTGATGCTGATCGGAGCGAGCAGTATCAGTTTTTTGAAATTTCACTTTATATCAAAAACAAGGAGGCTTCTGGGTGTGATCAAAGCACCCAAATAGAATGTCTGTACCACCAATGTTGCCAAACATATGTACAGATTATTGCCTCCTGTTTAATCGTGAGTTGCGAGCTATATGCACAAGCATTATTTTGTGGTAACGAAGGGTTGAATTTACCGCCATGTCAAGATGATTGCAAAATGGAAACCAGGAGGGACGAGGAAGTTGTACTACAGACCATTGAGTGGGACATGGACTTGATTATTTAAATTAAACATTTCGGAAAAAGTTGCACGTGAAAATCATGTCATTTCCCATTGAGAAGGTGTATCGAGAGGTTTTGGAGACACCGAGGATGATGGATTAGGAATAACATATTGTTCTTCTTTAAAGGGCACGATTATTCCCAAATTCTTATGGGGTTGAAGGCTGGTGTTGGCTTAACGGTTAAGGTGACTGGCTTGAGATCTCAGGGTCCTGAGGTCAAGCCCCGTCATCCTTCCCAGGTATGCAAAATGCGTATCGGCTTACTGGGAAGAATGAGCCATTAGAGTGGCAGCCTGTCCAGGATTGTGCTCACTGGCCTAGGAAACTGCTTTGGCAGCCCTATGCAACTGAAGATGCAAAAGCAGTGGTCTTCTTCTTCTTGTGGCCTTGTCCAGGGAAAGCTTAGACACCTTAGCGAAGGACACCGTGAGATCCTTAACATCCACCAACTCATTCCGGCAGACAGGACGCGTGCTCAACGTCCATCCGAAGGAGGGCATACACAAAAAGATTTTAAACCTCAACCTACAGGGATGCTCCATTGCTCCAATGACAATTGAAGACAATAATACATTCAATCTCACTTATTCTGAAAGTCCCACGCAGTATTGCTGATACACCATGGTCTACATATTATGCTACGTACACCTTGCTCTGCTCTGAGAGCTGCTTATGACGACAAGAACGAGATAAACCGAAGCCCCGGGTTTGAATCTCCGCTCAACTTGCGGACTGAATTTTGCAAGGGATTTACAAACAAGAGTATACTGTATTTGCCAATGGTGTTGGCACAAGCCAGGGTGTTGCCTTCAGTGGAGAAATAAAAATGGCTGGCCTTGACAGCTAAAGATGGCCGTTCACACTTGATATGCAAACTGGATGAAAGAAATTTGTTTGTAATGTAAGAGCTGCTGTCTGAACAGCAACCGCACTCAGAGATAGAGAGCAGTGTAATCATAATATGTCAAGGTATACCTAAGAAGATCAGAGCACTTGCTACGCACAGGTTAGGGCAGCAACCTGGGATTTGTTCAGGTTGCCGGAGATATCTACACCTGGTTCAACGTCCAAACTACAGATAGGGCACCTTGTGACGCAACTTCCTGCCAGCGAAACACCAACCTGTTAGAGTCGGCCTGAGAATCAAACTCACACCTCAAAATTTGAAGGTACGTACGTTCCCTCTGCAGCATCCTGTTGGACGAACAAGCATTCTTTGCAGCTATCAGCGGAAGGGAATTGAAAAGGGATTTAGCTCCACCAAAGATTCCAGGGAATACAATCAGCCTGGGATGACAATGGAGAAGTGTACAAACATTCTAGTAAACAATGCTAAAGTAAAGCAATTGGAACTAGAAGGGCACCAGGTAGAGCACATACCTCCGCGAGGCTGAACAGTTGATGTTTTGTATCCACTGATAGTCCGGATCTAGATTCGGACCCGAACCAAAATCTAATCGGCTTGTTCTCGTCACCAAACCAACTCGTCCACCAAGTTTAGTCATAACTCGTCCATAACTTTTATAAATAACCTGCTATGTATCGCTTTTCACCCGATCTCTCAATGGTGAAGAATCACTGAATAAATTAAATAATTCCCATATCCGAATCCATATTCAGATCTTCACCAAAATTGAATTAATTCTTCCTTGTCAAACACACAAAAAGTCCAACAAGTTTCGTCCAAATCCATCCATAACTGTTTTAAATATCCTGCTGTGTATCGCTTTTGGCCCGATTCCTCAATGGTGAAGAATCACTGAGAAATTAAATAATTTTCATATCCGAATCCATATTCAGATCTTCACCAAAATAGTCTCGATTAGTACTCGTCCGACACCCAACCTTTCCACCAAGTTTCGTCCAAATCCGTCCACAACGTTTTGAGATATCGTGCTATGTATAGTTTTTGGCCCTATCTCCCAATGGTGAAGAATCACTTAATAAATTAAATAATTCCCATATCCGAATCCATATTCAGATCTTCACCAAAATTGAGTTAATTCTTCCTTGTCAAACACACAACAAGTCCAACAAGTTTCGTCCAAATCCATCCATAACTGTTTTAAATATCCTGCTGTGTATCGCTTTTGGCCCGATTCCTCAATGGTGAAGAATCACTGAGAAATTAAATAATTTTCATATCCGAATCCATATTCAGATCTTCACCAAAATAGTCTCGATTAGTCCTTGTCACACACCCAACCGCTCCATCAAGTTTCGTCCAAATCCATCCATAACTTTTTGAGATATCCTGCTATGCATCGTTTTTGGCCCCATCTCCCAATGGTGAAGAATCACTTTTAAAATTCTAGTAGCCGGATCCGAATCCGGATCTTCACCAAAATCTAATCATTTCGTCGTTGTCACATACACTACATTTCTGCCAAATCTCGTCCGAATCCGTCCACAACTTTTTGAGATATCTTGTTCACAGACAGACAGACAGGAGTGAAAACACAACCTCCATCCACCTTTGGTGGTGCAGGTAATGAAGTCAATGTTTCCAACTTGCTTGTTCTGATGATGGCTGATATTTTCTCGAAGTGGAAAAACTTGGAACAGCTGGGATGTACATTTGTGTAGGCAACCAGAAAGTACAAATTGTTGGGTGGATGTTAAAGTGTCCTTCGTGAAGAGTAGGTGAGCTATCGATGGCACCATGGCCAAATTCCTGTCCTAGTCTGAGTTGAACATCAGGCGTAGCCAGACCTGGGTGAAGCTTCCCCTGGGCAGACCCACGAGAACGTGGGAATAATGGCGGCCGTTAAAGAAGAAGAACGATTTTACCACCTTCACAATCATGCAATAATAATTTGTTCTGGGTACCGGTGATGACTCGCCTGCTGTCGTTTAAAGTCCACTAACAACCCGTCCTGGCAGACAATTCATACAGTTTGATGCCCCTCCAATGGACAGTGCACACATAGATGCATCGTCATGCATGTGAAACAACAAGGTGACAGTTTTATACATAGGTCGAGGTATAACCCAGAGTCAACAGCTTAAAGGTGAGCGCGCACCCCCCAATATACCTGGCCAGGCCAAACCGCATAATGTAAATAAATGATTTATCCAGAGCAGCTTTACATCAAGTGCACTCTTCAGTAAAACACTTGGATCTTTATCAGCCTAAAACATGTTCGAGCATACACGACAGCATTCCTAATGTCCCATAGAATGAAGAATGTCCGATTCCAATATAGCGGAATTGTTAGACATCTATTTGTCTACTCAGAGTCTCTGTGCCCACGGTCTGTTCCAATATTATTGTGATGCAAGTGCTGCCAAAACAACATCATTTATCACTCATCAAAACCCTTTGGGGGAACGAAAGGGGTCGGGGACGTGGTGCTCGGCTATTCTCAACTCTAGGGACAACCGGAACAACTGTATTTTCAAAACCAATTGCAACAGCAAAGAGGAAAAAAACAACGATATTTTCTGAGTTCATAAAAGTTTCGATAGAGGACATTTGAGACTGGTCTGGAGAGCATGTCAAGACAAGTGTTCAGAAATGAGAATGAAAGCAGGGTGGGGATGAGGAAACGGCAAAGTGGAAGGGAGGCCGGGGCGGAGCGGCGAACTGAACTCGACGCCCCTGGGTTCAGAGGCAGACATCCCGCCACGGCGCCAGGCGACCGATAAGCAGACATGGCAGACACTTGTCGGTAGCGTCCATGGGTGGTCAGGCACCCACGTTAAAAAAAAAAAAAAAAAAAAAAAAAATGTCACTAACGTTTGACTGTGTTGCAACGTGGAGAACATAAACAGGCAGGATAAACACCCCAATGATCACAAAAATGAGAAAAGCGGTTGCATTAATAAGAAAACCCTATTTAGGATTGCTGAGTTGGGGGGAAAAAAACCCATCAACCTCAGGACATGTTAAGAGGTAGCTGGGAATATTGTTTTCCAATGAAATTATGAAGAGGCTTGCCATTTCCGTATCAAAGTTGGTTCCGTGTGACTAAGGTGTCCCCACCTTGAATAAGAAGACAATTGGTAAGCTATTGTTAACGAGGGCCTTCTCCGTTAATGAGGCCTCTCTGAAATAAGTTCTGAAACATAACCCATGTCTAAAAGGTTGGTGCACGAATCTTCAACTTCCAAATCTACTTTTATTCAGCCGCATCATTTCCAACAAACGTAAAGCTAAAATGAGGGTGTTTCTTATTGAGTAGGTCAAATTTATCAGAGATAACTTTAGCAAGGCGGTCACCGTAACAAAAGTGGTAACATAACAGATGGCTGCGTGAGCAAAGGTCAAAGTAATAAATCAAATGTAAATATTTTATAATCAAATTGGACAAACTAATGCCTGGATATAGAAGCCATTCATGAATGATGTAACCCCGCACTGCACTTACACACGTGGATAAAGGTGCAACCTCACTGATCTTTTTATAAGAATTGTATGCTGTTTGACTTGTCAAAAATAACAATTTTATTAATATTATTATTACTTGTGGGGCATGCTTGCACACTGCAAGCAACTGCTGGGGTGCATCCTATGTACTGCCATAATACAAATAAGCTTTTTATATTTGATGAAGTGGATTGCGCATGCAGCAAAATAACTCAAGTAAATCAAGAATATTAGTGAATAGAATGAGATTGGATTAATAGTTCATATTTGTCTCTCCGAAAAGACCGTCTGGACAACCCTCCCATCTACTTTCTCAACAATCCTCTCAAATAAGTTCTGTCGCTCAAATTTTTGGGTCTCACTATCTGCCATGATCTTTCCTGGGAAAACCACATTTCCAAGCTGACCTCCAAAGCCAGTCGCCGTCTGGGCATCCTCCATCGTGCGAAGTCCTTTCTGGGCACTTCTGAGCTCCTCACCACATGCAAGGCTTTCATCCGCAGCTCAATGGAATACTGCTCTCCTCTCTGGGCTGGTGCTCCTGCCTCACACCGAGCTCGGCTTCACGCGGTTGAAACCAAAGCTTTCAGAATCATTGGAATGTCTCGCGATGAAGCTGATTGTGAGGGCCTTTCACTCACTGCAGGTAGGTGGTCTTTCTGTCTTCTACCGACTCCTCTCCTGCCTTGCACCCCCCCCCTGCTCTGTCTGTGCTCTGTTCCCAAAATATTCCTACAGGTCGCACAAGATCTGCCAGCAACTCTCTTCTCGTGAAACTGCCAAAATCAAGACTCTTTACTCACCTTCACTCCTTCATTCCTCTATTCTCCTGCCGCTGGAACAAACTCCCTCACTCTCTTCAATCCCAGTCCTCCCTCCAGGTCTTTAAAACAGCTGTTCGACAGCATCTCTTATCTTCCCCCATCCAAAACCTTGATCCTTTCTACCCCTGTTAAAACACCCCAAATCCGCCTCTTTCAATCCCCAACTTCCTGCCTGAAATTCCTGGAAGTGTTTATTTGCTTTATACCATGTACCCCTCACTCCTCCCTTAGCCTTCCCCCTTCCACAGATCTACTGACGTCCCTGTTCTCTACTGTTGTTGTGCTTGTGTGCTTCCCTCTCTCTCGCCCTCTGGTCTCCTGCTCCCTTCATTGCATGTTTTATGTTTGTGGGTTTCATTTCATTTAATGAAATAAATAGAGGAAGGAGCTTTTAGATTTTAGATAAATAGAGGAGTCTTTAAATAGAGGGAGGAAGCTTCATTTTATGTTATACGATACATCTGTGGGTTTTGTATGGGGAGGGAGAGGAATAGGGCAAGAGTGAAGGTGTGTCTGTGTGTGTGTATGTTTGTGTATGTGTGTGCGGTGTGTGTGCGTTCGCATGATAATGTAAAGCGCCACGAGGGTCGTTAACTCTGCTTGATGGGGCTATATAAGACTCCTTTATTATTATTATTATTATTATTATTATTATTATTATTATTATTATTATTATGTGTCTGTGCATGTTTTCATGTTCAGTGTGTTAGCTCTTACACGAGCCTCGATTCTGTATACAAAAAAAACAAAAAAACAATCTTTATACTGTATAAAGGTTTACAGCTATCGTTTACTTATAGTAATTGTTCATGTAATTACGGAAAAGCTTATCAAATAAGAGGCGTGTGTTAGCGTTGCCTAGCAACCAGTTTGAGTGTCAGTTCCATTGTATTTGGTCATGTGACAGGCAGTGAGCGGACTGAGGCTGCACCGGCCGATTTTTATTCGTGGATATTTTCGTTTACGGACATTTTCCGACGGCTTTGATTTTTTTCCCTGGGATATTGGCTTTGAGTCCATCAGTATGCAAACTTTCAGCTTTCCACCTCACCTAAAATGTACTAAACATTTGTATCAGTGAGTGAGTAGTTAGAGCTTTATATATATGATCAGTAATCCCTTACCGGTTTCACAGGAGGGGACTATAGGTTTGCATTCCGTCTGTCTGTCTGTCTGTCTGTACCACCTGTGGTTTTCTAGACATTTTTCCCATACCCTTTAACATATTCAACTGAAACTTGATACGTGGCTTTATTATGATAAGTTAAAGAAAAAGTTCGAGTTTCAGGGCATTTTGCCAATGTTTCACGGAATTATACCCTTTTTGCTTGGAACAAGACCATTCATTGGGACTGTCAGGTGACATGTATTTCAAAGCAATTCTCCGCTTGTTATTATTATTTCAGACATGACATGTCTTTACACTTTTTTTGTACACTTTTTGTTGTTATAATATTTTGAAAGCCAATTATGTCTCATTTATTTATTTAGTTATTACAGACAGCAGAACATAATCCTCAAGTGTTAAAACGTATTTTAAAAATACATTAAATTGCCAGACTACGTAAGCCATTTTAGAGATAAAGGAAGAAGAAGCTATTTGGTGGGGTGCGAAGGTGGGGTCGGCAGTGTCTATTGTAAAGCTTGGACAGGCGGTATTAACACACATCATTTGTGAGATGTACAAATTGCATACGGGTCATGCTAACGGCCAAAAAAGCCCCGTAGCACAAATGATCACTTTAGAATCCAGTCATGGAGGAAGTGAACCTAGTGGCTCAGCATTAACACCCTGCAAGTACGAAAGGGGGCTATTTGCACTCTATGTACACAGGCCTGGTTGAGAAGTTTGGCTGCATTGTCAAAGTGATCAAGTTCTGTCCTTGGAAAAAAGTAGCTGCCTAAGGTGGGAGGCCACAACAAGAGGGCATAGAGAATAGAGGTTTTACAGTATTTCATTTATTGCATCGGTACATAACATACTTGGAAATTAGGTCGTGGCCGCATCTGTGCAAGGGAAGTTTCTTTTTTTTGCCAACACAATGGTAATGCTGTAGTGGGTAAGTGCCGATGGAAATCTGGTGCTTTAACCAATACCTGAATTTTATTCTTCAATAAATCAACTGTCCAGCAATCACGACTTATTTTGTAGTCAATGATGTGCAAAAAGGTGAATGTAAATGTCATTATTGCCATTGTAATTACATCATTTTTTTTCAACACAAATTTGCTTGGCTCAGAATTTAGCGCCGCTGCTTCGTTGATGATTGCACTATACAGAAAACAAATTAATTAAGTAGTTAATTACTATTAATCAAAGATCGTAAAGGTAACTAAAAGTTGTATCGTAAAGGTAAAAAACACTTTTCTCATCCACTGATGTATAGCACAGCAGCACTGCCCCATCTGCGCACAGCAACACTAGTGCGGAGAGAAAGAAAAGTCCTTTAAAAGGGTGAGGTCAACCACCTCTCCACTGCATAATCACCATCGACTTATCTCCTCTCAAAGCCCATACTGCTGGACAGAAAGCGCCTCCGCCCCTCCGACCATCTTGAACGCCCATTCTTCGCATTTCTGTGCCCGTCAGAGGAAGATAAGAGGAGCCCATCGGTCATCCCTCGGTCTGCCGGCCCTCTCCGGTCGGCCCCGTAGGGTTGCCTTTTCATGAAAACTTCTCGGTGCCTCCCAGGGGTCACAATGACAGTGGCTGTTATGTGCGAGACGACGGATGCGTCAGCAAGGAAAATGGTATTCTGGTGATTCAATTGCCATACTTTATAGTCAACAAAATGTGGAAAATGCTAATATACACTCCTTTGATAGTTTGGCTCAAAATGAGGACACCCAATAAAGACTAAACAAAGTAAAACTTGGTTCGGTTCTTTCCCAGGCATCAAAGAGCAGTCAAGCCAAAGGAAGTACGAACATGGCGAAGCAGCCATCTTGGAACGAAAACCCCATCCTTGGCTACATGATAACGAGGTTGCTATAACTTCGAAAATAAAAAAGTTTTCCAATCATTCTTAAACACACACGTTGATCGCATCGAAAACCAAAAATACCACAATAGCCTGGGATAAAGAGGAACACAAAAGTTTAGGATTCCTTTTGGGGTTTGACCATCTGCCGTGCCACATCCTTCATCCCATCCAGCAGTGGTTGAGCCCATACTCTTGACAGACACAGGGGTGCTCGTGACAACTTGTGATATTCAAGGCCGGAATTATTCCTCGACAGTTTCCACTCTGAGCTGCAGGGTGTTACATTTTCTGTCGAGTGGCCATGGGAATCAAACCCAAACCGAAATTTAATTGTTTTCGTCATATGACCTTTTGAGAAAATTGTGGTGATACAAAGTGTATTAAAAATGGCGAATTTGTATTTCAAAATCCACATGAAACATCATTACAGCTTGGAAATATTACACGTACTCGTAAAATACGCAACGTAAGCTTAAAAAATGAAACTGGTTTTTACTTTGTTTGGAGTGTTAGTGTTAAACAGCGTCAAACAGTGTTAAAAGCTAGGATTTTTTCAAAAGCAAATTGTACTAAGAGTCACGCTTGTAAGAAAGCTGTGCCGTTCCCAATATCGATCTTTTCCGATTTATGATAGTCACTACTTCAACTCAATAATTGCTAAAGAGTTGAGATTTCATGAAACTGGCACTGTACATGTGGCATGTTCCTCACTGTCCAGCAAGTCGGGTAGGACCAAAAGCTGTTTGAAGGTCCCTTGGGGCAGAGTCAGAGCTGAAGCATTGACTAGGATTTGAAAGGCAACGCGCAACACCGCCGGTCGAGGCTTTGACAATGCTATTGCACTGCTTGCTCTGCGGTACAGTAGTGCATAGCTGTCAGAGCCCTGACCCGCAGCAGGAAATGCCTCGCCATGCCAATGAACGCTCGGCCACCATCGTCCGCTCCTCGTCGACTTCCGCCATGTGACTTATTCCACATCCGGTCGCTTCACAAGCTGTCACCGCGCACCGGACGCCAACTTGTCGGACACCAGTGTGTTCCTCGACTACCGATACGTGTTCGATTCGCGGCACAGCGACCGAATGTTTAAGGGACATCACTTGTCGTGCTTGCTATGCTCTACTCTACGCGTGACCTCCTGCATTTCCCCTCTTGATTGCAGCTATCATAACCACAACCACACCTTTACCAATCTTTCACCGTGCACTACCATGCCCTCAGCACACCATTGCAAGTCGCAAACCACCGCTGTTGTAAGATAACACAACAACACAATGCACACACACACAGAGACCTTGTCATTTGAAGCCATCAAATAGTATTTCCATGTCTTACGGCCGTAATCAAATATGCATTCTCCAACAACATTTCCAGCAAAATGACTGTCACCGGTTACTTAAAATTTCAATTATAAATACAGCAAAGCTTACATCCGCCCTGCATCTTGAAAACCAGGAACTTAAGGAGAAAGGCCGAGCAACAGAGGGTTCAAGGAGAATCAGGTTCATGGTGTCGTTTTTTAATCTGGGAGTAGGGGGGGGGGGGGGGGGAATGTCGGACATTCACAGAACTGTATCTTCTAACTCAAAGACAAACAATGTCCAAACTAAAGCAAATGTGCATGCACTCAGCAAGGCCATAAAGTGCTCGTAGAACTGCACTGCTGCCACCTTCGATATTTCCACCTAAATAACAAACTTCCGGTTTGCCTATCTCCTTGTACAAACGTTATCGATATAGTCCATGATTTCCAAGATTAAAAGGTGAGCTAATAGTGAGGAGAACAAAGAAGATTATTATGGTGACCATCAATGAGCACACTCATGGATGATTTAAAGAGAAAAAAAAATCTAATCAAAGCTTCTGCTGACGACCTGTGATACAAATATATGAGCTTATACGATGGGGAAGCAAACTCCGACACCAGCAGCACCTGATCAAACCGTTCCACCAAAGTCTCACAAACACAACAAATGCCTGAGACCTCCCTCCTGGTGTGTAACAAACAGTGCACGTGAATCTAAGCCCTGAAACTTGTGGTCTCACCCCTCCCATCCATCCAAAGCCTGCTTTTCAACTTTGCCCGCACACAAGGAAACGCAGCCCTCATGAGCTGGTTGCGGGTCGCCCGATCGAGCAATCCCTTGCCTCCCCCCGGTATGTTCCCATTCTCTACGGATCAGGTGGCAAGATGATGGGAGATAGGGTGGGACGGAGAACCATTGAGGAGAAACGACGATTGCGGGGTTGGGGGAGGGCGGGCCAACAAATAGGTCTCTTGTATTTCCATCCACTACTCAGGCCTTCCTATGCTAATTTACCCTCGGCTTAAACAGCTGTGGCATATCAGCAGTACACCCCCCCACACCATTCATACATTCCTGCGAGCTGACTGTCGGAACCCTGAAGCCCCTACTGCAAGCTGCCTTCCTGTTGAAGCAGGAAACAGGCTTGAGGGCCAACATGCAGGACCCTGAGTCATGATGTGCTACCTAACTGAGTCAGATTTCAAACACAAGAAACACGAGAGAGGTTCTTTCAAAGCCCATACAAGGAAATCGGCAAATGATCATGGTAATATGAAAGAGAAAAAAAGAAGAAACAATACCTTTACTTTAGAAAAGCGTGAGCATGCAGAAAGCATTCTAAACATTGCAACCTACAAGCAGCGACACAACTTTCACAACACAATAGTACACCATATATGACCGGAAGCAGGAATTCCAAGACACAAAAAAATATCCTAAGTGGAATTGTGGAATTTTTACAGATCATGAAAGGTTCAATAATTATATGGAGAAAATTTGTGGCATAGATCTTCACACTTGGGGGGGAAACGCGTGGGGTAGCGGAGTTTTGTCTATGTCTATATCGCAAAAAATGTGACGGTACGCAACAAGATCTATCTTTGTTCACTATTAAAAGTGGAAGATCCTTCATGTCTTTTGGAAGACATTTTCCCAAATGGCTCAACTCAAGATGGACAAGACTCCTTTACCAAATAACATCCGCAGGTTGAGCGAGAGCTTAAAAAGTACGTTTTCCCTTCTTTTGATCAATTTGATGTCTGAGACGTCAATAAATTACTGCTGCTCTCATTTGCACAGAGTTGTTAGGGTTAGGGTTGTTAGGGTTAGGGTTAGGGTTAGTGAACAACCAAAGGTGTTTTCCACAATGTCGTGCAAAATAAGATAGTTTTGAGAATTTTGTGCACATCGACGACGACATATTTAACAGCCCCAATTATTCCCGACAAGGGGTTGGCCGGGGAACTTTTCTGGCACAGGTTTTTCATGAACCGGCTGGCCAGGTCTGACGTTCGACGATTTGGGCAGGAATTTGCAAGTTGCTCATGGTGCCAGTGTTAGCTCGCCTACTCTTCGTGAAAAACGCCGCGGAATCTTTAACGTCCAGCTTGGACCAGAGCCGGTGGGTGGATCATCCGGCTTAACGACCAGAAATACCAGGATTACGGTTTGTAGCTGGAACTATAAACTCAGGCTCCACGGCTCGAAGACGCGTACGCGTACCTCGATGCTACCCTGCCAGTCCATGGGATTTGTAAATATCTTCCACGAAAAAAAACAAAGCACGTGATGATAAAAGGAACAAATCACCGAATGATGTCACGAACATTCATCCCAAGAGCATTGCAAGACCACAAAAGCGAAGAGGCTATCAAGAAAAACGTGGCAGGAAATAGTTATATTCTGAATTTAAACTTTTAAAATGTTGATTCCTCGAAGAATATGGATGGGCGCGTTTTTTTTTCCAGAAACAAAAAGTTTGCAGCTTCGATGAACAAAGTTTGACCATCCTGAATGCGCCCCGAGATCTTCTCCAATGCCAATGATAAATCAGAGAGAGATCTTCACGTGTAAGACCCGATAACCGAGCGCAGTCGGGGCAATCGCTCGCCCCAACGACGTAAACCAAAGGCACGTAAATGGGGATCATAAAAATCTTCCGTTATACATCTTGGGCGGACTATCTACAGACACCAAAATATGTTAACTCCCTGTTTCCCAAAGTCGAAGGAAACCTTGTTTTCTTGAGGAGGAACGCGAACGAGAGAGCCGCCCCCCTCGCCACCCAAGCTTGCCAAATGTCAAGACAAGAACGCAAGCAACTCGAGGAAGTCATATAGTGACCAGCCGATGCCCATTTTAATATTGCACTGCTAGTTAACAAACAGGACAGTAGTACAACACTAAAAGGGCAACGGATGGACACGAGGGTCTCGACGCCTCTCCGACTCCAAGCATGGCTCAGCGTGCGTCCCTCGATCGGCTCAGTCAACCGACAACCTTGGAGGAGCCAACTTCAATAACCGGCTTCGCAGAGCTCAACGACTTGGATATCACAAGACAACAGAACCCACAGCACAGGTAGGTAGAACTTCCATCAGAATAAGAGAAAAGCAAACACCAGTTGAACGGGTCAACCGCGTCCCTTAATCCAAGGTCTTAACCAGGAAGCACCGTCATGTTAGTGTTTATGAATGACTGGAGATGTTTACATTACATTTACAACTCAATTCCCAAGGAGCAACTTCGTCCGGGCGACAAAAATTTTAGGCCCGAAGTTAAAGGGAGTAACAATTCCTAAATTTACGCTACCCCTTTCAAAACAAGCCCCCCTTCTGCCAACAACATCTCGCCGAGTATCTTTTGCACGTATCCAAGCATTCCATTTGCAACTCACTCGGTTATCAACAAGGAATGGCGTTTGGAAGAAAAGGAAAATGTTATACAATCACCAAAGAAGTTCCAGAAGACAAGTCTCAGCAAAGAGTTATACAAGTTGGAGTCCGCGCACGACAAGTCCAACGCGGACGACAACACGAAGGAGAAGGACAACAAAACAACTGGAGCGACGAGCTCGTCGTCGTCAGGAAGACATGTTAAAAGCAAGTCACTTTGAAGGATGGATGTTATTTTTCGCTTTGCTAAGTTTAGCCGTTTAGAGAACGTCACGTGGAAAAGGCCGTAAAAGAGCAAAAGCCACCGTAGATGGTCCGTGTCCCCGTTGTGATGGTCAGGACTTTCTTGGGACGAGTTCGAGAAAGAGTATTGAAGAGGACTTGACAGAAGTTGCTTCCAAAAGTGAAAAGATGGACGCTCTGGGAAGTTCGAGCCGAGGACGATACAACGAGGTCCCTTTAAGGGAATAAAAGGAGCTCTCATGAATCGCCCGCTCTTTTGTACAGCACCGAGCGAGGTTCCCCGGTCACGTGCCCTTGAAGGAGCACCACCGTGGGACACGGGACTGGGTCACGAGGAGGAGCCCGAGGGCGACACGACGACCCTGCAAATGTTCCTTGCGGAGCATTTCTCAATTTACGTGGATCTTCGGACACGTCCGGAATATCCGTTACAAGTTTCCTTTTAAAGAAATCGCGACCCCGTGGTGCGTCCGACGCACCGCCATCGCCATTTGCAGCGTGTTTACCGCCGATTCCAGCACCGGGAATGTTCGACCGAGTTTTTTTGTTGTTGTTGTTTTGTTTTGGTTTTTTTCTCCCTCTGTTTCTTCGCATGAAAGTAGTGGAAACGCCGAGGGTCCCGAGCCGGGTTAGTCTTCCCTCACGAGCATTGCAGCGACGTCAAACAGCGACCACCTACGTCGGCCTTCCATTCGCTCGGTTCCAAGTCCTAGTCTTTTTCCCGGGCCTCGCGTGGACCGTTCCCTTCCGAGATTCCCGTGGGAAGAACAGCATTTCTTCATGGGGGAGGATGAGGAAGTGGAGTGGTGGTGGGAGGGACTCGGCCCTCTCTCTCTCTCTCTCCATCTCGGGTGCGCGTGGGAAGCGCGCGCGGGAAGCGCTCGCGCTCGCAGCACGTGCTCTCTCTCTCTCTATCTCCCTCTCTCTCTCTCCCTCTTTCTCTCTCTGTCCCCTCGCTCACGCTCGATGTCGTCGAGGGCGGATCCTCCTTCCCGAGCACCGCGAACCGCAAGCGAGTCCCGTGCTCGAGGACACGGAGCTCTGTGCTCTACGCACGGCTCCGACTCGAGGACACGGACCACCCACGTGCGGCGGGGCCTCGGGCTCGGAGTTGCGCGGAAAGCGCGGCGGAAACGGTCCTGCGTTCGGCGAGCTGACGTCAGGCACGCTCCTTCTCGCTCTCCCCTCTCTCTTTCTCCCTCCGTCTCTCCCCCTTTCCTTTTCGCTTTTCCTCTCCTCCCTCTCTTCTTCACCCCCACCCGATCACTTTCCCACCTCCCCCCGCCATATCCCCAACCTCTCCCCACACCCCGCACGAGGACCCGCCTCATCGCACAGGCCGCCCCCAGGGCCCGCGACGTTTCCCCGTCTCTTCTCGTCGCCCTCGCTTCCTTTAAAAAACATTCGCACGTCGCACTAAGGCCGGACAAGTGACGAAGAGAGAGGGGCATGTCGAGCGGCCATATATATTAACGGGGGTGATGGAGCGACCGTCGGGTTTGGGAGGAGAGAGGGGAGGGGGCTGGGGGGTCCAGGCACGAGAAGCGCGCGACACCTGAGGAAAGCGAGCGAGAGGGAGAGCCCGCGCGGGGCCGCGTCGCGCGGCGATCCCGCAAAGTTTGGCGCGAAAACGTGGAAACAAGTTGGGGAAAAATTTTAAACTTTTTTTCTCGTGCCCGCGGACCCTCCCGCCGTCGTTTGCCACCCGATTGAGGCACGACCCGCGTGCGGCCACGCCGAATAAATTCCCCTTTTCTCACCGTTTGCATCGAGCCTGTCGACCGCAGCCTCCATCTTGGAATAGTTGGCATTCCACGGTGAAAAAACCCAGTCTTATTTGCATGCATCGCGGCCGGCCATTGGGCGGCGGTAGCCCCTTTTGAAATGTAAGCCCCTCGGCCATTGGATTGCTGTCACGTGACCCGTTTTGTATAGTATTAATGAAAAACGTCCCGGGTTTCGCGGGTCTCCCAATAAACGCGCGAGCGGCTCGTCCTTTTGTTTGTAAATAACAAACAAAAATACCAAACCATCGTGTCCATTATCCGAGCGCTTCCTCTGCCTTCGTAGTCGATAAAACCGCTCGTTTTGACGTCATTTTAGTTCATATATAATCTCACATTCTCATTTCGTCACTCCCCTTCCTCCATGCTGCCCCCCTTCCTCCATGCTGCCCCCCTTCCTTCATGCTGCCCCCCTTCCTTCATGCCGACCCCCCTTCCTTCATGCTGCCCCCTTCCTCCATGCTGCCCCCCTTCCTTCATGCCGACCCCCCTTCATTTATGCCGACCCCCATTTCTTCATGCCGACCCTACTTCCTTCATGCCGACCCCCCTTCCTCCATGCTACCCCATTCCTCCATGCTGCCCCCTTCCTTCATGCTGACCCCCCTTCCTTTATGCCGACCCCCCTTCCTCCATGCTGCCCCCCTTCCTCCACGCTGCCCCCCTTCCTCCATTCTGCCCCCATTCCCTCATGCCAACCCCCTTCCTCCATGCCGCCCCCTTCCTCCATGCCAGCCCCACCCTCCATGCCGCCCCCTTCCTCCATGCCGCTCCCCTTCCTCCATGCCGCCCCCCTTCCTCCATGCCGCCCTCCTTTCATCCATGCCGCCCCCTTCCTCCATGCTGCCCCTTCCTCCATGCTGCCCCCTTCCTCCATGCTGCCCCTCTTCCTTCATGCCGACGCCCCTTCCTTCATGCCGACCCCCCTTCCTCCATGCTGCCCCCTTCCTCCATGCTGCCCCCCTTCCTCCATGCCGACCCCCTTCCTCCATGCCGCCCCCCTTCCTCCATGCCACCCCCACCCTCCATGCCACCTCCTTCCTCCATGCTGCCCCCCTTCCTCCATGCTGCCCCCCTTCCTCCATGCCGACCCCATCCTCCATGCTGCCCCCCTTCCTCCATGCCACCCCCACCCTCCATGCTGCCCCCTTCCTCCATGCCAACCCCCTTCCTCCATGCCGTCCCCCTTCCTCCATGCCGCCCTCCTTTCCTCCATGCCACCCCCTTCCTCCATGCCGCCCCTTTCCTCCATGCTGCCCCCCTTCCTCCATGCCGCCCCCTTCCTCCATGCCGCCCCCTTCCTCCATGCCACCCCCTTCCTTCCTGCCACCCCCCTTCCTCCATGCCATCCCCTTTCCTCCATGCCGCCCCCTTCCTCCATGCCGCCCCCTTCCTCCATGCCGCCCCCTTCCTCCATGCCACCCCCCATCCTCCATGCCGCCCCCCGTCCTCCATGCCGCCCCTTCCTCCATGCCGCCCCTTCCTCCATGCCGCCCCCTTCCTCCATGCCTCCCCCCTTCCTCCATGCCGCCCCCTTCCTCCATGCCGACCCCCATCCTCCATGCCGACCTCCTTCCTCCATGCCGTCCCCCATCCTCCATGCCGACCTCCTTCCTCCATGCCACCCCCCCATCGTCCATGCCGACCTGCTTCCTCCATGCCACCCCCCCCGCCCCCCATCGTCCATGCCGACCCCCTTTCTCCATGCCGCCCCCTCCCTCCATGCCATCCCTCCTCCCCCACCCCCATCCACGGCTCTCACAGTGCAGGTAGCCGTATATTGCACAAATCCGATCTCCTCGTGTACTCTGATGAGTTTTCGCGCCGTTTATCTTATTTATTTATTTATGCTATTCCTCTTACTCGTCCGCACTATTATGGGATCGATTACGGACCGCTGCGGGACGTTTGCCCATTCTATAGGGCCAAAGCACCTCATTCACAAAAGCGAGAGGCACCGGGTGCTCCCAGACTTTGCCGACGGCATTGTGGAGACTGGGAAGGGGGAGGGGGTGTGATTGGGGGGACCCGGAGCATGGAGGCAGAAACACGTAGCCTACACCCCAATGAAGGGGGTCTGCGGGGGCTCGGGGAAACTAATCCTTCGTTACTTTGGGGTTCAGTTCTCGCATCCCATGATGTGCTTTGTTTTCCTTGGAGACACTTGGAAGCCCGTTTAGAGACTCGTGACTATCGCGGGTATTTGGGAAATGGGGGGCGGTGGGGGAGAGGAGGGATTGCCCCGAAAAATGGCCGCTTTAAAATAGTGATCTAGTTCGATGTTTGAAACGTTCCTTGAGCGTCCACGATGGGACCGGAGGAGGGGTCGTGATGGAAATAAAGGATCCGAGTGATGGATCATGAGGGTAAGGAGGATGAGGCAGTGAATCGACGGGAGGGTCCGGGGGACCTGCTCCACTCTTTCCCGTTACAAACGACCCCTTCGCTCATCCGCTGCGCACTAAAGGAAAAAGCGCGGGTCGCGCCGCCTGTTAGATGGGGAGGGGGGTTATGGGGGAGTCGCATTCAGCGGCGCGTTTCGCGGTTTCGAGCGACGTTTGTACCTGTACACAGGAGACGGTAAGGGTGATGAGTCGCACGTTGAGGGAGATGGGGATCGAACATTCCGAGGAGAACGTGTCGCGTCGTCGATTGCGCGGGAAATTCGCGCTAAACATGGCGCGGAAACAAACTTGTCAATCAGGACTGAGATTCACTTTGAATGGGAATATTTGGAGATTTTCATGATTCCACCGAGCCCACCTCCTGCCCACACCCCACCCGATCCTAATTCCCTCCCACGAACCCGTGTGGGATCCTCGCATGCTTTTTTTTACCACCATGTGTGCATCCACCTCGGAACGGGATGGAACCTTGACATGGCTCGGCTCGGGACGATACCTGGGCATGGCTCGGCTCGGGACGATACCTGGGCATGGCTCGGCTCGGGACGATACCTGGGCATGGCTCGGCTCGGGACGATACCTGGGCATGGCTCGGCTTGGGACGACACCTGGGCATGGCTCGGCTCGGGACGATACCTGTGCATGGCTCGGCTCAGGACGATACCTGGGCATGGCTCGGCTCGGGGCGATACCTGGGCATGGCTCGGCTCGGGGCGATACCTGGGCATGGCTCGGCTCGGGGCGATACCTGGGCATGGCTCGGCTCGGGACGATACCTGGGCATGGCTCGGCTCGGGACGATACCTGGGCATGGCTCGGCTCGGGACGATACCTGGGCATGGCTCGGCTCGGGACGATACCTGGGCATGGCTCGGCTCGGGACGATACCTGGGCATGGCTCGGCTCGGGACGATACCTGGGCATGGCTCGGCTCGGGAAGATACCTGGGCATTGCTCGGCTCGGGACGATACCTGGGCATGGCTCGGCTCGGGACGATACCTGGGCATGGCTCGGCTCGGGACGATACCTGGGCATGGCTCGGCTCGGGACGATACCTGGGCATGGCTCGGCTCGGGACGATACCTGGGCATGGCTCGGCTCGGGACGATACCTGGGCATGGCTCGGCTCGGGACGATACCTGGGCATGACTCGGCTCGGGACGATACCTGGGCATGACTCGGTTCTGCCCGGGATGGTTCCTTGGGTACTGCGTAGCTGATCGGTTCGGGAGAATTACCAGGGCATGGCTCAGTTGGGGAAGGTACCCCGGCATGGCTCAGCTGGGGAAGGTACCATGGCCTGGCTCAGCTGGGGAAGGTACTCCGGCATGGCTCAGCTGGGAAAGGTACCTCGGCATGGCTCAGCTGGGGAAGGTACCATGGCCTGGCTCGGTTGGGGAAGGTACCCTGGCATGGCTCAGCTGGGGAAGGTACCCCGGCAAGGCTCGGTTGGGGAAGGTACCCCGGCATGGCTCAGCTGGTACCCTGGCAAGGCTCGGCTGGTACCCCGGCATGGCTCGGCTGGTACCCTGGCAAGGCTCGGCTGGTACCCTGGCAAGGCTCGGTTGGTACCTCGGCATGGCTCGAATGGGGAAAGGACCCCAGCATGACTCGGCTGGGGAAGATACTCTGGCATGGCTCAGCTGGGGAACGTACCCCGTCATGGCTCAGCTGGAGAAGGTACACCGGCATGGCTCAGCTGGAGAAGGTACCCCGGTATGGCTCAGCTAGGGAAGGTACCCCGGCATGGCTCAGCTGGGGAAGGTACTCCGGCATGGCTCGGCTAGGGAAGGTACCCCGGTATGGCTCAGCTGGGGAACGTACCCCGTCATGGCTCAGCTGGAGAAGGTACCCCGGCATGGCTCAGCTGGAGAAGGTACCCCGTCATGGCTCGGCTGGGGAAGGTACTCCGGCATGGCTCAGCTGGGGAACGTACCCCGTCATGGCTCAGCTGGAGAAGGTACCCCGGCATGGCTCAGCTGGAGAAGGTACCCCGGTATGGCTCAGCTAGGGAAGGTACCCCGGCATGGCTCAGCTGGGGAAGGTACTCCGGCATGGCTCGGCTAGGGAAGGTACCCCAGCATGGCTCAGCTAGGGAAGGTACTCCGGCATGGCTCGGCTCGGGAAGGTACCCCGGCATGGCTCAGCTGGGGAAGGTACCCCAGCATGGCTCAGCTGGGGAAGGTACCCCGGTATGGCTCAGCTAGGGAAGGTACCCCGGCATGGCTCAGCTGGGGAAGGTACCCCGGCATGGCTCAGCTGGGGAAGGTACCCCGGCATAGCTCG